>NC_137212.1:20681458-20736458 GCF_949987685.1 Ammodytes marinus
GTGACAGATGAAATCAGTGGAGTGGCCCTTTGAAAAAATGTCTGTATTTCATTTGTTCATGTTTTTTTTGTTGCCGTGATCTACAAACTTATCCACTGTACACTGTACTCTATATCATAGTTGTTTTCACCAAGCCCCAACCACAGCGAGTTCTAACAGCATCCAATGCGGGAGTGACAAAAAATGCAGTTCACTGAGTGGCCAATAAGGGCAGGTACCAAAACAGAGCAATTTCTCATTGACTCCCATGTTAAATAGGCTGTTTTCACAGTATTATTAAACCTATTTAAGACCTGGTCCAAAAAAACAATCTGGTCTGTATGTTTAGGTTATATCTCCATGACAACCCTGAGGGGGGTGAATTTTTTAGACCAGGCTAGTTTTTATTCTATTGGAGGTTAAATGTATGAATAATTAGGGGATGATTGGATGCAGTTGGAATAACTGATATCAGCCCAGATGCTACATCCATTTTATATACTAGGCTATCTAAGCTTATCACGTGACTAAAGTTCCTTAATTCATGAAAACAACTGTGCCTGTGACATTATTCGAGAGAATAAAATTGTGAGATGCTGTTGAAAGCAATTGAAAAAGTAAGTAAGTGGAGCTTGAGTTAAAGGTCACATATCATGCTCATTTTCAGGTTCAATATTGTGGCCTTTTCCCTTTACAACGTCATAAGGGGTGATGAATCTGACTTGGGTTTTTGAACACAGATTTTCGCAAAGGTGGAGGTGGAGAAAAAGAGAGGGTTGTTTTTTTCTCATACTTTGGGAGTCTCTAGTCCCACTGTGGGAATCCATATTCATGTTGAAAAAAGTTAATACGCTAGAACAACAGCAATGTCCTCCTCTGAATGTGCCAAAGCATTCTAACATCAGGTTTTACTTTCATTATGTCCGACCATTCCCTTTCTTTCCATCGCACATGCCCTGCGCAACTTCACACGTCTGTTTATGTTGGGACACGGGCAGTTTATAGAGCTCAAGGCGGATGGATATGTGTCTGCAGGTGTTTGTATGCACATTATGTAGGTGTGTGTCCATGTGTGTGTGCTCGACTATCTATCCATGCAGCCTCCCTCAAGCCCACAGGATGGGGGACTATACTGACCTTCTTAGTCTGCAGGAAACAGCTGATCATCCCACTGTCACGGAGGGAAGCGAGCGGTGCAGCAGAGGCCAACAGGTCAAGGTCA
Source organism: Ammodytes marinus (assembly GCF_949987685.1). Classification (NCBI taxonomy): domain Eukaryota; kingdom Metazoa; phylum Chordata; class Actinopteri; order Uranoscopiformes; family Ammodytidae; genus Ammodytes; species Ammodytes marinus. The sequence continues at coordinate 20,682,660 of NC_137212.1, forward strand.
GAGTCAAAGGTTATGGGTCAGAGGCCTGAAAGGAAGGTGGAAGGTGGAGGAACACCAAACTACAGCTGTGTTGACCACGGGCCGTGTTGGCCAGGTGCTGCTTTTAAATAACTGCCGTTGACTGACCGCTGTTTGAAAGGTTCAACATATTTAGAGGTCCAGACCCAGGTATATTGAGTTACTACCACAAATGTATTTGTTTTAAGCATACTGAACCCTTTAGATTAATGGTGGTAACAGTGGTAATTGTACTATGAGGAATATTACTAGAAACTGCAAAAGTCATAGTATCACTCTTCAGCAGCATCAGTTCAAAGTTAATAGTGGAGTATTTTGGTCTTGTCCGTTTTCATCCGAATCCACAGAAAACAGAACATAATGGTAACCATATAAAAAAGAAATGTTCTTGCTCTCAAGACAGCAGTCTGCTTTGCTACAAAAGCTGAGGTCCTTTATGATAAAACACAGCCAACATAAATATAATGTACACATGAATTGTAGCCTCCTAGGGAGAGCAAGGATGTCTTTATCCTTATATTTTAAGATTTAATACACATCCGGACGACATTGCTTTCCCTCTATGGCTGATCTCTGTGTCAAGAAAAGTTATACTTGCTAAAAATTCAGTTTCTGGCATGCCTGCTGTGCTTTGTTCAACCTGGGATGTCTCATAGATGACATACAATAACCTCGCTTAAATACTCCTCGTGTGGAATGTGCTCCGTGTGTGTAGTTTGGATCCTGGCTTGACAACATGATGTAGAATGCCTCGGTTCTGCCAGAAACACAATATTATAAATGAAAGTAGCTTTTTAAGGTTAGCTGCACATGGACTATGAAGAATGACTTGTACTCCAAGAGGCAAAGAGTTTGTTGGTTACCATTTGGGTGGTAGAAAACAAAGAGGAAAGCAAGACCCTCTCTAGGGAGTAATTACTGAGCTGGATGCTTTAGAACATCTTAATTCTTTCATCAGTACCACCATATTTTAACTGTTTTTAAACAACTGAGCCATCTATGTTGTAGTCTCAGTAAACTCTGTTGCCAGGGTAGCACTGTTGTACAGAAACAATGAGGATGTTGGTTTACAGTTAAAGATGTGTAAAAATTCTGATGACGGACAGCAGGTCAGGCAGCGCTTGACTGAACTGAATGTGTATTTATCTTATCACAGAAAGCTCACCATGAAATAAGTTATTATGATCATTTCTTGTCCAGACTGAAACTAGAAGCTTGTCATATGTCATTTAATAACAACGAACAGGTAGAAATGGGATGGTAAACAGCTTATTGTACGCAGCTCAACATCAGTGTTTTAGCTGACTTTAACTTTCTTAAACATAATATTATATAATAGTAGATACTCTGTTAGACACGGGCTTTGTCTGCTGTTTAGTGCCGAGCAGGAAGGGTACAGTACAGTAGGTTTATCAAAGCTTTGCACTCGCATCACATTTTCCCATCTGCTCCATGAACTCTGTGATGGCACACCCAACTGCCTTCCTGGGCTGCTCTCTTGTTTTCTTCTTGCAGGAGTGGATGGGTCCACATAGCAACCGGCTGCACCTGAGAGGTGGGAGGGGCAAATGGTGCAAACGGCCTGCTCTCCCTCATGCCCTGATTTAAAGCTGTTAAACTAGCATCTGTTAATATCAATATGTTGGATGGGACAGTAATTATCTAAAGTCACACATCCTAATGGGTCACAGCTTTCGTTGTAACACCAGAAAAGAAAGCATTGATCTGAGACGTCATGACTCTTCTACTGCTACTATACGTTGCTGGTTTATTGACAATATGCTGGTAAATCAGCATATTGTCAATAAACCAGCGACGTTCACTAGTAAATGGGAATATTCCCATAGCTGCTGGCGTTTGTAAACACCTTATTTGGGATATTGTCTAACCAGAATATGGACTTTAGTATAGATATGCTGTGCATGTAAACATGGTATTTGCCGCAACTGCCTGATTGTCTCTAAACTGTGAGCTAAAACTGATTAATTGGCAAAAGCTGTGGACCACATTGGGAAAGTGAAGACCTCTTCAAAACACAATACAACCTTAAGGAGGATTTAAAATAAATATATAATTAATTAAGAAAAAAACCCACATAGAAAAATACTGTAGATATGGTTTTCCCTTCAATTACATTATTTCTGTTAAATTCCAATCCTATCTGTTTCCCTGTGAAGGCCAAGTTTCAGCGGTCAGCTTTAGAGCAGTTGAAAGCTTGGTTAGAGGTTTTCCACAACGGGGAATCCATTCTGGAGTAAGAGATGTCTGCTGTGGGATTTTCAACGGATCTTTCAGTCTTATTTTTCCTTGTCACTCCCACTCATCCCCTCTCCTTGCTCACTCTGTTTTTTTCCTATTTTGTCACATTGTAAATCCAGCCTGTGGTTTGGACATTTCAACATCATGCTAAGGCAAGGGTGAATGGGTGTACGTGTGTGTTAATGTCATTTTTCTTGATATTGGAAGAATTTATGTCACTGCTGGATGAAGGGATGGATGTATTGATGTATCCTCAGTTCTCATCCCCGTTTAGTGAGGTTTTTCTACAAAAACACGATTAAAGGCAGTGATGGCCTAAAGCAAGGATTCCCAGCCAGTTCTTGTACCATGTTATTGCCATGGCTTATGTGCTACTAAAGGAGGTTTAAAACTCAGGTAAAATCATCTGTAGTTGAGCTTTAGAATATAAACAGTATAGCCTTATATATTGCTTTAAAATAATATAGTATCCAGCAAACTACGATATGCTAAGACTAACCTGAATCAGCTGTAACACCTGACCACCAGCTGCGATTAAGAATTTTGAAAACTTTAATGAGACGAACAATCAAAGAAGATTGATATCCTATGTCATGGAGAAATCGACGAAAGCTCTGCTTCTTTCACTTGAAGTGGAAGAGGTACAAATACGAACCTGAAAAAATGTATTCAAGGATATAGGACTATTATTATATAATGGTATTAAATGGCAACTTGTTTCAAATCAATTCAAATAAAACATTTGAAACATGGTGAGTGTACTATGTGTCTTATTGGACTGTCTGTGGAGGTATGTCAAACATGTCGAAAGGTTAAGGAGCTTGAGACTAGGGGATTTGTCAGTTTGATACCAAGACCATGGCCCATCTGGGCCTTCCTGAAAAAGAGAACTTGGCTTTCAGTGAAATGTCCTGAATAAATGAAGGTTCAAAATGTAAAGGTTTTCTATCTATGTCCTTTCACAGAACATGACATTGTCATTGTCATTCTGAAGGTGCTTTTTCTTTATAGTATTTGCATTCAGATTTTTAATTGGAGTCAACACACCACACAATTACAATGATACTACTGAGACTTCCACATTGTTGGTTTGATTACCGTATTCAGAATGATGGAGTAAATCACAATTTCTGTAAACTGAAACCAATAAGAGTAAAAAGTGTGGGGTGAGGGTGGCAAGGGAAGGGATAATGTGATGTTGACAAGCATTTTGCTGTTAAATGTATTTCATTTTTGCCACAGATAAAAAGGGACTTTCCAAAAGGATAATATAATTAACAAACTCAACAAAAAATATGAACACAAAGCCTGTGTGCATTCCTCTCTGGCTCTGTGGCACTCCTCCAAACCCAGACTCACGCTAAAGCAGACCACCTTCATGATAAATACCTTAACCATTTTCCCCCAGTTTCCCCAAGTATTTTTTTTTTACGATTTATGAGTTTACTGCATCCCATCTTGAGGTGGACTTGAACCATTGGCACGCAATGGAAGTTTTGGACTTGACAGCAGGCTTTACTGTTTGATGGTTTGTCAAGAAAACTGAGCAAACTGCATTATAGACTCTTGGGTGGCACATTTCAATATTTCTTAATGTGTTTGGCAAAAAAAAAAAAGGCTCTCGACATGATTTTGAGATGGGCTGACACTGAGACTTGCATACCATCATTGGCTGTCTTTGCAACCGACCTCAAATTTGAATGGCAAATCATCTAGTCACTCAATTGATTTCTCTTTTTCTCTCTCTCTCTCTCTCTCTCTCTCTCTCTCTCTCTCTCTCTCTCTCTCTCTCTCTCTCTCTCTCTCTCTCTCGCTCTCTGCATACTTCTCCCTTTATTGAAAAATAGTTGGAAAATGTTCTGTGCGTGTGTTTTATCATGGGCTCCTGACTGAACAAACGAACCTGACAAACATCTAATTTAATGCTAGGTTAAGTTCTGGAGCGGACGTCAAAAATACTTGACAGTTATTCACGGTGGAAGGGCCAACATCAGATTACAGACGAATGTGTGAGCCTCGTCTGCCTTCAGCCTGAAAGCACTCTGGTCCAAGCCTGAGCCTGAACCTGAGTGCGACCCTCGAAAACAACATTCAATTTGACCAAAACTTTTGATCACTAAATTAATTGATTAATTGATTAAGCCAAAACCTAACAAATATGTTGGAATTTTTTTGTTGTTAAACCACTCATCAGGGAGCCTGGTATTTGCCCTCAGGCTGCCTCTTCTCTCTCTTCCGTCCTGACTTGGAGCAGGTCTGACTTTGGTTGGGTTCCGCTGCTCCGTCTTCCAAGCCTCAAAGCCAAATCATTTCCCCTCCACAGGTTTCCACTGACAGACTGTGGGAACCAGGCGAAGCAGTATGTAGCAGGACTCTCCTGGATGTCTGCTTTACACTGCTGTTAGTGTGTGTGTGTGTGTGTGTGTGTGTGTGTGTGTGTGTGTGTGTGTGTGTGTGTGTGTGTGTGTGTGTGTAACTGTGTTTTCTCATTAGAGATACATGTCCATTTCTCACTGTAATGCAACATGCTCTTTTTGCTGCAAAGTTTAAAACACACATTACAAAAAATTCTCCAACAGTTTCTGATTATGTTAGTCAATGTAGGGTATTTGAAATCTCTCAGTCATTTGTATGAAAGGTAGGGTCTCTACAAATCAAGATAAATTGAGAACAGAAAATGGTATCTGATGTCAGATGGGAATATCCGGCATCCAATAGCTCAATGACCTTTGTCCTTGCGATTTTTGATCCAGCAGGTTTTAAGTATATGGTTAAGGCAAGAAAAAGATTTAGCATGAATAAAAAAAGTAGTTTTGTGAATGAACAGGACACTTGTTCCGTACTGTCACTGTAGGTTGTCTGGAAATCAATCCGCTGAATCTAAGAAGAAGACGAAGAAAAATTCAATTCTTAAGGGGACTGGACTGAAAACCAAACCAAGAATAATATTTTTTCTTTCAAGATGTCCTGATGTTTTCTTAGATCCTTAAGGCTATACGCTTCAAACTAACTGGTTTGTATGATTTGTTGGCCAAAGTGTTTATAAAACACCACTTTGTTTTATCACTCCCATCCCCATGTCTCTTTCTCATATACTGTAAAAAACTCGACTCCAGTAAAAAACTCGACTCCAGCTCCAATGCCAAAAGTCTAGTTTTGGCTTGCCCGAGCGCTTCCTCTCATTTTCTCTGAATTATGCCTGCATAATTTTCTTGTTTTTTGATTTTTTTATTTCTCTTTGTCATTCTCCTCTCCTTGCTATTCCCTAAAGCTGTCTCCCTCTCTACACTTTTGCACACACCTCTTCTTCCCTGTCCTCCCTGCTGAGTCAGTATCAACAGGAGTGAGAGGGAAAGAATACAAAATAAAGGGGATAGGACATGTTTTAGTTTATCAGCTAAAACACACTTCCCTGGGAACACAGGTGGGTTTTAACATGCTTTTTTTTTGGTAACGGTCAGACACACACATATACACACACACACACACACACACACACACACACACACACACACACACACACACACACACACACACACACACACACTCACACACAGCCCACATCTGCTGCTTATATTCTGGTGTTATACAAAGTAAAATTTAAAGTTGCAGTAAAGTTGTAATGTTTAGTGAGGCATTCTGGGTAGCGAAAAGGGAGCCTTAAAGTTTTGTCACTGATGCACATTGAAACATTCAGATGGCTCGCCAACATGTTTCACATGTGTGCATGGATTATAAATAGCTACTCTAAGTTTATATAAATCAGTTTCCACAGCTGAGAATTTGGAAATTGGTTACATTTAGAAACGTTTTTATTGTAAAGAAAAATAGTTCACTTTAGTGCCTGTAAAAATGTCTGATTTCTAGATTTTTGTAAATAACCAAGTTTCTTGTTTGCATAAACATGTGCTGATAGCGCTGGTACAAACCATGCTGGATTCAAAATATAACAAAAATAGATTTTTGCAAATGTTTCATGAGGGCTGAAATGTAGACATCTGTCAGGCCTAAAGAGTTTAGTGTACACATAACTTTCTTTGGAGTCTCCACAGGGCACTTCTCAAATATTTTTTTGATCATTAGCTGGTTAGTTTGATACTTGGCACTTGAATTTTTAAATCAATTTTAAATGTACAACTACCAAACTAAAGAAACGGTGAAGGGAAATATATGAGGCAAAATAATAATTTTAATGTGTCTTTTAGGAATGTTTGACTTGAGGCTTCAGAGTCCTTTATACTTTAGGAGAGTAACATGGGAAAGAGATAACAAGGGACTTTGTCAATGTTCCAGACTCCCCTGATATTAATGGATGGGAAAGGTTCTGGGCTGACACACATTGTTTGCCTCCTCCCTTGTGGCTTTATTTTATATGAGACATGGGACATCCTTTGTTTAAGCTAAGCGAATGGTATGGTAGTTTTAAGTTTCGCTTACGACTGTGTCAATGTGTGCATTGCAAGCTGGAACAAGAACTTCTCTGACATCAGTTTTATGTTGTAAAAAAACGTATATCAAATAAGGACAACATCAAGTTATTCTGTTCATCAAAGTGAGAACCTACCAGAAGTACAAGGTTTCTCACAATCAAATGGAATTTTAAGGCTCACCAACCAGCCAGCTTTTCTGACAGCCTATATAGTGTTGCAGGAAAATGCAGCGACATAAAGTTTTATTGCTACAGTTAGTGAACATATTTACTTCTCTGTGTTTTGAGTCAAACGTTTGACGGTTTATGAGATATATATCTGTGAAATAGGTCAGAGCGGGACGTTTGCCTGAGGGAGCACAAAAAATTAATAACATCACAAGGTGTGCTGCTCTCTCTCTGTCTCAACACACACACACACACACACACACACACACACACACACACACACACACACACACACACACACACACACACACACACACACACACACACACACACACACACACACACACACACACACACACACACACATACACACACACACACAAACATGATTGAGGTTGTAGGCTTTGTGCATTTTGAGTTTTGTAATATCTACACATGTAATTCGTCCTGACACTAGCTGACAGGTCTTTGGCATCCCTCCCATGCCTCTGTCTTTGTAGCTGGTTGCAGCTCCTCTACCTGTGTTCAATGTGAATTTATTACCTGGGACAAAATAATTGACGTGACAACCTAACTGGATCACTGTGTTCTTCCAACACAAGATTCTCCCTCAGGTGAAAATAACTGCTCGATGAGTTGTCTGCCTGATCTTTTTATAGGTCAAATATTCTAGTACATTGTTAATCAAAGTTAATGAGGTGTGTATTATGAGTTTGTTCCTCTGTTTGATGTGGGCTGCCAAGGCATTTCTCACCTAAGCTACTGTTTACCAACGGCTGTTTGGTGAGTAGGATCCTGAGGGTTTTAAAAATACAACAACTTACTTCCTCGTCTTCGTCCTGCAAATGCTCAAATTGAAACAAATGATCAGAGGCCTAGTTACACAACAAGTACAATACTTAACATAAGTCTTTTTTACACACAGATTCCTGCAAATTACAGGGGTAATGGATGAAAAACAGCCAATATGCCATCTTTGTAGCCTGGCAATCCAGACCCATCTAGAACGATAGAGGGTCTGGCCATGATCAATAGTAATTTCCAACTCAAGGGACGGATCCTACTTTTGCATTTCAAATGCCACTGATGCAATCAGAGCGATGCACAAGGTGACGTATTAAGCCCCGTTCGTTTAGCGAACAGCGGGATTAACTGTTAAATTAAACTTTTGCCGCGGTCGGTAGGCAAAACAGAACTTTCCTCTTACTTGCTAATGAAAGATTTGAGTGCCGTCTTCCAAATCGTAAAGGGTCGAGGCCAAAGCCGTCTCAAACTCAAACAACATATCTGCAACCATCTTTGATGTTTACTACCACTGTCGTCATCCGGTTACGTCCGTCCCAGAGCCCCATACATAGGGCTCTGGCCAGCCCATATCAGATAGGACCGATTGAAACGTAGCTCAGGATTTCTTGACATATTTAATGAGCTTCAATGGAGAATGTCCAGACCATAAGGCGCAGCAAATTTAATTTGCCAGCGCATAGCAGCAGGTCTAGATTTATATAAGTCAGTTTCCACAGCTGAGCATTTGGAAATTGGTTACATTTAAAGACATTTTTATTGTAAAGAAAAATAGTTCACTTTCACTACAGTCATATTCACTATACTGTGGGTCCAAAATTGCCTGCATACACACAACCAAAGTGGTAAGAAAGCAATGTATTTTATAAGACCAGTAAATGGTGGTTACAAAATAAAGTTTAGAATGTGATTACGGATCTGTGTCACACACACTATACACAGATGTGTTGTTACAGGTTATTAGTGCATGTAAAAATGTCTGATTTCTAGATTTTTGTAAATAACCAAGTTTCTTGTTTGCATAAACATGTGCTGATAGCGCTGGTACAAACCATGCTAGATTCAAAATATAACAAAAATAGATTTTTGCAAATGTTTCATGAGGGCTGAAATGTAGACATCTGTCAGGCCTAAAGAGTTTAGGGTACACAGAACTTTCTTTGGAGTCTCCACAGGGCACTTCTCAAATATTTTTTTGATCATTAGCTGGTTAGTTTGATACTTGGCACTTGAATGTTTTAATTCATTTTAAATGTACAACTGCCAAACTAAAGAAATGGTGAAGGGAAACATATGAAGCAAAATAATTATTTTAATATGTGTCTTTTAGGAATGTTTGACTTGAGGCTTCAGAGTCCTTTATACTTTAGGAGAGTAACATGGGAAAGAGATAACAAGGGACTTTGTCAATGTTCCAGACTCCCCTGATATTAATGGATGGGAAAGGTTCTGGGCTGACACACATTGTTTGCCTCCTCCCTTGTGGCTTTATTTTATATGACGTGGGACATTCTTTGTTAAAGCGGCTACGAGTAACATTTAAATATCTTTTAAACAGCTTCATGTTTCCTCTGATACTCATAAATTACCTTTAACAGCAAACAAGACCATCAGTGCAAAGAAAGACGTTTTTATATAGTTTTTATTACTGCTTTTGGTCTGGTCGCACACCCAGTCCGATTTTCAGTTCGCTCTATGGTCACATATCCGTATTGGTCGCAGATTTCAGTGTGGAGCAACAACGCGATTTGAGAAGCCTATCCCTCCAGGTGAGGGAAGGGGAGCGGGAGCAGGAGCCTTGTTTGAGACAGTTATTTGTCGTCATAATGACTGATAATGGGGCTGAACCATCAAAGAAAAAAAAGAGAATGCAATGAAGAAAAGCTAAAAGGGAGAGTGATATAGGCTACGGGCGGGACGAGGGCGTTGCCAAGCAACGTGTATACAATTTCACGAGAGCGAAACTAGACTGCAGTGTTTACTCCTAAAATGAATGAGCGGTTGGTACTAACACAAAGTTTGCTTTGCTTCACCATCATCAGATAACCATTATCTGAAATAGTCATTATTTACATCAACAACACAAACACATTACCTCATCGTGATCCATACTAACTGCCATCTCTCGTTCATTCGCTTTCTGTGAGGACACGAAATCTTTCAGCTCCGTGAGAGAGGGTAGTTAGGTGACGCTGCTGCATCAACTCATTGCAATCAGGTGCATGTAGCACTGACTGGGATTAGTTGATGCAGTGTCAAAACCACTCTCACGGAGCCGAAAAGAGTCCTCACACTTTCAACACACGGACATGCACTATATTGCGCCCTTCTCAGTTCACACTCGCACGCCAGGCACGAGCTAGAAAACAGCTTTGCGACAGCAGGCGTCGTAAAAATACTACCGCTTTTGTCCAAAGGGGACGCCAACGTGCCATGTTACTCGTAGTGGCTTTAAGCTAAGCGAATGGTATGGTAGTTTTAAGTTTACGACTGTGTCAATGTGTGCATTGCAAGCTGGAACAAGAACTTCTCTGACATCAAGGACAACATCAAGTTATTCTGTTCATCAAAGTGAGAACCTACCAGAAGTACAAGGTTTCTCACAATCAAATGGAATTTTAAGGCTCACCAACCAGCCAGCTTTTTTGACAGCCTATATAGTGTTACAGGAAAATGCCGCGACATAAAGTTTTATTGCTACAGTTAGTGAACAGTGAACACTTCTCTGTGTTTTAAGTCAAACGTTTGACGGTTTATGAGATATATATCTGTGAAATAGGTCAGAGCGGGACGCTCTCTCTCTGTCTCAAACACACACACACACCCACCCACACACACACACACACACCCACACACACACACACACACACACACACACACACACACACACACACACACACACACACACACACACATGCCTCTGTCTTTGTAGCTGGTTGCAGCTCCTCTACCTGTGTTCAATGTGAATTTATTACCTGGGACAAAATAATTGACGTGACAACCTAACTGGATCACTGTGTTATTCCAACACAAGATTCTCCCACAGGTGAAAATAACTGCTTGATGAGTTGTCTGCCTGATCTTTTTATAGGTCAAATATTCTAGTACATTGTTAAGGCCAGGACACACCAGTCCGACTACCCAAAAATGGAGACTGCCGATTCAGGGAGCTCCAGTCTTCCCGTTGCGGCCGAAAAAGTGCAAAGAACACACCAAACCGACTGCTGACTTTCCGTACGCTCTGCGCTTGCGCGGGACGTAATGTCTCCATAACAGCAGGCGGCGCTAATCTGTATTGTGGCCCGAAAAAATACGGAAGCCGGAAATGATGGGACGGCTCTCTAGACCATAAACATAGATAGAAATATGTATTTATATTTATGGACCATAAAGAGCACCATTTTTAGCAGAGTGTCGAGCATGGTTTCGAGCAGTCAACAAGGGTTGATGCATGTGAGTACTCGCTGAACGAAACAAACAAACACATTAAAACGATGGCTAACTGTTGTTAGCTGTGTATGCTACCCGCCTCATTTCCTGGCTTCACTGATTCGCTAGCCCTCCACAAATCAAATTGCTCCAACTGAAAGACTGCCCGCCGCCGATTGAACATGCTCAAAAGAAGCCCGACGACATCTACGACGACCGATTTCACGGCACACACCAAACAGATTCGTGTCCCCGCCCCCTCCCGACTCTACGACGGCGATTATCGGGCCGGTGTGTCCTGGCCTTTAATCAAAGTTAATGAGGTGTGTATTATGAGTTTGTTCCTCTGTTTGATGTGGGCTGCCAAGGCATTTCTCACCTAAGCTACTGTTTACCAACGGCTGTTTGGTGAGTAGGATCCTGAGGGTTTTAAAAATACAACAACTTACTTCCTCGTCTTCGTCCTGCAAATGCTCAAATTGAAACAAATGATCAGAGGCCTAGTTACACAACAAGTAGGGGAGAACTGGGTAAGTAGGCACACTTTTTACTCCAGTGAGAATTGCTCATCACCTAAACATCTTTCAATAATCATTCCTACATTAAATTGAAGCTTTAGGTGTTGCCTTGAAATGTGTACCCCTCACTTTTTCTATCTTATTGTAATAAAGAAGAAATTAATCATCAAAGACACCCTTACACATTGTGACAACCAACCCCATCAAGGGGTCGGTTGTCAAACACTATGGGGTTGTTTGTCACAATGTTATCTTAATGGGAATAATATTAAAAAGAAGGCAAGAAAGTAAAACTAAATTTGAAAGTTTAATTGCATTGTCAAGTTGACAAATAGGCCTACATAACTTACTGTAGCCTTGGCAGCTGGTCTAGTTTGGGATGCACTGGGTTTGTTTTGATTTTGTTGCCCTTTTTTCTTTTGCATGCTAGCTGCCTTTTCCTGCTCTATTCTTTCCTTCTCTGGGGTGTCAGTGAGGATACAGCTTGACAATGTATTTCGTTATTGGGTTCCTTTTCTGGCTGCAGCCTTTGGATAACATGTGACAACCAACCCCCCAAAAAATGTGACGACCAACCCCAACTTGAATTTATTGCTCGCATCAAGGCCAACAACCATCTGAAAACTAATTAGCTTGCTAACCACAATCTAAACTATAGTTTACCCTTCACACTTTGTATGGGTAACAAGTGTTTTGTTATCAACCCATTGTGTAAAAGCCTATAAGAGAAATACTGAGGAGCTAAATATTTTCAATTTGACATGAAAAACACAAACAGTCGTCACTCCTCAAATTCAGCAGTCTAACTCCAAGGAAGACTATGTAGGTGACCTCTGATCCCAATTCTGGATATTTACATACCAAAATTTCACAGACAGCGCCTTCTGGTTCTGAGATATAACGATTGTGACAACCTACCCGTGTGACAAATTACCCCGTTCTCCCCTACAATACTTAACATAAGTCTTTTTTACACACAGATTCCTGCAAATTACAGGGGTAATGGATGAAAACCAGCCAATATGCCAACTTTGTAGCCTGGCAATCCAGACCCATATCTAGAACGACAGAGGGTCTGGCCATGATCAATAGTAATTCCCAACTCAAGGGGCGGATCCTACTTGTGCATTTCAAATGCCACTGATGCAATCAGAGCGATGCACAAGGTGACGTATTAAGCCCCGTTCGTATAGCGAACAGCGGGATTAACTGTTAAATTAAACTTTTGACGCGGTCGGTCGGCAAAACAGAACTTTCCTTTTACTTGCTAATGAAAGATTTGAGTGCCGTCTTCCAAATCGTAAAGGGTCGAGGCCAAAGCCGTCTCAAACTCAAACAACATATCCGCAGCCATCTTTGATGTTTACTACCACGGCTTCGACGCCGCATGCACGTCACTGTCGTCATCCGGTTAGGTCCATCCCAGAGCCCCATACATAGGGCTCTGGCCCGCCCATATCAGATAAAACCAATTGAGACGTAGCTCAGAATTTCTTGACATATTTAATGAGCTTCAATGGAGAGTGTCCAGACCAACAGACCAGCTTTGTGCATTTACACTGGACCAACCAAAGCCAGCATACTGTCCGACCAGTGTGCATTTACCCAGCGTTCCACATACTGAAATGAAAGAGGAGCGTGTGATGGAACAGTGTAAGTAGCTTCTCCGTGTGTTAAGTGTGATGCATAACATTAGCAATGCTAGAATTAGAAATTAAATCAAAATTGTTGTTTCTTGTTGTCTTCGGCTGCTATCTTAGCAATATTATAATTATCAATATTTAAATCCCTTGGTTGCAGTCGCAATTTTAGCAAGTCTTTCAAACGACACACTCACCACGCCCCTTTTTTAAGATTGCCGGATCGATCTGTTAAGCTAGGAGGACGAAAGCAGGAACATTCCCGGCTTTCACAGGCAGTGTAAATGGCTATATAGACTCATGTTCAGTATATAAAATTATAATGTCACCATCATCATTGAAGAAAATTAGATTTCACATTTATTCTACTAAGCTTAAAAAATCATTGCTGATTATACTGATCGGTTGTGTTAAAGGAATAGTTCAAAATGTTATATTTTTAAAATTTTGCCTCGCTCTCCGACTCAAGAAAAGGCAACAGAAGCCGTTCATGTAACTGTGCATACATTTTTAATATAGAAATGGACACGTAATGTCATTTTAGAACCAAATACATATGTGACCGTCACAGACACTTCCTGGTTTCTTTCCAATATGTCCTCTACCTGTATGCATTCTAAAATGTCATAAAGTATAAAAATATAGAGTGCAACATAACGTGGTAAATAAACAAGTCCCAACATGCACACAGCAGCATTTAGTGATCTTGTGAAGTTTATCTTTTGACCTGCTCCCATTGACTTCCAGTGTTTTAGCTAAGCTAACCTGGATGAGCAACCTTTGCCCATTTCTATCTAAAGAAAATGCACACACAGTTACAGGAATGGTTTTCGTCACCTTTTCCTGAGTCGGAGAGTGAGGCAAAAAGCTAAAAATGTATAATGTTGAACTATTCCTTTACAACATTTAACATCATGAAAATATATTTTCTAAAGTTTGTGTGGTCTATGTTCTAAAAGACACGAACCATGCATTCACCAGTTTCATGTGGTCTTTAGACTGCTCCACTGCCAAACAACCATCTGTTTATGTGATATGAAATCAAATTATCCTTTCATTCTTGGAATAATGTATTTCTCGTGTTCATCAGCGTAGGCCAGGGCCACACACAGTAGGGATTTCTGCCAAATATGATGCACCACAATATATGTATATATTTTCTTAGATAATTCTTTCCCACGTAATTGCAGTTAATCATTGCAGTTTTCAAAACAGAGATCGTTCTGTTTTATCCAACAACTTGGTTGAGAGACACTTTATATCCAGTGGTATGATCAATGCAGACACAGACTCCGACTGTGAATGGATATGAAGAGGATTGATTACAGCGTAAAGTAGAGCTTGTGGCTAATGAAGCATAACTGAATTGAATAACCTGGGTAAGTTTAGTTTCATGACAGAGGGGGTAAAAATGCTTTAAACCTCGTATGGACTTATGAAGCAGAGTTTGAGTTTTTTAAAGTCTTTAACAGCATGTTTTTTAGAGAAAGAAATAAACTTATGGCAGCGTCAGAGATGGGCCTGGACCGATGGTACCACATATTATCCTCCTCAGCGAGAAACAAAGGGAGTTGATGGTCGTTCATCGTTGGTTGGGGTCTGTTCAGGGAATTCGTTGACAATAACAAACGTAGAATATCACCAGACTTCTTTTAAACTGTCTAAAACTACTACTACTTTTTTGGCTTTATTGTGGATCAAAAGGGGTCAAGGATCCAACAAAAATTATCTTATTGTGTGTTGTTTTTTTGGTAGGGACTCACCACTTCAGACAGTCTTCAGACATTATGAGACAGCAGACTCAGGAGGTGGTTAAGTAGGGGTTGACTTTCAGACGCTCGGCTCATTTCCCCCTCTAGACAAGAGGGGGAGGAGGAGGAGGTAGAGAATGAACGATATGGATCTTTCTCTCTCTCTCTCTCTCTCTCTCTCCTCCTTTCCCCGGCCCTGTCTCTCCTTATTCCCCCGTACTCCCCCTCCCTGTCTCGAGGTAAGGTGGATTTCTAGGTATTTCCCGAGATTTGTTGGTAGCTCTAGTCTGGATAACATTAAAGCGCTTCGTCAGCGGCACTTATCCTCCCTCTCTCTCTCTCTCTCTCTCATCCTCTCTCTCTCTTTCTCTCTCTCTCTCATCCTCTCTCTCTTTTTCTCATCCTCACTCCCTATCTCTCCCTGGTGCTCTATGGGAGCTTCAAGGATCATCCTAGACAGTCTGAATAATATGAATCCCCTGAATAGCTACAGGAAGGGGAACTGGAGGTAATGGGTGCTTTGTGTGTGTGTGTGTGTGTGTGTGTGTGTGTGTGTGTGTGTGTGTGTGTGTGTGTGTGTGTGTGTGTGTGTGTGTGTGTGTGTGTGTGTGTGTGTGTGTGTGTGTGTGTGCGTGTGTGTGTGTGTGAGTGTGTGTGCGTGTGTGTGTGTGTGTGTGTGTGTGTGTGTGTGTGTGTGTGTGTGTGTGTGTGTGTGTGTGCCTGGGCGCGAGCAGGCCACTATCACACATGTATTTATAATTAAAGTATGTGCCATGTCTCTATCAGGAATGGAAAGGTGTATTATGATAGCCTTGAAATCCAGACCCATATCTAGAACGAAAGAGGGTCTGGCCACAATCAATAGACCTTTCCAACTCAAGGGGTGGCATCTACGCGTGCATTTCAAATGCCTCTGCACACAATTGGATAGCACTATGACCAATCGGAGCAATGAACAAGGTGACATATTAAGCCCCGTTTGTTTAGCGAACAGCGGGATTAACTGTTGAATTAAACTTTTGGCGTGGTCGGTCGGCAAAACAGAACATTCCTCTTACTTGCTAATGAAGGATTTGAGTGCATTCTTCCAAATCGCTAAGTGTCGAGGCACAATTCAAAAAGAACAATTTGTTTGGTATATTAAATGAGCTTCAATGGAGAGTGTCCAGACCAACAGGCGCAGCAAACTTAATTTGCCAGCGCCCAGCGGCAGGTCTGGATTTCCAGGCAAGTATTACTGTATTGTATATTCTTATGATATCTACACATTTTGACAGTGGTGCAACACATTGGCATGTGTATATCTGTTAGTTGTTTTTATTCCATTGGAAGAACATTGTTCTCATGTTTATCTATATTCGGTGCATGTTGGTTTTGTTCTGCATCCTGTGGTTGTGTGTTGAATAACTGAGAGACTGCTAAGCAGACATCCCTGGGATTTCTGGACACATGCTTTGTAGTCTTTACAGGTCCACATCAGAGACACCTGTCTAATCATGACTCTTTGTTTTCAGGCATCTGCTGTCTTCCAGAAATGTGTCTTTCATTTCAGGGGGCTGCTTCCTGATTGACTGACTGACTCTGTGTGTGTGTGTGTGTGTGTGTGTGTGTGTGTGTGTGTGTGTGTGTGTGTGCGCGTGCGTATGTGCGTGCATATGTGCATGTGTGTGGTTTCCTCTTCCTTTTTAATATGCTTTTATCATTATTATTAAGATGACCAGTAAGGAAGAGAAAGAAAAACACACACTGGAAGCCACTGGAAGCCCGCAACACCCCACACACACACATGTTATGTACATACACCCAGACACACAGCTGTATCTGTCGGTCTTCGTGTACATACACACACAAACACACACACACACAGCAACAAACACACGATTGGACATAGTTAAAAGGCAGCACATTAGGGGTAACTGGAGACTGACTTGAGCCCCATACAGTAATTATGTGTCTACACCTGAGATGGGAAGAAAAGAGACGAGAAAGAATGGGAAGACAAATGAAAAGAGAGGAGCATGGTTGAAGAAGCATTTCCACAGCCCACCTAGGTTGAGGCAGTGTGGAGAGAGAGAGAGAGAGAGAGAGAGAGAGAGAGAGAGAGAGAGAGAGAGAGAGAGAGAGAGACAGAGAGACAGAGAGAGACAGAGAGAGAGAGCAAAGGGGGGTATAAAGACACAGAGAGATCATGAAAGAGTGTGACAAAGCTCCTTCAGCTTAAACAAACCTGACAGCGTCTCTACTTCCCCCAGACAGGTCTGTGTGAAAATGTTTGGCCTCAGCTGTCAGCTCCAACCATAACAGCTTCTGGTAATACATCACCATAATCACCCTGCTCTTGCTAAATGCAGCCATCACATTCACTTAGCTCACAGCGAACAGTGTGTCAGGGCTCCAAAGGGGTTTCTTACCCTCAGCCTTTACTGTGTGGATAAAAACTCCTGGTCAACTGGTAAGTGATAACTCAGTTATTCCTTAACAAGGGGACATTTTTTATGCAATACTAGTACTGTATTTCTAATGCTTGAATTACTACTATTCAATATCATCAAATGTTAAATACGTGCACATCAACATTTGGTTGTTGCCCAGACTGGTAACACTTTATAATAAAGGTACATTAATGAACTGTTAGTTAATGCTTACCTAATGCTCAATAAGCATTAACCAAGCATTTAATAATTGTTAATAAATGCTTAATTAATGCTTAATGAGCATTACTTATGCATGAACTAACTGATGTGCTTAGTTAATGCTTAAATAGGCATTAGTTAACTCAGCATAGTACCTGATACACCGAGCATTAACTTACAGTTAAAAATGTACAGTAAGTTGATGCCTAATAAGCATGAACTAGACATTAATTAACCGTTAATAGCATTAACTAAGCCTTTACTTACAGTTCATACATGTACCCTTATTGTAAAGTGTTACCCTGAGACCCTTATCACATCAATTTATAGATAATACATATCACCACCACATGATACTTCATTGTCATGACTCATGAACATACAAACAGGAATATGAATATGAATGAAGCACTTTGAGCTACATTGGCCTTAAAAGGAATTACACAATATAGGTTGAAAGCCCTCAAACTCCCATGAAGCACTGTGTTGTGTTCAAATAGCAAACAGCTTTCACAATTCAGCTTCTTGTGAAGACTATTAATCATGTCAGAACTGCTCAGCATAAACCAAACACAAACACACAACCACCATCCATCTTATTTCACATACCAGACACTGCACTCCTGCAAGACAAAAAGACATTAATACATCAGTCTAAGTGCTGTGGCCTTGTATTTACCTAACAGCACTACACAGATCTCTCTAATAGTATAGATGTCTTAATACTGACCTCAATGACTCCAGGTAAACTCTACCAGTCATAAAGCTAACAGCTAACAGCCCTGGCTGTATTTATCCCTCTGCCTGTACACCTGCGTCTCCTTCTGTTCTTTAGCTTTCATGGCTTAATAAATACATTTCTGTTTTTCCATTTGGTTTTCCTTTCATACTTGCAACTCAATGTTTTATCTTTTATGTTCTGTATTACAGTAAGTCAAATGTTAAACTTGACTCTCTTTCCAGTAAACATTCCTCACTTATTTTGTATAGAGTGACACTTTGAAAATGAGTTTAGTGTTAAAGTTTTGCCACAGTATTAATAAACTTGCCTTGCCAAATTCTCTAAATATGTTTGTGTACCTTATCAATTCAGCAGCTTAACACCAATTTGTCTTGAGGAATGATGAGGCTGTGCACTAAGTACACTCAATGTCACAAATAAGTACTTACTTAAAATACGTGTAACTTATGGTAAGGTTAGAGATGATACTTTAACAACAAATGCACTCAAAAGGTACCTTTGTTCCATACTTTTACCCCCTTGTTTGTGAATGGTATCGTTAAACCAATACTTCCATCAGTTACCTACAGCTGATTGAACTTTGAAACACATCAATTAAGTGCCACAATAGCACAATAGTGTTTCCCTTTCAGTTTAATACATTATGAAAAGGGCAATCAGTAAGGTGTACTACGTTCAGAATTATGTCAGATTAATTACCTAATTCCATCTGCAGGATCATTTATAATAAGATTGGGCATTTTTCATCAGCTTTGCGTTATGTATAAAAAGGTAAAGCAGACATAGCTTTACCTAGCCACCACTGTAGTCTAATGTGTGTTTGCACTAAGAATAGCTGAGCACTAATGTTATCTCCTGTTAGCCTATGGAGGGAGTGTGAAGTGGATTGCAGTTGATGTTTGCATATGATTGTGGTTTGCGGCGGTGTTGATAAGGGAATACAGATTAGCACTGGCGGAAGGTTTTGTCTTAAGCCTCTGATAAAAGTCTTTGTCACCGCACACAAAGGCCCAGGTGCACTGGATATGATCCTGACGCACACGCAATGTGTATATGCAGACATAATGGATTGAAGAGTGCCTCTGTGCCTTCATCTTAACTTCTAAGACATTAAGAATATTACGCTAATTTTACGATTTTTATTATCTACTTATTTCATCAGGATTATTAAAGTAAAAGTCCCACATTTAGGCAAATTCACCTGAAAACAAGGTTGATCTTCATGCTGGTCAGGTGTGATATCGGTCTTCTCATTTCACTCTTGGAAAGCAGGCGATGCTGAAGTAGGAAACACTGCAATACTTTGGGAAGTGTACAATATTTGTTATCAATCTAAGCCCACTTTAGAAGAGTTGAGACTGATAAGGTTAGTAGGAGCCTAAAGCAAATGTTTGCCCTATAGGCCCCTAAGTGGAAAACACACAGTCATTTTAGATGGAAAGCAGCAGCAAAATGTCCTAATGAATCAGAATGACTGGTTCACTATATCATTTTGTCCTATCCTCTTGAATATAATCACATCAAGAAGTTAATGAAAACGGTGAACTATTAGATATCTGCTTCAGATGTCCACAACTATTTACGAGTGTATTAAACTAAATGAGTTGCACTTCCTTTCCTTCATTTAATCTAACATTTTCACTTTGTTTTTGTTGAGGTGAGACTATCCTGTAATCAGCTGTACTTGTAAGAGAGGCTCCACTCCTAACGTGTTGTCCCCTGTTAAAATGAGAGATGAATGACCAAGAGGATGAATGAATAAACTCTCGTCAGCTCGCAACACTGCAGGTCCATGAAATTGGTGTGTTGGTGGTAGACAGAGCAGCAGCTAAACTGTAATTTCAGACCCTAAAACAGTGTTTAGGTCGGTGTCTGACGTTAGCCAGCAGACTGGCTGTTTGCATCTGCAGCCTTTTACACTCCATTAAGGGCAATTTTGCCTCTCATCTGAGTGATTGGCCCTGCTGTGGGCTTTGTTGTTTATGACGCTTAAATACTTAAATACACCACAGTCACACGGTGCATGTAAACTGACCCGCTGTCTGTCTCTGACTCTGTGTGTGTGTGTGTGTGAGTGTGTGTGTGTGTGTTTAATGTGTAGCAGTGACGCATCATCATGCCTGTGGTCCT
This sequence comes from Ammodytes marinus, assembly GCF_949987685.1. Lineage (NCBI taxonomy): Eukaryota > Metazoa > Chordata > Actinopteri > Uranoscopiformes > Ammodytidae > Ammodytes > Ammodytes marinus. The sequence continues at coordinate 20,703,181 of NC_137212.1, forward strand.
GTCATTAAGGTATGGTAAATAAGGCCTATGGAGGGTGAATGATGCCACTAAGTAAAAACACTTACAGAGACAGACAGAGAAATGCACACTTATACACACAAAGTGACACAGCTGTCATTTGTTGGTTCTGCTTTGTTCCCTAAACTTGTTGGATTCTGTATTAGATTTGATACCAGACACCTCAACAAGACAGGGTGTCAAAGTAAGGTACAAATGCAGGGCCCCTAAGGGTCTGGTAAACTTGCTATTAGCCCTGTATGAATTTGTGATGAAGGCCTCCAAGTTATGAGAAGTAAAAGCCCCTTTCATATTCTAATAGACAATTTAAGGTGACAGACAGTTGGAGCACTCTCGCGTTGGAATTCTCTGTGGAAGCAGTGAGGTTGTTTTTACAAAATGTCTGCGTATTTAAAAAAAAATTCAACCACATCTAAAGTCAAAGTGTTTCTGTCTTTCCTAAATGTGCACACTGGAAGGCAGTGTGGACTGCCTCCCTGATCTTTCTCCAAGAACTCAACTTAACCCTACTTCTGGACAAGAATGTTGATATTGGAGGATTTAGTAGCCCTGGATTATGTTCAATGAAAACGTTATATTATCAATTATGTTCAATGCCTGCATTTTTTAAATTCTTGTTGTATACATAATCTGTGTATGACGACCACAGTATGGTCAAGGCAAGGGGAAGATGGTTATGGTTAATAAAATGAAGCCTTGGCTTGTGCAGACAGGAGCCGTTTGATAACCACATGTTCCATACACCCTCCAATCATGTATCTCAATGATCAATTTCAATACGTCTGCAATTATATATAACCCCACCTATGTGTGAATTATGAAAGTTTCTTTAAACTTGTGTTTGTGTTCATTTGATGTTGTGTATTTTAAGCTTTGCTAGGTTGGGGGTTATGAGCACAGGAATTATTTGTGCCAAGCTTACTCTTATCAAATCTTTTGAGTCATACTAAAATGTATTTAGATTGTTAGAATCAGTGGTTCAAATGTTTACTCTGGGTGACCTGACTGAGTTATGCTTAAAGTATGGATATGATTAAGCAACTGCAATACTCGGTTATAGTTAGGGAATAATTGTTGTTACAATTAATAAAAATGTAAGTATAAATGGCATAAAACAAGGGTTTATACCTGTTGATGCAAGTTGAAGTGATCAACACACGTGATTTGAGAATGACCAGTTTATTGTGCCCATGGAATCATGTCAACTGCAATCATCTGACACTTAAAAATGAATTGAAATTACTCAGGTAGTAGTATTTTCCCATGTCAGTGATTTATGATTTTGTAGCACTCTCCCTCTGTTTCTAATAACGGAGAATGCATTGTGTGTCTTTCCGTCTCCTCATTTCTGTGTCATGGCTAGCGCACTGGTCTGAAACACGCTGATGCATTACATAACGTCACTGTGTGTGTGTGTGTGTGTGTGTGTGTGTGTGTTTTCCAGCACTTTGCGGCATGCTTAGTGCACAAACTGTAGCCATGGATACATAATTGACCAATGATTTCGTAATCCACCAGTCGCCACCAAAACATCGGGGGGGAATCTTGATATATGACTGTTTAAAATCTTTCTCTCTCTCCATAAAATCAGCTTCTCTCTACCCCCCTTGCCTCATTCTGTCTTTCATCATATTTCTAACTCAGTTTGTCTCCATGTCCCTCAATCTTATGACACTCACCATTGTCTTTTATATGAAAAGGTTGGGTGGTCTTCTCTTAAAGAGAGACGTGATGCACATTGGCATATTTTTATATATAAAGCCCTGACCGGAAAGCTATCACTCTATTTGACAACAATGCTGCATATTTCAGATGGGCTTTATCATACCCGCTCAACTGAAATGCTCATGTTATATGTTCCATACGCCCGGTCTGACCTTGGTAAAACTGCTTTTAGCCACAGTGCCCCTGACTCCTGGAACAGCCTACAACATCAAATTAAAATAAATACACTCATAACTGTTAACCAATTTAAAGTTATTATTTTGAATCAGCCCCACTCCAATTGTAACTGTTTTAATTAGGCTATTGTTCTGTTTTATTAAATTGATCTGAATGTTTTAATTGTTGTTGTCTCTTTGTAAGCTTGTTGTGTATTCTCATTGTATATTGTGTATCTGTAGTTCTCGACGTCATTGTAAAAGAGGGTAACCCTCAATTGATCTTTCAAGAATAAATAAAGGAAAATGAATGAAAATGAATCTTTCAACCCATCATCATCCTCATATCTCTCTCTCTCTCTCTCTCTCTCTCTCTCTCTCTTTATCTTCCATCAGTCACCAGCCCTCTCTATTCTACCTCTCATAACCTTACCTTAGCTCCCTATTTCAGTCTCCATTTCTGTATCAACCCTTTTTCTCTCTACTGATCTTCCTTAACTTCAAGTAAAATTGCTAATACCAGAAAAATAACAAAGTATTACTCATCCCTCGCTCACAAAAAAAATCCTCTTGCTCCCCTTGCTGTCATTACCCATCTGTTTGTGTTTTGCAGAAGAAGTATTACACTGTAATGAAAAACAGGCATGGCATGTGTTGCAATTGGACTGACAGTCCCACGCAGAGGATAAGACATTGGGCAAGCGACCAGTAGATAGTTTAAAGTGGTTTGAATTCTTCAGGTCTGGTGGTTTCGCTGGGTGACAGGATTTACTGCATCACTACAGTTTTAGTTCCTTTTGTTGGCCCGGACTGTGTTGTCTGACGTAGCAAGTGAGTCGCAGGCAGACATGGAGTGTGTGTGTGTGTGAGTGTTTATCTCAACAACAGCGACTGCACAACTGAATTTCCATTCTCCAATCCTTTTCTTACCATGGAAAAAGGTCATTTATTAGCTGTAGTTCAAACACTTTGGTCATCCCTCCTGGTGTATGCTAACATATAGCATGGTGATGTCACTAATACACTACAATGATACAGCATCTCAAAGGCTTACGGTGGAGTATGTGTTGTCAAGAGAATAAATCAATAATAAATAAATGAGATATTAGCTGATTTTGGCAAAGAGTGTCCTGGATTACAATGACTCAGTATGCCTTAAAGAAGGCACAACAGATGTCTGGTGTGTCTCAATCTCTTCCTCAACTTTAGTTCTCTCATTGTTTTATTTTGTTAGTTATTTTTGACTTTTCTGCAACATGCGAACCACCTCTACATACAATATGATAGAGAACATCATCATCATCATCATCTTCATCTTCAACAGCTTATCCGGAGTCGGGTCGCGGGGGCAGCAGCTCTAGCAGGGCACCCCAAACTTCCCTTTCCCGGGCCACATCAAGCAGTTCTGCCTGAGGGATCCTGATGTGTTCCCAGACCAGCTTAGAGATATAATATCTTCACCTGGTCCTGGGTCTTCTCCGAGGCCTCCTCCCAGCTGGACGCACCTAAACACATACGTAGGGAGGGGGCCATCCTTACCAGTTACCAGAGTCACGTACCACCTCATCTGGCTCCTTTGGACGCACAGGAGTAGCGGCTTGTCCCCAAGTTCCTCACGAATGACTGATCTTCTCATCCTAAGGGAGACGCCAGCTATGATATGATAGAGAACAACTTCTTCATATCAGATGGGTAATCTAGGTTGGGGAATTGCAGTAACGTAATTACCCTCCGCTTTAATTTTGTATGAAGCTCACCCTTTTGAACAGATTCTCAGTAAGAAAGGTGCACGTTTTAAAGTAAAGGACTCATAGAGCTCCCCTGTCAGACCAACATTACCTGGAGATTTGTTTTCTTAAAGACATTTGATACACTCAATAATTTCAGTTAGAGATATCTCTCCAGTCACGCACACCGGAGTTCCTGTTGCGTTTCCTGCTCCTAAACGTCATTGGCAGTGTTGTGAGTGTGCTGTGGGTAAATATGTATCCAGCACCACATACCCAGTCACTGAGTAAATAGAAAGAAAGGAAGATAGGGATCGGGAAAAAGACAGCAAGAGATCTTTTACATCAAGTCATTCATGGGGGCGGGACCTGATAAGCCTTTGGCTTCTTCCGTCACCCTTCGGACAACACAAAGTATGATGTACGATGTGAATGAGATAATTGTGTATTGTGTGGAATTGTCCGAAAGAATAATAATAAAAAAAAAATTAAAAAATTAAAAAAATTCAGAGAAATCTGACAGCTACTCGTATAATATTTACCTGCTGAGAAATGTGCCCAGATCTGCCTCCTCTCTCTCCCTCTCTCTCTCTCTTTACTGTCATCTGACTTGCCTCTTGGCGCAGAGACAAAATCAGTAAGATACATTTTTATACAAATATATAAAAAGAACAATGCCATGGCTCAAAGAGCTCCATGCCAACATTTGAGGCACTATTAAAGTGTCAAGTAAAAGAACACTTATTAGTTTTATCTACATGCATTCCTACACTAGTGCAAGAGAAAAAAACTCAAATGGTCAATTTCCATTGCCCACGTTGGATAATTTCCTTTGAACACGTTTTTTCATGTATTAAATATATACGATTAGAACATTAACTTTATGCTTGGGCGAAAGGGTCTTATCAACCTCTTTTTCTGAATATATACATGGCGCAATTTTCTTTACTTAAATACCGGTAGTTAATACTAAGAACGGATTTTTTTATCAATCAACATCTCTGATTGTGTTTCCCTCAGAGAGTTGCGCTCCCCACCCTGCACGCTTTGTGTCAAAGCTCTGCCAGACTTTTTTTTCTGAAGGCAACAGATAAGACTGTCAGCAAGAGGTGGTGAGCTCATAAAAGCAAATGGAGTTAAAGTTCAACAGAAAATAACTCTTTGTCAAGGAAAGATTCTAATCTTTTTCTTTATTTTTTTATTTCATTGCTGAATGTATCTATCTCTAGGTTAAGATAAAAATCTCTGGCTTAAGGAGAGACCTGATTGGACGGAGTAACTAGAGGAGAGTTTAATTATAGCATAGTCACCTGCAATATTTCACCAAGTTAAAACTGACTGGCGCAGACCTCCTGTAACCTGTCCTCCTCCCTCACGCTGCTGTGCTTTTTTAAATATTTGCGTAACCTGGAATGACTCCTGAAGTTATTTTTGTAGAACATTTCTGACACAAGCAATAAAACAGTCTGTTTTTGAAACAAAAAAAAGAGAGGCAAAAATACTTTTAGCAACACGCCTCTTGTTTACTGACAAATGATTTCACATCAGCATCAAGTTAGAAAGCTTCATGTTTGATTTTGGAATTTTGGAATAATAAACTTAAACAGTTTTGTAGAACAGCGTGGGATGAGACGTGAACTAACTTTGCAATGCATGAAATGAATTACAAATGGCTGGAAATCTGCCAATGTCCAGTGTGTCGTTAAGGGTACGCCAATACCGGGCTCTGCACTGCTGACCTGTCATTTTAAGGTCGTAGGCAGCTTTAGGAGGTGTGTGTGTGTGTGTGTGTGTGTGTGTGTGTGTGTGTGTGTGTGTAGTTCTCTTCTTGTTGCTCATGAGGACCAGCCCACTCTCTCATATGTTACACAGCGATATTCATCTCCTGTAATGAAAAGCAGAGCACATCGGCCTTAGAATGCATCAAGTTGTTTTAAGGAAGAAAGAGCATCATGAAAGTACAAGATATCTCCATGTCAAGCACAGACATAGTGCTTGATTGCACAATGTGATTTCATGCCATTAAGAGAAAAGCATGCTCATATTCCCACATGAGAAAAACCATGTTATCTTCAGATTATGTGCCAGTTGTTGCTCATGTAGTTTTAAACTGAGACCGATATGCGACCAAATACCCAGATACTTAAAAGGTTTGTACATATTCAATGATGGGTTCTCAAGGCATTTTTTCTTTGCTTTAATCCATAATTCTATTCTCTTACAGTTGCTTTCCTCTAAGGAATTTCATTTTTCCTGTAAGGAGGGAGCCAGAGACAATGCTGTTCTACGTTATCCTCTGCTCTACATTCTGCACTTGTTTTCCTGGCAAACAGACCACTTGATAAATAAGGATTTTTACATTCACAACAGACAAAAGCATATATCAACAACCTCTTTGCTAATCCTTTTGACAGCTGGACTGGACAGAGCCGATGAAGACACTTTAGGCTGCCATTCTACCCATCACCATGTAGTACTGTGACATTTCACTTTACTTACTTTACACATTCATGCACAAATAAAAATAAATGGCTCATGTTTTATTAATATATGCCAAATGTTCTTCTTTAAAATAGAACTTCACAGTGGTATGCCACCTATTCTTATCTAGATATTTCTATATACCGCCAGAACAAAATAGAAAAGATGAGGATATTATATATATATACTGTATATATATATTTATTTATGTTTAAAAAGAAAATTATAATGACATCTTTCATGGATATTTTGATTAATTTCTACACGATTCAGTAATAATTTCATGAGAAAACACTGATTGTTATATAGTATTAACATAAATAGCAGCTATCAGTTGTACAGGAATGAAACTTAGTTTTAATTGAAAGAAATTACATAACACTCCACTGTTTTACATCACAACTCTTTAGAAATATTGACTGCATTCTTTCCAGATAATATCATTGTAACAGGTTTGGCCATAAATATTGCAGGAAATGGGGCTGGACACAACATTTTCTAAAGGCAGTGCACAAGCCTACGCATGAAGACAGAAGGTCAGAGGTTTTATAGGAAGGCTACCCCACACACAGCCTGCTAGTTACATCATGCTTGGATATCTAAGTGAAGCTGGCTTTTATGGGACACTGATGGCCAACCTACCAGAGTCAGGTGACACTGAACATGAATTAGGCAAACAAGGCACTGTGAACTGTGCAGCAGATTTGCACACCGTCCCAAAGAAACCTAACCCGCCTATACTAGCCCGTACAACACACTTTTGTATTTGTTGTTAGATTTTTTTGTTTGAATTAGGGTGTATTCACACATGCCGTGTTTAGTTCAGTTGAAACGAACTCAGATGCACTTCCGCCTTCGGTGCGCATCTTTCAGACAGGTGTGAATACAGCAATCGCACTCGGGGGCGGACCAAACAAACGCTCCGAGACCCAGTTGAAGAGGTGGTCTCGATGCGCTTCAAAACGTACTCTGCTGCAGTTCGTTTGTGGTGTGAATTTGGCCGGACTCGATCCGACCCAATTGCAGGAAGCACTGTGCCTTTTCTTTTTTAATAAATCGCTGTCAGCTTCACATTATAGGAAAGTGTTGTTGTCGCCATTGTTAGGAAGATTAGTTGTGGTTTGACCGGGAGCCCCGAGCGAATATATTACATTTGATAGACAGGACGCGTAAACATGCTGATGTGTTCAGCGATCAGATGAAGGAGAGGGGAGCGTCTCCCGCACAGTGACAACAGGTTCACGCTGCGCTTTGTATGAAGTGCGTGTTTTTACTTTGCATCCCATGTTACGGTACCGTCAATATCTACCCCTGTGTCAGTTTGGAGCTGAGCCGCGCCGAACTCACACCCAGCTGACACACGGCTAATTCAGCTGTGTCAGCTTGAGCCTATTCCTCGCGAGCCGCGCGTCCAGCAGCAAAAACACAGTAAATATTATGTTTCACATCGTATAGGCTACAAGCCACACATTGACACAGGCCTACATATTATAACCATATGAAACAACACTAATTTGATGTTTTTTTAAATTTTATTTATAGGCTAGATGTTGGCCTATTTATTTATTTATTTATTATTTTTAACCCCATATCGTATCAGTTATATATTTCGCAGTTTTTACTTCGTTTTACCTGCTTCTCTCCACCCCAGAATGTCTGTCCAATGAATGAATGACCTCAGATCACGTGTGGTTTTGCTTCGTGATGCTGGTTCACTTGCAAAAGGGGCAATATGAAAGTGGACCACACCAAACAAAAAAAATCTAAACTCTATTTGGTCTGGACCAAAGCAAGTGAACTAGCGGACTTTCCCAGTGTGAATACACCCTTAGAGCCTGTTCCAGTTTGCCAGTCTGCGTCCTTTTTCTCTTACTTCACAATAACGACTTGGTATGTTTTTGATGAAGCGCTGAAAAAAAGTCAAGAAAATGAGTAAACGCTATAACTGAAAATCAAACGGGAAAAGAAGAAAAAACTAAAGGAAAGGAAAAGCAAAGGTGGAGATGAGTGAAAAGTAAGAAGTCTTAATGGGGCAGAAGACACAACAAATGACCTGCCAGTTCCATCATGTTGTCTGTGCTCATCCCCTCACTGTGTTAATATGAGCTGACATCGACATTCACCTCAACACTTCTGCTTGGATGCTTCCTGTTATTATATTTGCTTGGTTATTCAAAAGGTGCTCCGAACTTTCAGTTTGTGTTCATTCTTGCAGCCCCTTTCAACAAAAGAGATAGGGTTTTTACTACACCAGCGTACCCATTACAAAGGCATTACGAAAAACTATATAAAAATAGCATTCTTTGCACTGACGGTCTCGTTTGCTGTTACATGTCATTTATGATCATCAGAGGAAAAAATAGACTGTTACAGAAATATTTAAATGTTCCTCTTAGCACCTTTAAGGAGATTTTTCTTTTTTTTGTCTCCAATCCATTTTACGCATTTTAACTTGTAATCCAGGAGACATCCTACAACTGATGAAGTCCTAATACTAATTAATACCAATAACCAAGTCATTGATTGCCATTTTCACCAGGTCTCGTCCTAAATGTATATGGTACTCTCAATCCTTCTTTCTTTTTCTTTTTTTTATGTCTTTCCCTTGAGGTCCTCTGTGTTCATTCCTAAGGTTGGATGCTAATGTGTATGATTAAGCACTCATAAAAGCCATTGTGCCCGGGGCTTAATGATGGGCTTCAGTGAAGACGAAATATCACCATTGCTTCACAAGCACACGCACCGTTACAGACACATGCTCAATGGATAAATGCCTTGTACATAGAGGTGCTTGTTCAAACACAGGTACCCACAGGTCTCTTCACAGCAGTTATGTGAGGACAAATAGGGATGATCAAAACGCTGCACAAATCATGGACGTGTGCTGAAGCTTCTTCAAGCAAGGATCAGTTTGTTGCTATAGTTCCTGGTGTATCCCATCTTTGTCAGCCCTTGATGAAAAGGATTTATGCATTTTTAGAATGGAAAGTTACTATACATAGATAAACACCCAAAATAAAACATTTATATTTGTTTTGTAGTTGTAATGCTTTTTTGTTTGTATGTCTGCATTTGAGGTGCAGGTATTGGGGCATCCTAAATCTTTTTACTGGCATACAAAATAGTACGGCAGTATTGGTCTTCAGGGCATTAATATATCATATATGAAATATCATATAGGAACAAGATAATTTCATCAGCTGTCTGTCCCTCCCTGCTGTACACATAAGAAATAAGCTCAGTCCCTTAGCCCCAATCTTCTGGAACTGGAGTGTTCTTGCACTGGCAAGGTCAATATTGACAGAGTGTGTGTGTGTGTGTGTGTGTGTGTGTGTGTGTGTGTGTGTGTGTGTGTGTGTGTGTGTGTGTGTGTGTGTGTGTGTGTGTGTGTGTGTGTGTGTGTGTGTGTGTGTGTGTGTGTGTGCGTGCATGCGTGCGTGCGTGCGTGTGTGTGTGTGTGTTCTAAATGAACAGTAATTTCCCCTCAGATAGACGTTGAGCTGAGTTGCTCAACACTGAATGCAGACCAAGGTTTTCGGTCAGATAGATTAACTCACACTGGAGGGGAAACAGATGCATGGAGAGATCCTGGAAATATACACATACACACACATACATATATACAAACACTTCTTTTTGATTTGCAAATAGTGTGAAATAAAGCGACCCTTCAAATTAACAATTTGAATTGCACTTTTCTCATGTCTTTTATTGCACTACACACACAAGGCAAAAACAAAAAGTATCGATAACACTTAGAACTGCTCAGTGGAAACCATGCAACTGCCGTAGGTTTCTAGGTGTTAGTGATTGTACAATATACTGTATAGGTCGGGTCCACAACCTGCCTTTAGGGGGTGTAGTCACAAAAGACTCTTCTAATATATTAACTTTTTTTATTGTACCCCATGTCAAATGCATTCTTAGTAATTGATTACTCTTTAAGCCTCTTTTTCAATTAAGTCTCTCCCTAATTGAAATCACACTCTGAAGAGGCATTTTATCATAGCTTCACAGACCAGACCAGAATACAGAACTATGTTGTTGGCCCTAAAGACACACTGTAGGTTTTTTATACACATCTACTGTTGTATCTTAGTGTACGTATTATGCCCCAGCAACTTGCAATATAATTGCCAATGCAGGAGGGTTTTAATTTTCTAACATTCTGGCGTCTTTGAACCACGTGTAGCCCATGAAAAAAATATCTGGGACCCCCTCTGGACCTACAGTATGTAAATAGTGAGTTCATAATTATATTGTATTATTTTGCCAAAGGTCAGTTTATTGTCAGTTTGAAAGTCTGAGGGAGCCCCTTCATGTCAGTAAAAGAGCATCTGTGTGATACTGAGGCTTGCAGATGGCCTCAGCCGGCTGTGTGGGGTCGCATGGTATTTTACAGCAGTACTTTTATGGGAAACCATTTGGAAAATGGCAAGGTGAACAACAGGTTGCAGATGGCCTCAGGTCAGCCCAATTACTTCTATAAATAAATAAGAGTTATTTCCATACTGTAAGTTTAGGTTCATGTCATCCTACTTATATAGTCAAAGATGTAATTGCTGATGTAAATAAAAATAAAACCAATATATTGGTGTGTATTTCTTGTTCTAACTAAAGGAGGGCTTTTTCATGTAGTGTACTACTCCGGTCCAACAGCATGCAATACATTGTGTGTGTATTGTTTGTAATCAATAGCAAGGTCTTCAGAGTTTAGTCATGATTTCCCATCCTGCTTATGTCAGAAAGTTCAGAAAAGACAATAGTTCAAGGCTTCCTGGCCTTGAGATGTGTGTGCGGGCGCGTGCATGCGGTTGTGCACATGCGTGCGTGTGTGTGAGTATGTGCTTAGGGAGGTGCATGTGCTGCCGAGCTAAGTTCATGCATTTGTTTTCGTTTGGAGTTGAGAGTTGAGTAGAAGTGCAGTGAAAGCCACAAGTAAGAGGCCAAGAGGAGTTCACCATTACCCATAAACCTGTGTTGCTGTGTGCAAGTGTGTGTGAGTGAGAGAAGAATCTAACAGTGTTTGTGAATAAGCATCAGTTTATTTGGGTTGTGTAAACAGCTCTTGCTTGTCCCTCGTCCTGAAAGCCTGTTAGGGGTGTCTTGTGGGCCATGTTAAACCTAGCTTAGCACAATGATTGGAGGCACAAAACCGCTATCCTAGCAACTATACTTATCCAAAGTAAAATAAAAAAAATGTATCTTTCAACAGCTCTCAACAAATATCATATTTACACGTTGTATCATGTGAATTCAATATGTGTAGAAATAGAAAATGAAACTTAGTGGTTGTGGTTTTGGAGTCAGTTGGCGTGGTGTTATTTTTTTGACAAACAACAGCTGTTTGTGGTGACTGAAAGCAGTCCATCTAAAGTCAAGTGGGCAGAAATAATACGAACTTCTTCTCCTGATGCCCACTTCTGGAAATAGACACAGCCATTGATATTAATGTTCTCATACGATAAAAATATTAATAAAAAAATTGGCCTTTTAATAATAGCAAATAGCAGTGGCCTATTTGAATAGTTTTTAGAGGCTGTGACCCCTTTGCGAGTCAACCACCAGTAAAGTTAGTATGTTTGTTTGATTGACAGAAGTTTCAGTTTCAGTCAGCTGTGATGATTTCTGCCAACTCATTACCAAACTAGGCAATTAAAATAATCAGCAATACACTATATTTGTTAAATACATTTTTGCTAACAACTTAATTGTTTACAGTAGTTCAAATGTAGGCAGTGATGTTTTCTGTGCGATTAAGTGATTCCCATAGTTTCTTGATTTCTTTCTCTGTAGCCAAATCCCTTGACTCTGTTATGTTGAAGGTTTTCAGTAAAATGAATAGAAAATGTGCTGTGTCTTCAAAAACACACTCAGATTCATACCCACCCACCCACACTGTTAATGATTACATAATCAGTGTTGATACATTAACTTTCCAAGTTTCTACATTACATGACAGTCTAGTGGCCTGATAAGGAAACTGCGTCAATATGCCTGCATGTTGCTGAATGACTGAGTCACTGTGCTCACAGGAAAGTGATTCAACTCTTAACCACTTTTTCATCGCCTACCTGTATTAGTGAAAGCTATCTCGAGTATCAGTCACTGCACAGATATTGCTGTATACTTTTTCAATCTGTAGTCCTACCTTTTTATTTGTTATAGATACCAAATGTGTGTGCGCATATAAGTTTGTATCAACCATTTAATTAACCGGATTGGTTTATGTGTTCATATACTGTTCACAGCAAATTCAGTCTACCATGTTTTCTTTATTGTTGCCTAGTTGTAGTTAGGAAAGGTCAACATTTGATGTATAGGCATGTACCTTTAAGAACACGTCATGTGTAATCACCTTCAGTACTTCCACTTATCTTGATGTAAACATTAGGCTACTTGTATGCATGTTAGGGTGGGGAAAAATCTATAAAAAGAAAGTTAATTTGTGTATGCAGTATTAACACTATTGCCTTTCATATAGACACTTATCATAAAATCAAGATGTATAAATAGTTTATGGTTAATGGAAAAAAAAGGACCTAAAGCTCATAAGTGTGCAGATTCAGTTGCATAGATGAAAAGCCTCCCTCTAAAACACTTTTTGTTTACATGGTCACATCCATATAGCCATACAGTATGTTTTGTTCGGTGGTCGCTAATGTGTATGGACACACAACGTCTACATTGTCTCAGGGAAGCTATTTGTCCAATGTGTTTGGTTCCTCGACCGCACAGCCCAGAGGAGAGTTCACTGTATTGCATTAATAGTCTCTCTATTATGCAACAACTATGGTTCAGTCCTATGTTATGCTGGAGGTTATGTCAGTCAGTCATTTCAACACTTTGGTCAAGAGGGAGAGACTGCTGCTGATCGGATTGCAATGAAACATGCTGCAGAAATGCAGGGTCCCAACTGTATGATTACGTTTTTAGGGACTTTGGACTAACACATTTCCTCCCAGAAGAAGGCCCTGTTCCAATGTGAAAGTCGGCCTGCTCACAATTTGTACCATTTCTTTAGATCTTTCTATTTATTTTCATTGACTTCAAAAAATATATATGATTGGACAGCTCCTGGCCTCAAGTTTCAGGCTTTGTATATAGTCGTTATTCCGAAGCCATTGTCAGGGTTACTACAGGACAGTGAGATGTGCTGCAGCACATGTTCTGTACTGCCCACTACTCTGTTTACTTTCCGACCAAAACACTGATTCCGCACACACACACACACACACACACACACACACACACACACACACACACACACACACAAAAAAAAACACACACGAAAACACACATATACACCAGCACGCACGTCCACACCGCTATCATCAGCAGCACTTCCCCAAGCCGTACACTGCCAACACACTACTACACAGTTCCAACACATGTACGTACACACTTGAGGGGGACACACAGCGCCACTCGACTATCAACAGGAAACATCTTTTGCAGAACAGGAAGTGCTACTCTCTAATTGGGTGGGTGTGATTCAGTGAGAACCGTGTCTCAGCCAATGGGGAAGCTCTTATTTTAGGGCCGAGTATAAAAGGAAAGAGGCTGCTCTGCTGATGGTCAGATTGACTGTGACATTTCTGCGTGTGTGTGTTTACAGCTCACAATTCCTCTTCCCGATGTTTTTTCAACACTGATTCTTTAAAAAAAAAAATGTCACGTGCGGGCAAAATTATTTACAGCTCTTGTGACAATAAGAGATTTTTTTCTTTCTGTCTCGTTGCTGGTGTCCGGTGTGTTGGAACATTGTTGAAGGCCTTTAACACAAGCCATGCCCACAGCTTTCATTTGGTTTCATTCTGTGCTGTGACTTTGTGAACGGCACAATAAGACTAATTCGAACCAGGAAAACCACGCTTTTCTTAGGCAGCCCAACAGTTGAACATGGCAAAGAGCTCACTAGCCAAACATTCGTCGATCCATGTTGACCAATCAGCAACTTCATGAAGCATTCAGTGGCTGCCTTCCACTAATGGACCAACATCAGGGTAACAACAGCATACTCTGCAGACAACTTTTAAACCACAAAAACTATCCAGTGAGTAACATGGGATTTGGGAAAACCGGTCTGTATTCCCATCTACTTATTACATGCATGTGACCCAAAGGGAACAAATATGTTCCTGTTTGCTCTTTTTTGTTGCTATACTTTCCTACCTAAATTTGTGCCTGGACTTCTGTGATGCAGTTCCACATATTTGTGATCAGATCCAACAGTCGACATATTCAATCTGTTGACTGTATTATTTTATTTTAGTTTATTGGCCTCATGTGAGTTACATATTTCCACAAACCCATGTCCGTGTGAATTTCTCTGTACTTTTGAGTGTGTGTGTGTGTGTGTGTGTGTGTGTGTGTGTGTGTGTGCGTGCGTGCGTGCGTGTGTGTGTGTGTGTGTGGTTGTCTAATGCTGGCTGACCTAATCTAACAAACACAATGAGAGCTGGTGGGATGGGACAGGATCCAGCAATGCCTGGCTCAGTTTCAGGAGTGTTAAAAGCTACAGGCGTCACAGAGGAGCGTCGCTCTACGCACATCTCTCATCAGCCAACCCAACTGTGATTACTCGTCTGCTCCCAGTGGCTGATGTTCAAAAATCCCTGCAAGTCCCAGGCAAACGCAGTAAAGAGAAGGGGGAAATCCAGAAACTCTGGTGCCAGCTGAGTGTGTGTGTGTGGGTTTGCGTGTATACACTTTACGTTTCACAGTGTGTCTGTGTGAGGTCATTTTATTGCACAGTTTCATTGCCATCCTGCCTTATCCTCTGCCATACAAGTACCAAGTTAGAAAAAGCACCTCTGGGTGCTGCCAGAAGTGCCAGGGATAGATTAACAAAGTAACAGAGAGCTCTGACGCACTTGTGATGAAAACTTAAAACACAAACACACCACTGTGGAGAATGAGAGAGGGATTTCACTATGTTCCCACTGTATCTAGCAGGTTGCCAAGTAGGGAACATGTAGAATAATGCTAGAAGGACAACAATTACATAGTGTGTGTGAATGTGTGTGTGTGTGTGTGTGTGTGTGTGTGTGTGTGTGTGTGTGTGTGTGTGTGTGTGTGTGTGTGTGTGTGTGTGTGTGTGTGTGTGTGTGTGTGTGTGTGGGGGGGTGTGTGTGTGTGTGTGGGGGGGTGTGTGTGTGTGTGCACGTGCGTAGCGGTTGTTTGCATCCCAGGAAAGTAAAGAAACCTTTTCCCTGAAGAGATAGAGAAGGAAGAAGGCGATAGACACAGAGGTTAGGCCATGAGAAGAGGAAGGAAAAGGATAGTTAGAGTAGGAGAGTAGAAGAGGAGAGGAGTCTCTCTGAGCCAAAACAAAGATAAAACTATCCAATGCTAGTGTGATAAACAGTGTTTAAACAGAGGGGCTCAGTCTTGGCTTAGGCCTAATTTGCGTAATTAGACAGGGCTTGATTTATCGAGTATGTTCAGGCCTAGATTGTTTTGCTTTGTCCTCTTGGTTTGGGTTTTGTTTTCACAGATGACTGATGGCTAATGGGCGGAGGGCTTTGCAGGATTTTGTCTGTGTTTGTTACAACACAAGGCCAACCCTGTTGTCTGTCTATAAAAAAAAAGTGCTAGTGTTCAGAAAAATTGATTTCTTTGCAGGAGTTATTTCTCTTTCATATGTCCTTCTCTCTCTATCTCATATTGTCTTTTAAACATTTATTTCATATGAGGAAAAGCTCTCATTAAAGCCTTATTGTTTTCCGTTTGGGACCATCAGGACAAATGCACTGGACACTTTTGATTAATACCATATTGTAATAAAATGGAATAATGTCTCACATTTTGAAAATATTCAACAACAAAAAGTTTCAAAATCTTTTCAGAGTTTTGTTTTTCACTATTATAATATAGTAATAATAATAAACTTCGTTGATTTAGAACAGTAATACAAAAAGCTGAACCAAAGAAAATAATTGGATTTGTAAACATAGGTATTGAAAACAATAAATGAGCTCACACTTACTGGAAAATCTGGGGCATCCAGGATGTGATGTCACACAGGCAAATTGTGAGATTAGCTATAGGCTGACTGGATCTGTAGGTTTTTTATGACATGTATTACTGAGTGTCATGGGCATAAAAACACAAGCTGCTATAAATTCTTGGTTTCTGGTGGAAAATTAAATCTGAGTTTGAAATAGCTTTCTAAATTGGTTCATGTGGGTCAGGAATTATATTGTTATCCGCCATCAGTGGAGTTCCCAGTGGTCTATAATTGAAGCTTTTCCATGACTGCTAAAAAAAAACACCTTCCTTGATCACAGTTTGGATTTGAGTGGGTGAGTAACCCTGAAATATACTGAATTCCCTGTTCAGCCACTGGTAATTTTACATTCCCAATCCAAAACAGTGAAAAGAGAGAGAAGAAAGCGTGTGAAACTAAAGTGAGTCTCCATTTTGAGCATGGAGGAAACACTCAAGATAGTGTGGGGTTAAAAAGCTCTAATGAAAACACATACACACACACACACACATATATACTGTATATAATGTGTGTGTGTGTATACACTTACGTACATAACACATGCAGTACCCCTATATGGACCCATTTCCTGGTATTTCAATCATGTTTTTGGCTTGAATCGTGCAAACCTGCTCTGAATAAAACTGAGTTACTCAATTATATGGGCACACAGGGAGATGTTCTTATTGCATGGCAGGGATCCAGCAGTGTGTAGGGGAACTGCGAAACGTGTGTGTGTGTGTGTGTGTGTGTGTGTGTGTGTGTGTGTGTGTGTGTGTGTGTGTGTGTGTGTGTGTGTGTGTGTGTGTCTGTGTGTGTGTGTGTGTGTGTGTGTGTGCGTGCGTGCGTGTGTGTGTGTGTGTGTATGTGTGTGTACTGGTTGCCTAGGCTAAGTGGAAAGCAGTGCAGATTAACAGGTGTCTGTGTGACGCTTTATAGAGCTCCACCTGGCCAGAAGGAATTTTAACTGGTTGACTGACTAATCCTTACCGACCTCCCTGTCCTTTTTGGTCTTAACACATGTACTACACAACACTCACTCTAGTCACACAAACCTGTGTGTGCGTGTGTGTGTGTGTGTGTGTGTGTGTGTGTGTGTGTGTGTGTGTGAGAGAGAGAGAGAGAGAGAGAGAGAGAGAGAGAGAGAGAGAGAGAGAGAGAGGAGAGAGAATAAGAAAGAAAGAGAGTCAGATACCTTTAGGCCATGATCGAGGCGCTGAATTCGGAATTGTTTTTTCAGGCTCATTAGGGTAACATCTCTTCGTTCATCAAACCTACTTTCTTCCGTTTGTAAAGCATTTGTTATGAATGAAGTCATAGGCATCTGGGGGCCTAAATAAGATATGACCCATGTGCCCCAAATGACACAGTCACCTTAAAGTTAAATAATGAAGGTAAATACAACTGGTATTCGACACATGCCCTTCTACAAAACAGGGTCCCAGGATCTGAACATTTTGAAACACGACAGCAGGACACAGTTTATGTGGAACTGGATCAATTTAAAGCTCCCATATTATACACTTTTCGGTACTATTATACACCATATTATATGGTCTTATTGGTCCCTAATACGTTTTTCTTTAATTGTTTGCTGAAAAAAAACTTTCAGATAATTTATTGTACTATGCTGATGTTCAGCTAATCTCACAATGGCCTATTTTTTAAAAAGAGCTGCAGCTCCCCTCGTAAATATACAATCTTTGAGCTGCCCCCGCCCCCTGTCCGGAAGCGAAGCCAGATACGCCTCGCCCTCTGTCTGTCAGGGCTGTGGACCAATAAGAAATAGGGGTGTGGGCTGCACAGTGGAAGCTTCTGGCTTTCCAGTTTGTGAGGTCAGAAAAGGGGAATATTCTGACTGGAGTATGTTGGGGGGGAGGGGTGGGGGTTTCAGAAAGGGGGAGAGTGAGAACAGGAGAGATTGTTATTTTTTTTTATATTTTGGCAGTCTCTAAGCACACCGTGGACCCATGGATATGTTAGAACACATTTAAAAAGTGCATTTAGCATAATATGTGACCTTTAAACGACTGTATATTTGTGATAATTAAAGGACATTACACTGTGTGGCTCACTGATGTGTTTCACAATGGCTCTGGGTGTGGCATTGCCAGTCTATATATCTTGATCTTCTAATGACTTTGGGTTTCCACTGACTTTTTATACATTGCCACTAGCAGATCTTTGGTCAACTGGTATGTAAAAATGTAATGTTAATGCTAGGGCTAGTTACTTTTTCTCCTACAAGTTTCTAATGCAGGTTTGGAGATTGTTCATGTGCAAGGGGTGAATGTTGAACCATAAATTAAATAGTTTGGAAAACAATGGAGCTCTATGCCAGAGAGGAATCAGATATATCATGGTCTTGATACACACACAACAATTGCTAGCAGGATGCATTCAGTGTTGGTTTGGGTCTGCACTTCCCTACAGGATTTATTGTGTAATCATAAAGTGCGTACTGTACACTATGCACATGCGGATATTTATAGTGTCCTCCATTTAAGCCCACTGAGGCAATCGGCTATTTGTGATTCAGGGCTATATAAATAAAAACTGATTTGATTTTAACAAGGAGA
This sequence comes from Ammodytes marinus, assembly GCF_949987685.1. Lineage (NCBI taxonomy): Eukaryota > Metazoa > Chordata > Actinopteri > Uranoscopiformes > Ammodytidae > Ammodytes > Ammodytes marinus. The sequence continues at coordinate 20,721,857 of NC_137212.1, forward strand.
ATTACACGGGGAGGCCAGCTCTTCTGGAAAAAAAAACCTCATGACCCCCCACCACTTCTAAGTTCTATCACAGGGAGGATTCCACAGTGTGTGTGTCTGCAGGAGTGTGACATGCACTTTTTCTGTTTTGGGCCAAGTTTTCTGTTTTGTGTGTGAGTGTGTATGTGTGTGTGTGTGTGGGGGGGGGGGGGGGGGGGGGGGATTGGGTACTCTTTGGTATGTTCCAGCCAGACTTTATATGGCACCTGTTGAAGCGAGAGGAGATGGTGGGAGGTGGTCAGAGAAAGTCATGCAGAGGGAGATGGGAGCAAGACACCTTTGGGCTCCATGTAATACATCTTACACAGTAACAGAGCATGAGTAGGCCTACATATGATTTTTGTAAAAAAAACAATGTGTGTTTCTCATACAAGAAAACCCCTCATAATTAGAGTCCTTTCTGTGTTTGATTATGAATACATTTTGTGTTTGCATGCTCCCTCTTTTACTGTCAGTCCAGCATAATAGTTTACCACACGGCCTAAGGGGTTAACACAACAGGAGAAAAAAAGTTGCATCTAGTCATATATAGAGAGACTTTGTCAGGTAAAACATGTGCCTCTCGGGTGTGTTTTAAACCTTACCTCATATAACTTTGTTGCTGCTCACTTCTCCTCCCCAACACCACCAGCTTCTAAGTCCTGTTTATGATATACAGTATATGATGCAAAAGCCATTTATACAGTGGTACTAATAAAAGAAGGATGTACGGTGAAAATGTGCACAGCTCAGGCATACTTCTAGACCTGCACACAGTTTCCTAGAGATAGCCGACACGCGATATAAGACACGTACCGTTTGCTGCAAAACACTGTTTGTTAAGGTTGTTTGCCAATCTCACTGATTGTGTTATTATCTGTAAAATGCCAAATCAAAGGCACATTTATAGAGTTCATTTCAAATGACTCACGCGTATACGATGATGAATTGAAGTATTATTTTTATTGACATTCGAGCCATCAGTTCCTTGTTAATAATCTTTTCATTTCGTACTGAATTGTGATGCATGTCGGTTTCAATATGAGCGATTTACGGTTGAGCACCTTCCTGACATTCAATAATGAAGATTGAGACATTATCGTGATGATAGTTACAGGTATATGGGATGAATAGATTAATAAGTGATGTGCAAACCGATGATGAAGGGGTGTACTATTGAATCTGCCCAGTGCCACTCTGAATCTGCCAACCAATCGCATAACGTTTGGGCGTGACGTATGTCATGCGCCGGCTTCTGAGCCACTCCTTCTGTTTGCTGATTGGACCGGCAGAAATCTGGCTGGATAGAACCCACTAATATACCGCACAACCAGACTGATTACTGAAGGGAAAGGAAAATTGAGCGGAAGTATGTAGGCGGGCGGTGCCAGGCTACACACAGTGTGGACACTGGACAGGAAGTCGATTGTGAAGATATATTCACTGATTTTCTCACCCCTCCGTGAGCAGGGATCCAGGTGTCAAAGCTGTAGCCAAATCCTTATCACACTACTTTCAAATGTTGCACAACCCATATCTTATTAATAACGCCTTGATTCTTACTATCCCTCTTTCCAGGTTGCCTCCTGATCCCTTTCCACTAACCATCAGCCTCCTTCCATGAAATGTGTGAATATACTTGAGATGTTGGGTGTATTCCTTCCAAATGCCACTGTTATGATGAAATGTATAGGGTAACTGTTGGCTCCTGACGTGTTTTCCTCTGGGAAGGTCTAACTAACAATCCTCTTTTAATGAGTTTAATGACAGTGTTTCTGAGAGATCATCCGATGAATAAATTACTCACGCGGTCAAATGAAGAACATAGCCGAAGAAGAGAGAGGGCAAAAGACATAGGTCAGAGGTCATGGCGGCAGGGCCTGATCTTGTTTATCTGTTTAGTCTCTCTCTCTCTGAGCTCCCAGGCTGATTTTTATGAACAGCAGCATATGAGTCCATTTCCATGCTTGAGTATTTTGGGTTACAGTTACATTCCTGCACCTTGTGGGTCAGTGAACACTCCTGATCACACTCAAGTGGTTTGATGGAAGGCCTCATGTGTTGCTGATTACTCTCTACAAGTCATCATCTGCACATTGTAAACACACACTGTGAGCGCATTAAAACCATTTTATGCTACATTTGTTTCTGAGCTTGTGTTGAACTTGGATGGGAGGTTTTTCCATGACTGCTTACACCTCCAGCAATCAAACTTCTTTCCATTTATACACAAATCTGTCCAACCGTGCTGGCTGCTTAGCAACAGTCAATTAAGGGCACAGGGCCAACACAAAGTTTGGAAATTAAAATCCATAGGTTTTGACTCCATTATAGATTTTGTAACTAATTTGCAAAAGCCCTGCAGATTCATCACTCATACTCCATTTTAAGGCTAGGATTCACATCTTTACTAAACACCTACATTTCCGAGGAAATTAGAATGTAATAAGAGAGTTGAGTGGCCAAGAATGATCTTATGGTGCTTATGGTACTCTTCAAATAAAGTGTGGATGATCGTAATAAATCTCCAAATTATGCAGATATGGTATAAATGGAAAGATTATGACATATGAGCGATTAGGCGAACACTCCCTCCAGGCGAGAAAACATTGGACTTTCACTCACTGCTCATCATGCTCAAGTATGTGAGAGAGTACTTGGATAGAGATCTGGCATCAAACCAACACTGAGCAATGCAGCCATTTTCTCAATTATTTAAGTCACAAAACACACTCTCTCACACACACACACACACACACACACGCACGCACACACACACACACACACACACACACACACACACACACACACACACACGTACACATACACATACACATACACATACACATACACATACACATACACATACACATACACACATACAGGAGTACAGAAAGGGAAGTGGTTATCGTGCCCATAGTTCTGCCAGAAAACTCAAAGCATATAGAGGAAAGTGCCTTGTGTATTTGTGTGCATGTGCAAGCACATGTTAATGGATGCATGTGGACGTAATTGCTGCTTTTTTTAATAAAAATATTCCGAAACCAGGGCCACCACATTTTGTGCAAAGTCACACCTGGGTGCTTTTACAGAATGATGACTAAAATGGACTAGATACTGTATGTTTCAGAGATTTAACAGGAATAATAGATTTTTATTTTCCGAGTTTTGCAGTATAGAAGTATTGCTCATTGGGAATATGAATTCTTACTTCTCTTTTGAAAACGAACAATAGCTGTAAATGTGTATATGTATGTTTATCACTGCACCTTTATCTGCAGATTTGTAACCCTGATGTGTGCCATCTTTCTGATGCCTATCACAGCAGTACGAAGGTTCATGTCCCCATTACTAGACCACAGGGTGACTTCGGTACAAGGGCACCAGGCTTGTCACAGCCGCATGGCAGGTGTGGCCTACCATTGTGGTCATATGCAGCTGGGGCTGTAGCATACTCCACATATGTACACACACATGAACACATAAGAATGTAAATACCCACACACTGACTACCTATAGTGAAGTTGCTTTGCAGATAGTCATGTTTAATAAAAGTACATCTTGTAAATCAAACAACTTCTGGCCCCTGTTGTGTTTATTTCATCATAGTACCTCAACATTTTGGACAGTTGAGGATTTTAATCTAGCATGGCCCATCATTCTTAATGTTTTTTTGTCCTGTCATAGACTTGCATTTTAGTATAATTTTAGAATCTTCAAAGCCTCATCTTTAGCTAAAATCTGCAAAATTACACTCCTTCTATTGGGTCAGGAAGTCTGTCAATCCAGTCCAGAGACAATTATCCAAAGCTGTGCCAGGTTTTAGACTCAGGCAGATTGGGCAAGAGCAGTGATAGAATAGTAAATAATAGTAATAAAGACTCACATTTATATTGCATATTTCAAGGGACCCAAGGTCACTTTATTAGTGGTTGAATGGTGATTTATTTTTTATTTTTTGCGTTTGTGTATTACTGCTTCTCTGGGTTTCACGCTCTCCATCTTAATCTCTTAATCCAAACTGAACAAGTTCCAGCTGTAACACGTTCTGCTTGTATGTGCTGTGTATAGCTTTATAAAAGGGAGTGTTTGCCCAGACTGCGTTGAGAAAACACAGCCTCCTCATATACACTTGAACGAGGCACTTTGTTAACACATCAGAGGCCTGTTATAGAGCGTTCAGGAAAAACACGGTCTGGCAAAAGTTGAATCTTGCTTAATCTTTGCTGCATGCACCCTTTTCCAGTAGATGGCTTTGTAATATCAGTGCAATATTTTTTCTGTTAACCTTCCATAATTGTAAAGTCTCATACTATAGTATTATAAATAGCTGTGGAATGTTTTGGTGTATTTCAATTTCAAATTGTAATGTCTCACCGTTACCTGATGCAATATTCATTCATTTCCTTAATTTATCTTCGAAAGATCAATTAAGGGGTGACCCTCATTAACAATGATGTTGAGTAAAATTACAATACACACACAATCACAATGCAAATATACAACAAGCTGACAGAGACAAAAACTATTAAAACATTCCGATCAAATGGGTGAAGCAGAACATTGCCTAACCAAAACAGTTACAGGTGGAGTGGGGCTGTTAATATGTTTGAATTGGTTAACGAATATGAGGGGATCTATTTTAATTTGATACTGTAAGTTGTTCCAGGAGTCAGGGGCACTGAAGCTAAAGGCTGTCTTTCCAAACTCAGACCGGGTTTGAGGAACATAAAGCATGAGCATGTCAGTGGAGCGGGTCTGATAAAGCCCATCTGAAATTTGCAGCATTGTTGTTAAAAAATGGGGAAGCTTCGCGGTCAGGGCTTTATAAATGAAAATGTGCCAATGTTCATGCCCAAACCAATGTGGCCCCTTGTATTGGTTCAAGGCAGAGCTGATTTAGAGCTATAGTGCATAACTTATGTTGCCCACAACAAATACTCACAGCGAATGAGGTAAGCCTTCGGGGATCGTGGATGGATTTTATACCTTCTGAGTTTTTTTTGCTTTTTTATGCCAAGCAGTAGAATCAAATACTGGAACATTTCTTGTTTTTTTTCTGAGCCCGTTTGCCAGTGTCGGGGGGGCGGCAACAGTTTGTAAATGCTGCCATGCTGAGAAATACAGAGAGAGTTTTTTGGAGCTATTCGACTTAATCAACAGTGTGTCAACTTTTTTGGTGTTGACTTGAATGTGACTGATGTATGAAAAAGTTACTCACTATCTTTAAGTATGAACACCAGCTAATTCCTCCATTGAGGAAAATGTTGGGTTCCAAATACCAACTGTCCGAATCACAAGTGATGATAGTTGTTTCTATTCAGTATTCTTCGGATGAAAATATAAATCCATTCCACTCAATGGCCACTTGCCTAAGTGTTAGCTTCACGCTCAGGTATTTTCACAAGAAGTGTTCATCTCATTAATAGCACATGGAGCATAAATAAAATTCTAAATTCTTGTCTGCCTTACAGTTTTTTCATGAAGTCCAAGCATTCCTTGGTACAATTCTAGAAAAAAACTGCGAAAAGATTGACAGCTTGGCTTTGTCTAGGATCATGAGGTTTGGTCAACTGCTGCCTTCTCAAAGCTCTATCATGGAGCTGTCACTGAGGGGAAATACATATATTACTGCACTAAATCACATTGCACACAGGGAGTATAAGGCACACAAACACTCACGCACACACACAGAGGGAGTGACCCAATGTCGTCCACAAGAGAGAATGAGCTAAGGCCCAGCTGTCTTTGTGTATGTGTGTGTGTGTGTGTGTGTGTGTGTGTGTGTGTGTGTGTGTGTGTGTGTGTGTGTGTGTGTGTGTGTGTGTGTGTGTGTGTGTGCGTGCGTGCGCGTGCGTGAGTGTGTGCGTGCGTGCGTGCGTGCGTGCGTGCGTGCGTGTGTGTGTGTGTGTGTGTGATGATAAAAATTGGAATTGCACTGACCTCAGTCAGAGCGTCAGAGTGAAAGCAGAAATGATGTAACACAGCACACGAGGAGCGCAAGAGATGAACAGAGCCCTACAAAACAAAGTGTGGGAAAAGAAATGCAAAGGTATGCTGTGTGTGTGGGAAGAAGTCAATAGCTGCCGTAGAATAAACAATGACAAAGAGGTCAGGAACAATATCAAACCAGGAACAAAAATATATAAATGAACATAATTAAAGAACATCGACTAATAAGCATTTGGTCAGAACACAGAAATCGGGAAATTCTGGCACTATACACTTTGGAAAAACTTAGGACCAAGTTCCAAGTAATGCAAACGCCTGTCAAAGTTGTTATTTAGACCTTCTCCTCAAAAACTTTTCGGTCACCAAGCCCAATCCAACACAACCATGATGACATCAATGTGACGCTATCAGGGGTTATATGACTTGACAAAGCTCTTCGACAGCCACAGATGATATTATAAGACTGTTTTCACATGCTGCTAAGTGCTTCCCGTGACGGAAAACTGGTCTTCATTGCCCCTCCCTCCCCCCTTCCATCCCCCCCTACCAATGCCATTTACAAAGATCCTGTGGTAGTATCTGATTTAACCACCCTGGTAATAAATGTTGAGCAATACTCTTATTACCGCTTGTTAAAAATATATGCCACCACAGAAAGTTTCTTAGCAATGAGCTACTTTGTCATATCCACAGTCAAGAATGACACAAGTAGAACAAGTGAGATAGTGAAGTCAGAGCCAGCAGAGGGAAAACAAGGAAGAAAGAAATGCTAACCAGTTTGTTATTGTGAGGGATTCTGGTTGCCAGGGCAATAGAGGGGGAACCCACACAGCTGTTGTCCAGCTAATGTTGCATTCAAGTCCTATGAGGAAATCGTAGATACCATTCAAGGCTTTCTAGTGAAAAACACAGCTCAAGTCCACTTTCACGCAGTAAATCTTGCTTGTAAATAGCTGTTGCAGTTCACTGTTAATCTCATCGTCATCCAAATAAAAAAAACATGTTCAGCTAATGAACAAAAAAAGACTTTGATCACTCTTGTCAGTTTGTGATCATAACATAGGCTACCAAGAGCCGACATTTGTCAACTTGGGTATTTGGGCTGGATATTTTACAGTTTCTATCTATAAAAATATATTATTTACTAAGTTTAACTGTTTCAAGTGTGACAAAAACACACCAGGGAGTACCAAGAATAACAGAAGATGTGTGTCATGATGTGTAGTATTGCATAAAAAAAGAATTCAGAAGGCAACTCCCATATGAAGTGAATGCAGCATTAGGAGCAGGAGAGAGCGAGCGAAGTATAGAGGGGCTGGAGGGGCGCGGATAGCAGGCTTGGTGTAACATCTCCTTAGGGTCTGCTGGCTCCTGATTGGCTAGAGAGGGGAGGAGGGGGAGGAGAGACCAATGCTAGTATCTCACTGTGCCGTTGAGCGCCAGGCTGGGTTTCATCATGTGAGAGGCCCAGCGCACACTCTTTAACGCAAAGCAGATGTCCTCAACCTCACTGGTGCCACTAGCACTCTCACTCTCTCGATGTAGCAATCCCCTATCCCATCTATCTCTTTCTCTACTCCTTTTTAACTTCTCTCCATCACTTGCATCCTCCCCTCCCTCTCTCTTCTCACTCGTTCCTACTTTCGGGCTGTACAGTAAAAGTTTGTTTTTGCATCAGCCTACATCAGTTTGTATTGTACCAACTTTTAACCTTGTAAAGTCTTTGAAAGTCCCTACCAAACATAACATAATAGATCTTTAGATACCATTGTAGAGATTTTTTTATGGACACTTGTGGATTGTAGAATATAAGCAATTTTGAGTGATGTAGGGGACCATAGACCCGTGGTAGGAATCCAGTGATGGATAATATCCTCAGTACTTCACTATAGGGACTTTTCCGGGTGGTCAAGGCCTGCACAAAGCAGATTAGATCTAGGTAGCATGGATATAGCATGATCCTCAGTATGTGGCATGCAGGTGAAAATAAGTTGCAAGCTACGTATATGTGTGTATCAGAGGAAGCAGCTGTGCTCAACCTCCCCATGCATGGCCAGTCACAGCATACAGCCTTTATGTACAGTATGCATACATTTTGGGCTACTCACCCCTTGTGGTCATGCGCAGACTATGACATTTCAATCACTTACAACATGAAACCTTACATTACACAAGATACCATTATTGCTTTGTGGAAATGCAAATGATCATTTGAGCTTTAGCAGTGACAAGTACCACATTGCATGGAAACTGGACACAGAGAGAAAGCTCGAGTCATAGGCCCATAGAATGTACTTGTTTCATCCTAAATTATTTTCTAGAATCGAGACACCTTGTCATATGTCACTGCTTAAATCACAACTTGATGACATCGACAGTATGCTGCAAAACAAACGAGCACTGTATGAAATACATCAAAAACCTGAAAACCTGATACTTATATGTAATTCTGCACACCAACAAAAGAGTGATCAGATCAATGTGTTCCATTGTTTTACATTTCAACTCAAAGGTCTGTCAAAGGCTTTCTCAGCTATTGTATCCCAACTTGTTCTCGACTGAAGAGTACGCTGAGGGCACTATATTATCACATGCTCTCCACATAAAGTACACCTAAAGGGGAATTTTATCACGTTTATTTGAACAGTGTGCCAACGTAGAGGGCAGTTCATTATATCTTATCTACCATGGGGCCATCAATTAGAGCTCTTTGGCAGCGACAATCACCTAGTGTCATGGGGATGCTTAATGTATTCTCTGTCTATCTCACACACACACAAACACACACACACACACACACACTCTGTCCACTCTCCTCTTGTCAGTTTGTTCTACCGCTTTTTGATCGCAGCTCAGGCGTATCCAGATGCTTTCTCTCTAATATCTAAACATCTTTCAGGGTTTCATGCAACCATGAGCTTGGAGCTTGCTTGTATATACACACAACAGGCTCATATACAGCAGATGCACACGGAGGGTTTGTGTGTCTTACAGATAAGAAACACCTGTTGCTATACAGTCAAGTGGTTCCCACAGTAGATTTGGACATGCACACATACACACATGCATGCACATGTGCACGCACACGCCCATGCACACACACACACACACACACACACACGACACAAGCCACTAAACTGAAAGGTTTACATCTCCGTCTCAGTTTAAGGTTACATCTTCTCAGAGACAGCTTGTCATCTCTCTATAGTAAGGAAGTGCCTGCCTGCTGTTTTCCTCAGCAGCAATGAGCTTTTTTTCTAAATACGGTTATACCAAATCCTAGTCACAGACAGAGGGATGGATATTGATAAGTGTGTGTCTTTGTGCTTCTAGACCTCCAGGGATTTCTGAGGAAAACCTGCAAAGTGAAGAAGAGTGTGCCAGTTGTTACTCACGTAAAGAAGAGAAAGGAAGTTACTGTAATTCTTTACCTTGGAAATTGGACCGAAATTATATTTAGTCAATTTATGAGATTTTTCCTTAGCTTTCAAACTCATCTCACTGCCTTCATCAGTGGATGGTACTAGCTAATTTGTCATCATACAACCTTTTTCTGAAGGGGGGGCGCGCGACACTGGAGCAGTTTTGGGGTTAAGTGCCCGCTCAAGGACATATGGTAGAGATGGTGGGCACCGTAGATGCAATCCCAGCCGTCCCAGGTCCACAAATCACACCCTCCCGTCCGGCGCCGGGGATCCAACCAGCGGCCTCTAGTAAGCCCCCTCACCTGTAGGCCATCCGACCACCCAAGGCAAGGTGGGTGAAGTGTCTTGCCCAAGGACACAACAACCATGACACAAGTGGCAGGGCGGGAATCGAACCGCCAACCCTTCGATCATTGGCCGACCCACTCTACCACCTGAGCCACAGTCACCCTATTTTATTTTTTTTAATTTTTTTTAATAATGATAAACAAAGCTCCAAAAAAAGCCGTAATATACCAGATTACATATACAGCCCACACAAGTGCAGTAATAAATTGTTTCTGAATTATTTCTTTCCCTCCCTTTTATTCCAGCTCCTCCTTTTAAACAGTAAAAGCCATGGCCAAATAGCTCTCTCTTTTTCTCTCTCTGTATATCTGTCTCAGTACCAGTTTGTACCACAATTCCAGTTCTCATTGAATTTCTTATATAACCCTCCCTTCAGTTGTTACTCAGTTCACCTCAAGAGAGTTTACTGCAGTGTTTGTTGTTCTTCAGTAGAATGGTCACTCATCGGTACTCTACTTTGTTATTTTGCAACTTTCACTTTTACTCCACTACATTTCCTAAATAAAATATACACTTTTACTAAATATCCTTTACATTTCACTTTAGCATCTTTGTTATTTCTTAGCCTACTACTACAATATATAGGCTAATCAGAAGAAGGCTAATTTGTTTGCGGGTTTTGCAAATCAATGCATTTGAGTTGGTGAAGTAATGCCTGTTTGCTGACTACACTTCTGTTGTGCATTACAGAGAAAAGAAGAAGTAGATTACAGTAAGAACACTTCCAGTGCAATTCCAGGCGTTCCATGCCATTATGGAAGGTCTACTGCGGACTCTGATGCTACCTTTATTTCGGTAAATCATCCAAATGACAGTGGCCAACTCTTCTTTTTCTTTTTTCTTTTTTTGTGACAGTGGTGAACTCAGTGAACTCCTTGGTGGTGACAATGAAGAAGTTAACGCATTACAGATCTGAGGTTTTATTTGCAAGACATGGCTGTTGTTCAGTTGCTTTCTCTCCAATAATTTCCCTTTGTGCGCGATGGAAAAAAAGGCGTTATGAGTGTTTCAACTGGCATGAGAAGTCGGTGAGTTTAATTTTGTTGGAGGGGGGGGAACAGTTCATTAACGTTAAATGAGCACTGTAAAAAAGTGTTCTCAAGTGCTAGCCTCTCCGTCTTGGGTAAAGCCCCCTAACTCATTACTGCCAACCTCTCCGTCTTGGGTAAAGCCCCCTAACTCATTACTGCCAACCTCTCAGTTGTTTACAATTCAGTGCGACGCATCAAGGAGCCCTGTTTCTCTTTGTTTATGCCAGCTCTCTCAAAATCTGCTGTGTTTTTATGACATACTTCATTGCAGGAAGCTACAGTAAAGTTCATTATCAAAATTTTAAACACTCACTTTTTTTTGTTTTACTTCTACTTTTACTTCCAATACTTTAGTACATTCAATATCAGAAAATTACGTTTGAAACTTAAGTACAGTAAATACCAGATACTTGAAGTCATTTTCTGGTAAGATACTGGTACTTTTACTCAAGGACATTTTACCACATGTATGTGGTATATTTATACCACTGGTTAATAGAGACAAGAGTACATGAGACGCAACATGATAATCAATGGATTGAAAATACTGATAAATCTGACAAATCATTTTTTTGTTGAACATTTTGCATAACATTATAACAAACATTTGAAATAGGAAAAATAGGAGTAGAAACTTGTGACCAACTCTGTTGGCATGAAAAAGCTTTTAGAGCCCTCAGAGATGTTAAGGTCATACAGTTCACACATTTTCCAACAATCCATATCATAATATCATATCATTTGGTCATTTAAAGTTGAATGCCTCTGAATATTAACCTTGAGCCCCCAGTCACTCTCACTCCCACACAATAACAGTGTTGGGCAGGGAATGGGTTGTGGGATTCCTGTCACTTCCATTTCAACAGCGTTCTCCAAACAGCAGGTGCTAAGGAAGGTCCCGGACCCAAACCCAAAACCGCTGTTCTGACAAAAAAGCCTGGCGTCGGTCAGGCTGAACTGTTTCTCTGCATGTCTGTGGAGCATGACTGTGGACCGTGCAGAAAATACACACGCACCGCCGGCTGGCTCTCTGCCTCTCAGTCTGGGCATCTGAGGCTAGACGGCTTGCATTCCACCACACTGCTTTCCATTCGGGCTCACGAAAAACAGCTAAATCCTACAAGAACCACTTCCTGATGCTGGAATAGGTTACCAAATGTAAATGTACATGTAAATGATACACCAAGTCAAAGGAAGATTTTTTTTCTCTCCCATTTCTGACCAATACATAGCCCCTGTCTCACTGGCTTAGTAGTTATACGTGTTAACATTTTAAGCTTTTAATATGCTGAGTTTTAGGTCTAATGTTACTTTACTGCTAATGATAGTGGTATCCATTCTAGGTCTTCATGGGATTATATTTACAAAAAAACCCTAGGACTTGAATTGGACTGGGTTTAAATCATATTATGGGTTATTAATTATCTTAGCCCATCATCGGTTTATTCCACAAGCCTGTTTTTGATCAAACCTAACCAGTTCACCAAGAATATTTGGTTGTGGGTTGGGTGATACATCCTCACCACCTCCGACACATAGGACTATTATTGCTGTAAACTCTCTTCATAGTCGATGCTTCGTCTAGGTTTATTGTATGCACCAATTTACATAGGCAAATTATTTGTAGGCTATGTAAAAACTTCCCTGGCAATACACCTTATTCTGAGTTAATACTTTATCACTACATCACAGTATCAGTACATGGAAGCATTTGTAGCTGCAGAAGGTGAAATGTGGCACGGTGTTCGGGGCTTGTTAGTGCCATAGGCTGCACCAAGCTGTGCTCCGCTGCAGTCAAGGCAATTGTGCAGCAATGTCACAGCAGTTCATTTGTGATACTTTCTTGAGGTTTTCTGGGTTTTGCTGGTGAGATGTTTGGTCAGCCTGAGCATTAACACAATATATCTAGAAAAAACAGGTTACACACATACACCCACACAAACACACGCACACACACACACACACACACACGCACACAGAGACCCTCGCTGGTAGGGCACAGCTTGAATGCATGCACAATTGAGTAAAGTGCAGCAGTGGAGGATGTGGTTTTACTCATTCTGTGTAGAGGAAAACACCTCTGATGTTTGTTATTCACCTCTCAGAGTTTGAACGAAAACAGCAGTTATACATCACACAGTTGGTTTCAGTGCAGTCGGTTTGGTTTGCATCTGCCGTGAAGGTGATAAGTCATTGCTTTGCAGAAAGGGAGACAATCCAAACTATTTAAATAATAATAATTCTGCTGCTAAATCGGTCTACGCCTGGAAAGTACTGTATACTCCTGGTGTGGGTTGCAGTCAAAGCTGGTTTCTGTTACAACATGTTTTTGTTTTAAAATGTGTTTCAATGAGGTTAGTTCAGCGAGTGAATTTCTAAGATTTGCTGTTCTGAAGCTTAATGTTATCCCCTCCAAGCAAAAAGTCTACATAAATCAAACCTTTCCTTATAGTGTAATGTAATAATACTTTAAAGGCTACTCATCTCTGTAATTACCCACATTGGCCGTTGTCAGTTAGAAAAACAGTTATTAAAATGTAGAAAATATATACAGAATGGGTTATGAAAGAAATCACAGCCACCCAAAAGTGATTGGGAGTGACAACTTCCTCTCCAAAAATATAGACGTAAAATAAGTTTCAACTGTTTCATGGTTTTAATCAGTGCTCTATCATCTCATACTGAGACAAATCAATGTGTCACTTGTAACTGTGCGCTGCGTCGTGCTTTGAAGCTCTTGCTGTGGTGTTATGGTGGTGTGTTGGAACGGACACTGTGTCTAACTGACGCTGAACGTAGAGTGCTTACATGGCAGCCACCAGATCAGATGACGGTATACAGATATGAGCCCGATTTATTACAGTAGTATCTTTTCAATTCCTCAATTAATTTAGTCGGATTTCCCGAGCAATAACCTCTTTTGGAGAAATAACTTTTCGACTGCTGTACTATAAAATACTATGCAGTATTATAACATGTATGGTTTATAGTACTTGACTTTTAGAGCTACGTTAAGTCACCATTGAATCTCTTGATTGTTACCCATGCGGTTTTTCATACTGAATTTGAGAGAGCATTCCAGTTTACCACAACTTGAATCACTGTACTTTTGTCAGACAAGACAAGAATCCTAAACTGTCAGGTGGATTAATTGAGCCTATTTGACCAACTTTGACCAACAGTACTTAAGATAGTTGAACCATAGTTGTGTTCAAACAGTTTCCATGTGTAGTGAGCAATAAGTAATCTTCATGTGCACTCACTTTCACTTTGACCTCAAAATAAGGTGACGTGATTCGACTATAGTTTCCAGTTGGACTAGCTTTGGGGTTATGACAAAGGGGTTAACCTTGAAGTTAACAACAACTGCAACCTAGTGCAGTAACAAAGGTTGCCCCATTTTAAGATGGTCCTAATAATCTTTGGGTCACTATCAGATCAGGCCTGTCTTTCTTTTGTATATTAATTTCTGAACATCAAATCAGATCCAAAATTGTTGATCAGTGAAGACCTCTAGGTCATCATAAATAAAGGTCATACATTCATGAGCTGAAACTTTAACACTTCTGACTAGACAGCTGAAGTAATCAATCACTCATCACACAGGCATGCACATCATGCTATCATCAGGCTCCCAATTCAAGATAAGATCATTCTGACAACAATGGAGTTATGACCACAGAGAGATTGCGATCGGCACCGACTCTGCCTCTTTTTCTGTCCTTTTTGCTCACTCTACTCTCTCTGAAACAAAGACCAAGCCATTGTCAACCTTATGATAAAATGAAAGTTTTGTTTGTATGTGTGTGTGTGTGTGTGTGTGTGTGT
>NC_137212.1:20741458-20748958 GCF_949987685.1 Ammodytes marinus
CCACATGGTTCAATGCGGTTTACAATGTACAAAGTAAAAGAGTCAGCGGCATGAATGTAAGGAAATGAGAGTCTTGAGAGAATAATGTGTGTGTTTGTGTGTGTGTGTGTGTGTGTGTGTGTGTGTGTGTGTGTGTCCTTTAAAACAGTTTTACGCTGGAAAACAGATTGTGTGGAATTGAGCATCTTGAATTTTGAGAAAAAATATAGCTATTTTATTATTTGAAAGTAGGGGAGAACGGGGTAATCTGAGCCACTTTTTACATTTGCTCCCCTCTAAGCGAGCTAAAATGATTTATCACTCAGATTTACACATTTCCCATTAATTCAGGATGTTTCCTAGAAATGGGCATTAGCAGAATTTTTTCAAGACATAGGGCAGTGAAAATATGATTGTTTTAAAAAAAGTTGTCATGTGGCTCACTTTACCCCAGCTGTGGGGTAAACTGATCCACTTACTTTTTCCACTCTGAAACTACCATAACAACACATATTGTAACAGTAAGAATCCTGAAAGCTAGCCACACATTGCAGAACTAATGTCGGACTAGTAAAATAATGATGGGGTTTGGTCAATTAAGCAAAGCAAATTTTATAAACACTTGAAAGTAACTCTGAACAAAATCAAATACAACATATTATAATTCAAAGGGTTTTAATGAGATTCAAATGAAAGATAGAACCAGTTAGATTAGAACACAGTCTGGGGGTCAGAACACAGGACCCTTGGAGCCAGCTAGTGTCTGAGGGTCAAAGCATAGGAAAATCAGAACCAGCAAGAACAGCCTGGGACTCAGAACACAGGAGAAGACCCAACTGGATTATAACATCAGCCTGTCATACTCTACAACTAGGCCTACTCTACATTCCAGCCCTGAAGGTTACAGGGAAAGATGAGAAGGTGCTCTTTCCCCAGGTCGTCTTCCTGGTGTATTTCCTTGGCATGATGGCTTTTCTACAATGTGTATGACATTAAAATAAAACATATGTCATGTAATATTACATTAAAATATGTTTAAGACTAAACTTAACTTGTGCCTCATGGTGGGGGAAAGTGAGACAGTGGCTCACTTTCCCCCACAGCATTTGGCTCACTTTCCCCCACCACCACAATCAGCATCACATGGATTCATATGCTGGTAGTTCATCAACACGTATGATAGAAGTTTTTCTACGTGAATACATTTGCTTTGGCACAACAGTTGATTAAGTTGACAGCAAGAAAATTTACTTTTACATGCAAAATACCTATTTTGGTGAAAAAAACATGCTTACCACAGCACCATGAGGTCCTCTCTTTCAGGGCCATGGGGAAATGAGAGGGGCTTGAAAACATATATCTCACATGACCACAAATGTTTTCCGTTGCCTAGATACAGGGGGTGGCTCACATTACCCGATGCCTCAGATTCCCCCGTTCTCCCCTATATTGATCGATCAAAAATAAATCTGTTCTGAAGTTCCCCATCTTTTTCTGACTTCTCCTCATCCACCTCACTGCCCTTAGAGCAACCTCTCCCTACATTAGAGTAATCACGGAAATCGGAAATGTCGGAACATCAACTGAGCCTCCATGTGAAAACTACCGGTAATGTGACGGATTTCTGAGCAAAAGAGTCAAGTCAAGATGTTATATTATGACGAAATATACAAATATAAGTATGTTCCTATATAGTATGCCTACTGCTTGCAAACTACGTCCTTTGATAGACAGCTGCAGTATGTAGTATTTCATTATAATTAGTCACTACGATTGACTTGACCGTTGACCAAGAACATAAATTCTACCTGTGCTGATTTCAGAAAATGCTTTCAGACATCTATTCATGAGTGAGTCTAACCCTAACCAGCTTATTCCGACAAATGTTTGATAATTGTCTTACCTGGGTTGAGAGGTGTATTACAGTTGTACAGGAGCTTGATTTATTTTGGACTTCCTTCACCTTTGTTTCAGTAAGATTGACTCGGTTCCAGTTAAACTGCCTACAAAATTACAATTTCATAAATGATGGCATGAATGACCTTGTGAAAAGGCTTGGGTCGAAGAATCCTGCACAGGAATGCTTCGGCAATTTGCGGTCGGGGGGAAACTTGGTATTCCTGGTCTGAAAATGCTGGAGAGCAGTGAGGGCAGTGTTGGTACAACAGGGAGTTCAAAGTGGGAGTACAGTGGAGAACCTGTTCTGCAGCCAGGACAGACTATTTGGACAGCTGGCACAGTTTAAGGAGACATGTTAAGAGTGCGACTGAGTTTGTGGTTACGAGTTGTGCACAAAAATCCTGTGGGCCTAGCAATCTCTGTCTGTCTCCGTCTTGATCTGTGTCTGTTGGGCAGCTCTCTGACTCCACATTATCTCTCCGTCTCTCTCCCTTGTCCTGTTTTCCTTTCCTTTCCTTTCGTTGCTCTCTTCTTTCTCTTTGCCAAAGGGACATTGTAAGTATTCACTCTGCAATTCCTGTTTCTCAAAAAAAAGGGAGCCTGGGTTTCTGGCGGATGATCCCAAGAGCAATCCTGTGGCTTTGGCATCTTCAGAAAGAGAAAGGGAAAGAAATGGTGAGTGAGAGAGAGAAGGAGAGAAAGAGGGAGAGAGATTGTCTATGATGTTAGAGTTTACCCAAATGCTTCCAACTGAGGTTCAGCTCCAGAACATTTCAACTCAACCTTATAATCTCCTCTTCTAACAGCCTCTGGACACTCTACCCTGCTGCTCTTTAACTTCCCCCAGTCCTCCTGGCACAATTAAATACAGGCTCAAAAAACTATTTTTTTCACTAGTGTTCAGCAGAAGTAAGTCTGTCTTATTGTAAAATAACATGTGTGATGGACGGAGCACTGCAACCTGTTTCTGGGAACTGTAAAGACCTTTAGAGAATGACAAAGTGGTATAGCATGAAGTTTATTCCGCTCTGACAATTCAGTTTAAATGATAGCACAGTGGATCAATACATAGCAATATTATGTATAAGTTACCCACGTAAATGATCCAACTCAACCCAATTCACAAACGGAAACATAGTAAACCTTTAAATCCATTACAGCAAGGTGTAAAGCAATGTGTGGTTATCAAGAGAAAATAACACCAAACGCAGATTGCGCGCGCGCCCGCACACACACACACACCCACACATGTTGTCTATGCAAGTTTATTTCTTAGAGCAAGTTTGCTCCAAGGTGTGTTCCAGCTCTGTTTTAGTTGCATCCACTGTTGACAGGCAACTGAGGAAAACAAGAGGGGAAACAAGACAAAGAGAGAAAATGAGGTTGATGTTTTCATGAGGCCAGAAGAAACTTGTTACTCTTCACCTTTAGTTGAAGAATGAAAACATTCAATTTCTTGCAGCCAGCGTGTGTGTGTGTGTGTGTGTGTGTGTGTGTGTGTGTGTGTGTGTGTGTGTGTGTGTGTGTGTGTGTGTGTGTGGGTGGGTGGGTGTGTGTGTGTGTGTGTGTGTGTGTGTGTGTGTGTGTGTGTGTGTGTGTGTGTGTGATGTTACTGATGGAGTGTTAACGGCTAATAAAGTACTTATTTCTCTCTAGTGCTTAACTGAACCAATAAAATCCACATGACATGACTGACTGGTCAACACAGAATACAAATGCATAAACACATTTGTTGTACTATGGACTAGCCTGGTCCTACCAGACCATCGTACCTTATTTCATTTTTACAGAGGGTCTGGAATCACTCATTTGACAAAAGTTAACTCACTTGAAGGCGGGTGTCTGTTGAAGTTTAAAACTATTGGATCTGCCAACCAATCGCATAATGTTTTTGGAGGGCCCAGAAGGGCATTGCCCAGCTGATAGTCCTTCCTTGGTAAACGCGTATACACACACACACACAAAAATGAATGTGGACACCCACACAAACATGCACACAAATAAACAGATATGGTTGTAACGGTATCCAGGTTGTTAAACCTTCAGTGATATTGAGAGCCAAAAGCTTTTCTGCTGCTAACATAAACTCCAGTACAACACACACACACACACCAACACACCAATTATCCACCAGCTGGGTAGCAGTGACCTAACAGCTCTTCACCGCCCTGACTGATTTAATTAATACCGTCATTAAAACTCTATTTTAAACAGATGATAGTGTCAAAATCCCCTTTAACACACCCACCAACTGTTACTCAAGGTGAAAGTGTTATTCTTAAATAACGTCAAGATTTATAAGCAACTGATAATCACTAATTTGGGGATTTCAGGTCTAGTTTAGCTCTGCTTTGAACTACTGTTCGCTGCTTTATTTCTCACTTCTACACATCTGAAAACTAATAAACCCACTAACAAGCCAATGTGGTTTAGGAATACAGCTTTTATCAGTCACATTTAATTGCCTTATGGAATGCCAACTGCCATGAAACGGCTAATCACAGACATATGAACAACATTGACTTCAACAGACACACCAATGTCCTTGAAGCTAGAGCCCTGCTGGGTTCCTTTGTTAGCTTATGGGCTTTGCTGAAGGGCACTTGAAAACAGGTAGAGAGTAATGATTTAAACTGAGGATAGTTGAGTGACAGACCAATGTAGAATTGGATAGTTTTACCATGATGTTCATGGTTAAACCAACCAAGCAGTCTGCTTTCCACTCCCATTGGGTTGAAAACTAGCTCATGAATGTTTGAGATGAGTTGTAAAACACTTTGCTTTTAGCCTGTATATTAGATTCCCCTCTATTCCACAACATCCATACAGAGTCAAATGTTTTACTTATCCTGTCTGGAAAACTCACTTGACACTCAATAAACTAAATAGATATAACAGAATTAAAGGGCTTCCACCTTAAAATCCTCCCCTGGCATTCAGATGAAGAAGGCCCTTGAAAATAATAAAAACTTGACAGAAATGCAACCCCATCCAACACAAGATAATGTCGAAATTCTCCAGAACCCCAGATTACATCCACCACCAAGGATTTTAAAATTCTTGCTTTCTACAATATCTGTGCATGATAATAACGGAATGGTTACGGACAGATCGTTGTTGTGGTAAATTGACTGGCTGAAGATCATTGAGCCCAGTGGATCGCCCGTATCATGTGTAAATTGACAGACATTAGGGATGCCATACGTGAGGGAGGAACCTTGGACTCGACGAGATCTAATTTCTTGAACAACCTTCTTCTTTTGGAAAGAAAGTGCATACAAGTTTGCTGGATCCATAAAAACCTCCTACAGTAACGCAGTGGTTTAGAGTTTTTTTTTATTGTTGTTGTTTGGATGGTTCCTTTTAATTTTGTTTTGTTTTATTATAGAATATAGCTGTTGTTTTTTCTATGTTTTTACTGGTTTTACTTTGTAGGTATTTATCTTCTGTGTTTTTGTTGATTCATAGTGGTGGGAGCACTGTCATTGTCATGTTTTTTTATGGATGGATAGATGGAACGTTTGTATAAATATGTGTATAATGTGTCGATTGTTAGAAAGTTGCGGTGTAAAAGAACAATGTTCCCATTTTTATTTATGTTTGTCTACTTCAGCAAACCAACCGATCCTTCTACCTCAACTAAAACCATCTAAATCCTGAAAAACTTCATTTTACTTGTAGAGCCAGTTGAGAACTTCACAGGCTTGGAGGAAGGACCACCTGACGTGCCTTTTTACATAGAGTAAAATGTTACAGAAAGTTGCTCTTCTTGGCCAGTGTGCATATAAACTAACAGCACTTTCATTGCAAAAGCACATTTCTTATTGTGGATGATATTACTTTTGACATAATGTTTTTTTGGCAAGTTCTTTAATTGATGGAATAAATAATCACCAAAGAACCTCACAGGAATCTGATGGGACTGACTGATTTGTTTTCAGTTCAAACACAGACAGCTCTGGTGTCAGATTAAATTGTTAAAACTACAGTCTTTGTGTTAAAGATGATGCCTCTTTATGTTTCTTACTAGACCGTAGTGTACCCTCCAGATTCACAATAAGCTTAAGCCTTCCACTGTAACCGAAGCGCAGTTCGGTCCAACTCGGCCCACAGCTATGCATGGAATCCTCCCCCTCCTTATTCCTACCAGAGTTCCTCTCATTTCTGTTTTCTCCTCTATTCCCATTTTGACTATGCAGTTAACTGTTACACATCACTTGACATTCCGCTCACATAAGGCGTTCCAACCCTCCCTAATGAGTGTACTGTCGCTATCATATTGTGGTGTAATGTGTGAAAAATGGGTTAAAACGCTCCTGACAGCAATGTCATTACACATCAGTATCAGATTCACAGGTTACTGTAAACCATGTCATAACATGCTGTGTTTTTCAACCCCCTTTGTGATTCAATAAGTGTAATGGAATGGAGCAAAAGTGTACACACTGTATATGAATAACATGGCAGTGTGGCTTTGTGATGCATTATGGGTGAACTTTTCTTGCCAAAAAGGAAAAAGTTAGACATACGGTGCAGCTGAAGCCTTGGGGTTGAAAAGTCAGCCATATAGATCGATGGGTTTACCAGCAGCGAAACTGGAGGAGTGTTAATGACTGAGAGCATCTGCTGTCACGCTGCATATGAGCAAGGCACTAACCTCCCAACTGCTGCAGCAGCAACACATGTGACCCACACAGCTTCAGACTGAGCCAGCTTCTCAGTGGATTGTGTTGAAGTATGAACATTCAAAACAGGGCCCTGTTGGACGAGCAAGTCATTCTGTAAATTATTTTATTGGTTGCCTAGTGCAGTGGTTCTCAACCGGTGGGGCGCGCCCCCCCGGGGGGGCGCGGACACTCTGCCGGGGGGGCGCGAGGGGGATGAAAAAAAAAAAAAAAAAATCTTAATTTTTTTTTTTTTTTTTTTTTTTTGTAATTTCAATTTTTTTCCTGATATGTAGCCTAGTTCAGAGATGATATGTATTTTTTTTCTTTCTTAACTTTTTTTGATAGGTAGTTGCCAAGTTCATCACACAAACACTCCAATCCACTGATATGAGATCAGTTTGCAATTTTCAAGTACTGAATTAATGGTAGGACTGTGGCCACTAGAACTGGTCTCTGGTCAGCAAAGGTCTTGAAAACAGCATAAGTATGCTTGTGACATGCGTGCCACCCATGCATGTGTATGGGCACGTGTCCCAGCAGATTTTTGAAATCTGAATAAAAAAATTTAAGTTTGTAGTTAGCAAGTGTAACATGTTCTTAGTAAGGGCAGAATTTCATAAATAAAGGTTTATTTTTTTAGCAAGATATTTGGTCAAAAGCTAGTTGTCATCCGTCCCTCTGTCCAGTTGTTAGGCATCTGGCTGCTAGCAAGTTATGTTGTCTTGCTAATTTTACTATTCATCTGAACTGAAATAAATATTGACTTTTTCCTTTATTATCTTCGCCAGAATGCACCAGAATGCTTAGATTACATGTTAAAAACACAAAAAAATCTTCTGGGGGGGATGCCCCCAGACCCCCCTTCAGGGGTTTAGTTTTCTGACAAACATTACAATGGATACTAACATGATTTGGGCATTTGGGATTATAAATCATCTTTGAATTGGTTGTACAG
>NC_137212.1:20751458-20766458 GCF_949987685.1 Ammodytes marinus
CTCACTCAAAACCCCTCTTTGCACTCAATGGATGACTTTTGTACATAATCTGACACAGCAGCTTTTTACTGATTGTTTGCTTTTTATGGATTTGCTTCATGTGGAACACTATGCTCACCAGACCTCTGCAAAGGATAAGTTTCCCTTTAATTACAACTTTTCCTGTTGACCTAATAACATTGTACGCACCAGGTTTGGGTTACAACTAACAACTGTTTTCATTATAAAAGAAAGAGAATGAATTTCTATTATATTGTTCCATGGTGTTGCACTTGGTTGTTCACATCGAACGTGATAGAGGTGGTTATGTGAGGAATGAAAAAAACAACAGTTCAGACCCTGTCTACTTTCACACCTCCACACACCTGACCAATTTCTGTGGGATTTTACGAGTTGAATAGTCAGTTGTGGAAAGTTGTCAGACGAGGCCCCCCTGCTCTTGTTGGAAGAGAGGGGGTTTAAGACTGTTGGACAAATTGACAATCATAAGATTTCTTAACTCATAGGAATTATGGACAAGACTATATGATAGTGACCCAGGTTTGAATCAACAGGATTATCCTTTAAAGGTGCTACGAGGAACTTTTTTGAAAGAGTCTAATTTTTCCTCTGATGATCATAAATGACATGTAACAGCCAACGAGACCATCAGTGCAAATAATGCTATTATTATATAGTTTTTCTTAATACCTTTGTCATGGTTCATCCGCTTTTGTCCAAAGGGGGCGCAAGAATTAACACAAATTGAAAGTTCCTCGGAGCATCTTTAAAATGTTTTTCAAGGTTTAAACTGAGCATCAGTGATTTAACTTTAGACAGACTTTGTACTTAGAAGAACTGTCCCAAAGAAACTGAAAGCACAGCACCACACTTACAAATGCCTTGCGCTGTTGGTTACATCCTTGTATCAATCATGGCACCATGCAGTTTGATCACAAACCTTTGTTTAAGTGAAGACAATCCTGGTAATTGCAGGCTACAGCCAGTTAGCCTGTGTGTCACTCTTTGCACCTGATGCCATTACCAGGTTATTAGTTCCAGACATTTACTTTCTGTGTTGACAGATGATACATTCAATTATGTGAATCTGTCAAGGCTAACCTCAAAATGTGAATTCAGAGAGGACAGGTATGTACTTGCTTAACAGTATCGTGCTATATTTATATAAAGAGTCTGAACGGGTTTAGAATGTAAATGAATAAACTACAGTATTAAAAAATAAATGTAAAGGGCTAATGCTCCTTAAAGCTGGGGTATATGATTTCTGATTGGTCAAAGTTAACATGAGGGTACACTTTGACCTTATTGGCTGTTGGGACAGTCCATTCACTTTGGCACAACTTTGTTGGTGTAGAGTGTGTCAGGGAGGGACCAAAGAGAACAAGTGGAGCGGTTGAGGTATTTGGATTTGAATCTCTATCCCAACTGCCATTTTCTCCCCAAATCCTCCACCCCAGCTTTAAATGTTGAAGATATAGTAGTTTGAGTCATGGTTTTCTCACATAACCCAATTTAGAAATTTGTTTTCCAATACATGACTTTTATTTTTTCAGATATATCCCATCGCATACATTGTCAATTGAGGTATAGGGTTCGGGGTATTTCAAAATGTCTATTGCCGTCACTGTGGCCCAATGCATGAAGGTTGTCTCTATCTCCCTTTCATCTCTCATTTGATTCTAATGAGGCAACTGAAGGCAAAATTAGCATCCGCACCTCTTCCTTTGAGCAAAGGTAAACACCAGCACAATTTTTTTTTCATGGAAATGTTCACGTAAAAAATTCCCTGAAAATATTTGATAAGATGTGATCAGTTATTTGTTATTTATTTGAACTTTAGATTGGGCTGTATTGATTTCTTGGCTGTAAATGCCTAAACACAACACCGTGACTCGTTCTTAAAGGATCTCATTTGGGTGATGTATTCTCAGGAAATGAGACATTCCAAGTTAATTTGCCAGAACAATGTATATGAGCATTTTACATCAAGAAACATTAACTATCAGTATCCAAAAAAATTTGTTTAACAATAAAAACCTGTAGAATATTAACGCTGAAAGCATATCTACAGTTTATCCAAAAGTGTTGCAATGAAATAAATCACACGACCACAGTGCTTAATCCAATCCTCCAATCAATGAGACAAGTCAATGTACCATCACTTCCATTCAAATGTCTGTATCTACCAGTATCCTCACTCCAAATTTAAGGTTTAAGGGAATCTTAAGGGTGTAAGGGTTGGCCTTCTCTTAATGGTGATGTGTTTTTGCACCCAATGGTCATGATCAGCCTTGTTTTGCCATGATGTAAATCTCAGTCTAAACAGTGACACGGAGCCAGATGAGCACATGTAAAAAAAAACTCTAAAACTTTTGCATGGAGAAACACCCAGCCAGCCAGCCAGCTAGGACTCCACTTCCACATGGAAATCATATACTGCTCCGGCATGGTGTGACAACAGGCCAAAACACACAGACTGTGCCTCTCAAACACAGATGTATGCATACATTTCCATGTACAATCTAATACCTTCAGCATGTTGAATTGAATACAGGTTTTCATTGCTGGCTGAGAGTAGAGCACAAACAGCGGCGGCGGCTCCACTGACTGTTTGCTTGTTCCTGTCTCAATTAAAGGATCAGGTGGCCACACAACACAGTGTGAAAAAGTTACATTGAGTGACAGAGCAAACAATGTGTGGAGGGAGTATGCATTCAATATTATTCAGTTACGGCTACGGAGGGCACGATCAGCACGATCAGCACGGACACAGGTGAGTCACACACACAAACACACACACTACACACACCCACACACACACCCACACACACACACACACACACACACACGCACACGCACACGCACGCACGCACGCACACAGACGCAATTACTGAGCCATGAATCAGAGCGTTTGTAGAAGAAGACAGAAAGAGATGGAAGTGGATGAGTCATTGGAGGCATGAGATGAGCAGGGCGGAGGAAGTGAAGGAAGAAGACAAACATTCCACTGAGGGCAGAGTGCCAGAGCTGCTGGAGCGCTGCTGCCTGATGCTGTTCATCTGGTGAACAACTGTTTTGAGCATGTAGCAGCATGCTATCATTATCAAAGAAGTGACAGAGTGCTGGCAGTCACTTTGACAAGTGGCATGTTCTGTTAGCGGAACAGTGTGAAATACAGACCAGGACTTTGCTCTGTTTAGGCAGCATCAGTCACCTCCTGCCACACGGCTCCAACACAGAGAAAGACAAAACGGGGAAAATATTATTTGCATTCACTGCGTGGTTACAGATGGAACTCCTGAGGATGAGTTTTTTTGCCATTGAAAATATGGCAGACATCAAGATCAGGTCATGAGACACACCTATGAACTACCTTGAATGTACAGATTTAGGAAAAATGAACTCTAGCACATTATGTACATAGGAACAAGCTGCTTTTTTTAACATCAATTTTGTCAAGCACTGGTTTCTGAGAACAACTGAAACACTGTTCTGTAAGCAGGGTGGCAGCTGTACATTGTGTTTGGAAGGAGGAGACACAGACAACGTGGAGACAGTGAGAAAGTGCAGGTTAGACGAGGTAAAGGCAGGTTTATTCCCCTTAGTATGTGACCTGGAATGATGAGTCAGTAACGCCCTGTTTTATAAGTGGGTACATGCTGATCAGACCTGCATAACAGTAGTCTTCCATCTGTTGAAGGTTGAACACCTTATGAATCAAGGTCAGGCAAGGCTGGATAACCAATTTGGGCAGTCCTTCAGGGGTCACAAAGGCTCTTGATGTGTTGTGTATACCAGGCAGTTTGTGGTGAATTGATTTGATGCAACGTTGCCTGGGATATGTAGGCCTACCACTAAAGCACATTATCACATTCAATTATAAGGGCCTTAAAGTTGTTCCTGAAAACAGCTTTCCAGCAAAGTTGCCTCATTTGTAGATCCCGATACAGCACAGAAAATGTGACAGCCAATGCTTTCAGTGACAATTGTCCTACTATAAGGAGTATTTACGCTGAGTTGTTGTGCAGCTACTTAGCCTGAGTTACTGACACATGGCACAGGAATCCACAGTTGTCCCAGGGTTTTTCACACACTGGTACTATGATGTATAAAGGCATGGGGCTAGCCGCGTTCCTCAGTGACACATGTACACTCCTAGTAAAAACCATGAGGACCTGATGCCTGCATGAAAAGAGCTGGGCCTGTGTGGCAAATCACATTTTGCATTGCTTACAAAACAATACACATAAGAGCAGCATAATGTCCCAATATACATTTAAGTCCCCAGGAGCCAAACTAAGATATAATCTTTATTCATTGTTTGATAAATCCATGGACACACTTATGAGTAAGACAAATGGTGGATTCCCGAAAGTGTCTGAGAGAGTTCTGAGAATGTATGATAACGGTTTGTTCCATATGATAAGAGCGGATCACCACATGGACATCGATACTATAACTTTTACGGAAATAAGTGACCGAATAACCGCAAAACCTTACAGTGAGACAGCGTGAATGTGTCACTGGGTCAAATGAGGATGTCTGATTCATCCTCTGCGGCAAGATGAACACAATACTGGGAAGGCAGGCTGTGATCACACTGAGCGCTCAGCTGTCACTCATGTGGCTCACTGTGGGAAACAATATGTTAACCTCTGTCACTGTTAATATGAACCTGTGAGTGGAAAAAGACTTTTCAGGGAGTTTCATGGTCAGTTAATCAACTCAGACAATTGGTCATACTGATTAGAATACATCAGAAATATTCGGATTAACCCAATTTACTGATATATTCTCATGCGCACATTGAAAGAATCATCCTGTAGAAGAACACTGTTTTGTGACTCACTAAATCTGACTGGTTTCCAGCTAAGAAATCCATCCATCCAATATCTCAATCCAAATTAAAGATATTGTCATTTAAGTTTGATAAACTTTACAGAATAATTCGGTTTTTATGAGGCGGGCTATGCTCTGGTTGTTATTTTTTTTGTTTTATGTTTTTTTTTAAATATTTTGAACCAATCAGGGCAATTCTCTGCCCAAACGTTCTATTAAAACAATTACTGTTGCAATGGAGACAGTTTGATACGACCACGGCCACACAATCCTGTGTAGACTGTAAAAAATACTTTTTTTTAACTAAGTTTTATAATATTAATGAACATTCCTTTTCGATCAGGTTTTTTAGACAGCTTATTAAGACACCTTTGATATATTTATCATTACTATTTTGGACCAGGTTTCCAGAGGCTTTAATGAAATTGAAATGACCCTTTACAAAGTGTCTGTAAACAGAAAAGGTGTTTACAACAAGTTGAACAATTGGTCTTATTTAAGTGCTTTTGTAACATGCTGCAAATCCACTCTTACTAACGACAATGGAATGCCACCAAATCACTGCTGCCAGGCCTGCAAGAATAACTGTGCGACGATTAAAGGTTTGTTTGGCTTTATAATAAGCATCTTGAATGTGAGATCACCTGCGGGCAAATCAGTGTAAAAGTACACTATGTTATGAGACACACCCCTGTTCGTACTATGTGTGTGCCAACTGGCTGTGCACCTGCCATTATTAACCAAAGAGAAGCTCCGACACAGGTAAACTGGTAGTGCAGAATGCTATTAAAAATATTGTTCTTTATGAGTCATTGCAGGATAAGGAAAAGCTGTTCACACACAATGGATAAAACACTGTTTGTAAGCAGGGTGGCTGCTTTAAATTGTGTTTGGAAGGAGGAGACACAGACAACGTGGAGACAGTGAGAGATGTGCAGGTTAGATGAGGTAAAAGCAGGTTTATTCCCCTGGTATGTGACCTCGAATGATGTACTGACTCATCATCACACCCCTTTTTATAAATGGGTATACATGTGATATTTAGATCTGACTTGCATAACAGTAGTGTTCCACCCTTTGCACACCTTATGTTTCAGGGGCAGGCACTGGGCAAAATGGGAAAAATGGGCAACCCAGCACTTCAGGGGTCCCAAAGGCTCCTGACTTATGTATACCAGATGGTTTGTAGTGAATTGATTTGATTCAAAGTTCCCTGGGATTATCTATCACTAAAGCACATCATCACATTAAATGATAACAAGCTCTACCATCAGTTATATATCAGTGAGTAAAGTATTTAAGGTGGCTCCCTAGCAGGTTAAACCTGGGGGGAGAAGAAAAAAAGCAACTTTGAATTAGTCCTTTCATGCTGTTCATATATTTTCTTTTTTCCATTCTTCAATAACATTAATCAAATAGTGAACATTCACAGGCCTGATCTGCAAAATGTGTATTTTTGCTTTTGATACTTCAAGTGAATACTTTTGCTTGTTTGCCATTTTCGGTGTAACACTTATATATTTACATTTGAGGGTTTTTGCATTGTGGTATTACAACATTTGCATAAGTAAAGCTCATTGACCTCGCTTTTTTCTCGACGAAACCAATGCGAATAGAAGAGCAACGTCCTCATTGTCACCTTTGTGAGGCTTCACGGAGCATTGTTACAGTAAGTAGAAGGAGGAACAGCCTCGGTATAGCTGGCGCCTGGTGGTTGAAGCTTGCAGCAGAAAAAAATACCATCTGACTGCGCTGCTCTGAACATGGCAGTCGGGGTGGAACCGAGGAGTGTATGTGAAAAAATCTGTATTGATCCGAGTAAGTCGTGATCGGAGACTGTATCTGTCTGCGCAGAGACAAAACTCCTCTTTCTTTCAGAGTGACAGTAAGATCTTTCAGATTTAAGGGATCAGCACTTTTATTTACCAAAAAGAATGATACACGTTTCAATGTGGCCAGCTACATGGTAAATAAAATACAAATATGATACAGACGGCTTTAGAACACGATACGTTGTCGCATTATTTGTGTGCGTAAATGTGCACTGTAGTGCACCCAAATGCGTAATACGCAGGAGGGCACCTGCAGCATCTCTCTTCTTCCTCTTTGAAGCCATGGTGCCCTTGTAGTATCGGTTTCGTTGCTATGTTTTCAACAACGTGTTAATTGTTTATTATGGCTTTTGGAGGTACTGGTTTAGGGGCGGTCTCTCTCTCTCTCTCTCTTTCTCTCTCTCTCTCTCATTCTCTCTCTCTCTCTCTCTCCCTCTCTCTCTCTCTCTCTCTCTCTCTCTCTCTCTCTCTCTCTCTCTCTCTCTCTCTCTCTCTCTCTCTCTCTCTCTCTCTCTCTCTCTGTGTGCCAGTTCTTTAGCCAGGTTTGACGGATGGGCGGGTACTCCTCGTCCCTGAGTTAAGTAGCTGCCCGCAACGGAGCAGAGAGAGCATTCCGCACCAGTCCTCCTCTGACTCTCTCACCACCTCTCTCTGTCTCTGACTCGCAGGGTAAAGCTCGGACTTTTATACCGAGGCTAAATTTAGGGGGCTGGCCAGTGCACAGCGTCCTCATCCTGGACGCGCTTCCTTCCCCTAGCGTCGCATTGGTCCGATTGTGCTGCGAACAATATTTATAAGAAAAGCAGAGCCCTTCCAGACGCACATGAGTGAGTGAGGAGCAGAGGGCAAGAGAAACGCAACGCGCTCTGTAGCTTTTTTTTATTGAAGACACAGTGGACTCCTTTTCAACAGAGAAAGTGTCCTTTCTCAATATTAAAGAAAAAGTTTTTCCAACTTTTTTTTAAAATAACGCATGGAAATGGCCTTGAGTGGGACCATTTTACCATCCATCTCTACATTTGCCAACCAGAAGGAGAAATGCTGGGAAGATGTAAGTTATTTTTTTTATATCTACAGTTGTTTTGAGCACAGATAGAGTGCGATTTGACTTAATCACATAACTTGATGTACTTGTTTTGCTGGTCGGTCATGTCAAAACACATACGCTGTGTTTGCTGGCAATTGAACTTTTTTGAAACTTTTAGATATTGCTGAATTTCATGGCACTGCAATTATGTTTCGATAGCATTTCTTGGTAATATCAATCCCTATGTGGTTTTACTTTTTGTGCTGTTTTTGAACCATTTTATCAAGGTGAACATTTCTCACGAGTTATCTTTAAGTACTGTAAAACTAATCTTAAATTGTAGGCTACATGTTGAAACCAACTAATCATGTTCTCCTCATTCTCGCTCCAGAGGTGGAAGTCTGACTTAAGCAGCGTTGCAGCCAACATGGGCAGCAGCTGCCTGGGCAGAAAAGACGAAGAGGACCTGGATAAGTTCTTGGATCTTGAGTTTATACTCGCTAACACCGCCGTCACCGACAGCACGGAGTCATATCGGCTCCTGGAATCCGGGGCGTCCGTGTATCACCAGCAGCAGCAGCAACACAGCAGGATGCCCCAGCAGCAGCAGCAGCCGGCCAATTACACATCTGTCCCGGACCTGAACAGCCCTCCGCCGCCCTACAGTAGCCTGATGGCCGAGCTCCTGCGCACGGACGTGGATACCAACTTCGGCTCCAGCATCCAGGGCAGATTCCTCATCAGCTCCGCGCCTTTCCAGACGACCACTCAGGATTTATTATTCCCCGAGCATCCGAACATTAAAGTGGAGCCCGACTCCATGGACACATACGGACCTGTCATGGGTCTGGTGCCTCAGAGCTGCACCAAGATCAAGCACGAGGGCAACGTCTCCTGCATGATGTCATACGGCGAGCAGCAGCCGCGGCTCGCCAACTCCCCGCAGGCCGCCGTGGGCAGCATGACCCCGCCGCTCAGCCCGGACGACTTGATGAGCTCCGAGTGCCACCAGCCCCACATGTGCAGCAGCAGCAACAACAACAACTCAACTTCGTTCCCCCAGAGCTTCCACCACCCACACCACCGGGGATTCCCTCACCCGCACGCCGGCATGCAGCAGCTCCCTTTCCACCATCACCAGTTCATGTTCCCGGAGGACGTGGCCATGGGTATGCAGCAGCAGCATCATCAGCAGCAACAACAACAGACGGCGCCCGGCCAGCGGGTTCTGCTCACCCCGCCCTCCTCGCCGCTGGAAATCCTGGACACCAAGCCGAAGAGGGGTCGCCGGTCCTGGCCGAGGAAACGGACCGCGACTCACACCTGCACTTTCACAGGATGTGGGAAGACCTACACCAAGAGCTCCCACCTCAAGGCGCATCACAGGACACACACAGGTAAGAGATGAACCTGGATGCATAAGGCCATCTTTTAAAAAAAAAATATATAGCCTATTGTCATTTATGTATCCATCCTGTCATCGCCTGCCTTCAAACTATGACGTCACTCTCACGTTTTTTTTTTCTTTTCTTCTGTTTTATAGGAGAGAAACCATACCACTGCAGCTGGGAGGGTTGCGGCTGGAAGTTTGCACGTTCCGATGAGCTCACACGTCACTTCCGGAAGCACACTGGTCATCGGCCGTTCCAGTGTCACCTGTGTGAACGGGCCTTCTCCCGCTCCGACCACCTCGCCCTGCACATGAAGAGGCACATGTGAGGGGAATGAAAGTACCAAATGGACAGATTATGGAGCTGACAAGGACTTCAGTGCACCGCATCGACCCGATAAAAAGAACTATAACAATCCTATGATCAGCTATAGAAGGATCCTATGCAAATATATAGACGCAAGTTCCAATAGGAGCATTAAATGTAGTGGTACCATGACAGCATAAACTGCCATTCAGTATGATGAGGCCACTATTGACTACACTGTAATACCTATAGGTTTATTATAGGAATATTATAGTGATTTTACATCTGGGCAAAAGGGAGCATCAAGATGAGATGCCCTCAATGTATAGTTTGTTAAAAGAAAAAATCTATTTAAATGTGTTTTTTTTAAGAGACGACAAAGAACAGCAATAAATACAGGCAGATGCAACAGAATCAATCAAATCAGATCAATTCTGTTCAGACTAACATTTTTCTATGTAGCTGGTACTACTTTTTGTGTATGCAACGCTGTTTATGTAGACAACGCATTAAAAGGAACATTCCACTCAACATGTCAGGCACATGCCACTGAATCAACTGGAAGCAGACAATCTTTCTAAGTGCGACAATTTTTTAAAATTTGTATTTTATTTTTCACCATTAGTGCCTCCTATAACACATTATCACACACCTTACAAGTGCCATATTCTCCACTGGCTAAAAGACAATCAAAGTTGTTGTTATTCTGTGTGTTGTATTGTACGTGTAAACAGCACGTGAAATAAGCTTCGAGACAATGTTTTCAAAACTGCCTTTCTCTTTGTCCTCCTTAAGGCTTGAATAGAATGTCGTGTATGTGAGTTTGTTGTCTAATATCATTTTGAAGTCAGGGTCTTACAGGTCTCACAAAAGTGCATGCCATCTCAGCGTCACCTGATTGACAAAGGGCTACACAGTCTTTGGCAAAAAAAAAATCATTCTTGTTTGTTTGTGTCTTGAAGAAATGTACTGCCTTGAAAATAGAATCTTTTTTTATATAATGTAAATAGTTTATTTTAATGTACATATTAAACTAAATGAACAACATGATTTATGAGTCCCGAGTGTGATTTGGTGGTTAGAGGGGTCGTGAAGTTTTCAAAACATTGAAGTGAACATAAATATACATATACAGACAAACACACACACAGAAACACACACACACACACATACACACGTATATAAGTATATGGTTTAAAATTTAAAACCGTGGTTCCCCAAAGGAACATGCCCAAGGAGGTAAAAGTATGGCCGGGTTCAGAATATTAGGGCATTTTATCTTAAATTCCAAAGAGACAGAAATGTCAAACAAAATTTCTGGACAATACAATTATGCACAAGACACGTAGACTATTTCAATGTAATACTGAAGGTAATGGTAGAGGTTAAGCGTGAGTTGAGCCATACCTCAGAAGCTGGTGAGATCCTAGGCCAGACCCCTAAAGCACCCTGCCTGCAGCATCAGACCCATGGCTTCCCAGCTGGGACAGAGTGTCTGCCAGAGCGCTGTGGTAGCTGCCTATAAATACAAACATTACATTGACATAATTACAGAGGCTGGATATAGACGGAGGCTGCGTCGGGGCAAAGGGGCAAACCACAATGAGTGGGAGGGATGGATGGGTGAAAAGAAAGAGAAACCCAGTCTCAAATAAACTGAAAAAGACCCGCATGGGATAAGTGAAAGTTCAGCAGGAATCAGGAGAAAAAATGGAAGGACAAGTGTTCTGGAGACGAATAGAAGTGGGGGAAGAGACTTTTATTCTCATGGCATGTTATGAGCGTTTTGTCTCTTGTTCATGGTTTGGGTTTGGTGGCACATTACGTTCAATTCAATTCAAAGAACTTTATTCTTCCGTTAGGAACTTCATATGTGGAGGAGCATCAGGGTACAACAGTACATACAATATACAAACACACGCGCGCGCACGCACGCACGCGCACACACACACACACACACACACAGCATCAGCCCGTACTCGACATATGGCAGATAAAAACAATCTTTGCTTAGCCTATAGTGAATAAATAGTACCTCCATAGAGGAGGAGTAATAAATATGTTAAAAAAGTTATAAAAAATAGTCCAGAAAAAAAAAAATATATATATATATATATATATAAATATATATATATAAAATAGAGAGAGGAGACAGTTCAAAAAGGGTTTTAGCTTTAATAGGGGTTGATTATTAAAGCTATAGTGCAGAACTTATGTTGCAACAATGAGCAATTCTAAGTAATAAAACAACACTGTTGGAGCGTCAACATGAGGTAAGCCTTCTGTGATTGCGCATGGGTTTGATACCTTCTGCTCTACGTCCAGGTTTTTTCTACAACAAACTGAACAACTGAAAGATTTCTTGGGCGCTTCTTGAGGATTTTTCTGAGCTCCTGCGCCAGTGTCTGGGCTGGCGAGACCAGTTTATAAACACGGCCATACTGAGAAATACAGAGAAAGTTTTGTGGATCTGATAGACATAGGCTTTATCAACTTTGTGTCAACTCATTTTGGCGATGACTTGTCATGTAACCAACATTTATTTATATAAAAAAGTTACGCACTATAGCTTTAATAATCGATGATTTCACATAAAAACTAGTCAGTCGTTTATTTCGGAGAACAGACAATAAAATAACCGATTTCTGTACCTGAGCACCTCCCTAGCAAGCAGGTGTTCAAATAACCAACATAATGCCATAACAGTGGGTTGAATCACCACTGTGTTACATCAGGAGTCAGTGATAAGGAGCCACAATATGGAAATGATTCATTGGACAGTGACTGTTCACATCAGCGTGACATATGTCATGGAGGGGGCAGATAGAAAGAGTTTGATCATCTGAGCGCATCCACAGTGCAGTTCAGCTCCCTGTCACTTTTGCATTAAGCTCCAGTGAACCTGATTTCGTGGCCATAGTGTGGCCATTCAGGACAACTAGAAACCCCCTTTTTCCCCTTAGACATGGGCTACACTGATATGTGGGTTTGTTAGAAGCATACTGAGGCCTTAAGAGCAAGGGGGTTAAAGGTAAGTAAGTGTGTGTACTGTGTCATTCAACAGACCTGTAATGCTACAATGCTTCAGCGTGGTTTTAGGGTGTTCCTGATATCATTAAGATAAGCCTGCCTGTAGCAACATGATTTTGAATTATAATTTTGGTTTATTGCAATTGACCTTGTCTTTCCATTCCTATCAGTGATAAACAACAGTGACATCATTGAAAAGAAGTCAGACGGGTCAAGAAACACAGAACGGTCAGATGCATCCTCTTGAATCAAACAGACATGAAGAACAACAGTAACTTGCCATCGCCATAATCGTTCACATCATCATTCTATCTTTACTGATATAATTGATGGTCAAAACTAGTAAAATAACAATTTAGAAAAACACTCAAATTAGCCTTTAACTGCTAATTAATCAATTAAACAAATAACATGCATTTATACAAAGCTATTTTTGTTGACGAACAAACGCGGAGATGAAAGTTCCAGTGCCAGCTCTCTATTTCACACTTGCACTTTGGGTCAGCAGGCCTGTGTGTCTATTCTTGGTTCACAAAGGCCACATATCTCAGTGTCATCTCCAGGCTGGCCCTGTGCCAACCCCCCGAGAAAAAAAAGAGGAACCTCCGCCTCTATCATTAGTACATTTACTCAAGTGAAAACTCAAGCATTTTCATATCACTTTTTCAGATGGGTACAGGAGGGTGGTTGCGAGTGCAGACCGTGGGAAGCGCCGACTCGATAAGATGGGTCAGATGGTTTACATGTTGGTTTCTGCTTTCTGCTCCGATATACGGCCGTGTGTGTCTGAAAGAAGTCTGTATGGTGACTCCTGTGAACTCTGCTTGTGTGTAGATGAGCTTCAGTAGATACTTAATATCTATGTCAGGTTGAATTAGGTGGAAAGTGTATAAAATGATGCACAGGACATAACAGACATTTCCATTTCCTGGAAGGTGCCGTTTTTAATGAAGTGTTGGGAACAAGCTGTCCTATATGTAATGTTATCATTGGGTTGATTTTCGTTTCAAGTGTCATTTTATCTAAATGACTAAGAATTTTTTTTTCTTGCTTACCTGTAATTGAATCTATCCATACAGATGGTTCAGGCTTTATTGGTCCAGGGTTTGAGATATCTACATGAGTTTTTTTAGCCTCCACTCCAATACAGTGGAGGTGAATGGAATATTTTTGGGGGGGTGGGGGCTAACAGCCGGGCCCATATCCAGGATGAGGTCATGAGTCCAGATTTCCTCCATCACAACCTCACCCACCTGAGAAAACAGAACTATATCTCCCTATGTCCACAATGCTATGCCAAAGCCACCTTTGCATGCATGGCGAGGTCTGTAGTCCATTAGAGGATACTAAATACTGGATGATATTTAGTTTATGGAAATTCTGGATATCCATTTTTTTTAAACTCCTACGTGTGTTATGTGTGTGCAATTATAAAAATTGTAGACTGTCCCTCATGTCATTAAGAATGCCCAAAGGTCCCAGAAATATTTTCAAACACGACCATAGTATCTGTTGTTGCACTATCTGTGTAGGGCAACATTCATAATTCAAACAGCAGATGATGGCTCCTCTGCTCTCTGACATGACGTTATTGAACAATTACTTAGTCCGGCAGGCTGGGTTCTCCAGCTCAGTTCACATAATTGAGATACGAAAATAGGTTAAGAGGCTTTTGATTTGGTTCCCTGATTGCACATGAACCGTTCTTCACACACACTCCCCAATGAGAGCCATACCACTGTCGCTGCTCTGCTCACTCCTTCACCTTCAACTCAATAAACCAGAGCGATAAAAACCTCAAACACGTGATTTCCCCGCAACAAAAGCATTCGTCCTAATTCCGAGGCAAGAAG
Organism: Ammodytes marinus; assembly: GCF_949987685.1. NCBI lineage: Eukaryota > Metazoa > Chordata > Actinopteri > Uranoscopiformes > Ammodytidae > Ammodytes > Ammodytes marinus. Next base: position 20,765,737 of record NC_137212.1, read on the forward strand.
TGCCTTTTTTTTCTCACTGTTTCTCCCTCCCCACCTGGCTTTCCAACACTAATATTTTCTGTGAGCAAGAGGCTGTTGTAAGCATGCACACAGGCTATTGTGCAACAGTTTATCTCAGAGGAACTCCCCTCTAGAGTGTTTAACTGCATATCCTTCTCCAACTTCAACATAACAAACTCATAAAACCATAAGTGTGTGTGGAGAAAACTGATACCAGAGAGGTGGAGATTAGCAGTGTTTCTCCCGAGAGGGATCAAGTCGGGTGAAAAGGCCATTGAGGAATTTAGGCACTCCAGAAATGTGCATTTGAAACCAATACTGTGAAACTTTTATAAAAGCTTCATAAGGCTCGGACTGAATTTCCTTCCGCTAATCACATATTGACATAATGTTGTTATTCAAACAGAGCTTTGTATATAAACTGTTTTATGAGTTTTTAACAGAAAATAAAAAAGCATATTTGAGGTGAGATTCCTTGGAAGTAATGAAAACATCTTGTTACAGTGAAACAGTGATAAGATGTTGGGAATCATCAGACTTAACTGGAGAAATCTTATCTGAATGGAATCCTCCGAGTCACAGGTGGCCAGCTGCTTTCTGAAGAAAAAAAAATGGGAATTCTGTTTATGGGAATAGGATGCCATCTACTGGAACATTGGCACTAGTGTGAACAACAGGGAGGGAACACACGCTGGAATCCACTTCCCCTGGAATGCTTCATC
>NC_137212.1:21368958-21641458 GCF_949987685.1 Ammodytes marinus
TCTTTTTCTTCGTGGCAGGTAAATATGGGTCAGAAATCCGACCGGCCTTCTGGATCAATTTTCTCTTCCTGTTGATGCCTGTATGGGGAGCCATCACAATATTCACCAGGCCCAAGGACAGACCACTAACCGGTGGATATATGGTTAGACCTTGCAATAAATTACAATGAATTGTAACAAACAAACAAAAAGTTACCAGCTAGTGAACAAAGTGGGGCAACTTCTGGACTCTGTTTGCTTTAAGGTTCATCACAGGAGATGCTTATGACACACACCAATGTGTTTTATATGAAAAAGTTGGGTGGTCCTCTCTTAAAGAAAGACATGACTCACATTGGCATATTTTTATATATAAAGCCCTGACTGGAAAGCTACCACATTATTTGACTGTGCAATGCTGCACATTTCAGATAGGCTTTAACGGACCCGCTCCACTGACATGCTCATGTTATATGTTCCACAAGCCCAGTCTAAGCTTGGAAACCCAGCTTTAAGCTTCAGTGGAACAATTTACAGCAACAAATTAAAATAAATACCTTAATATCCTTTAACAAATGTAGACATATTATCTTAAATCTGCCTAACTCTAGCTGTAACTGTAACTAATTAGGCTGCTATATTGTACTTTCACCTATTTAATTTTAATTGGAGCCATTCTACATCACTGTCTAAATGTTTCGATTGTTTTGTCTCTGTATCAGCTTATTGTGTATTTGATGTATTAGCATTGTATATTATGAATTGTTGTTTTTGCTTTGCATTCATTTGTTTGACTCGACAGCCCTCAATTGATCTCTCGAGTATAAGTAAAGGTTAAATAATTTAGCAGCTGAAGAGCCAGGTATTCCCTTCAGGCGTTGTGGAGAGCAAAACATAGTTAAATGAAGAGTGAATATTCTTACATCAGGTGCAAACAAACATAACGCTCATGCTGTTTGGTATCTGCTGAATGTGTAAATATGCACACAGTCGCTGTATGAACATAAAAGGTAATGATATGTGAACAATGCGTTTACAGATTACTCCCTGTGCCTTCAAGTAACCTAAAGCTCTATATTCTGTGTATTGTACTGCCATCCATCCATACAGGCCCATCACGCTCAGAGCATGAAGCTGATTTGGCGTCCCACGGATCTGATCCTGGTGCTGCTCCTGGTAGCCGCAATGGCCTTCACTGTCCTCAGGGGCTTGGTGAGTGAACATCACATATGGGAAGAAGTTTAGGGCAGGCTGTTATGTCCTTTGTAAAATCATGTAGCTTACAAGGGTTCAAGAAGTGCAGATTATTTTGCTTGACGAATCAATATATACTAAACAATTCAATGTATGAATGATTTTGTGATTATTCTTTAAAAAGGATCCGGCTTTAAAGAAGAGGCCAATGCGATATGAATCATATATTTAACCACAGCTTATGCTAAACGTTTCATGTTAAAATAAGGGAATATTATGAAATGAAAAGGAATAGTTCGATATTTTTATGAAAAAACTTTGAGCTAGATGAGAACATTGTCTGTATGGTAAATTAAGATATTCCCAGCACCCGGTTAGCACAGCTTTGCACGCAAAGACTGGAAACAGGTAGAAATAGATAGAAGGGGAAATGCTGCATACCAGCACCTTATGAACTCACCAATTAGTCGTATCTTTGATCTGTTCAAAAACTGAAGTGCAAAAAACACATTACAGTTTAATAAGTGAGTGTTAGAGGGGGTGGAAGGTGTGTTTTTCTTTACCTTAGTTTTGACAGAGCCAGACTAGCTGTTACTTTTCTTTGTTACAGTAAACTAAGCTAACAACCTATCGACTATACCTTCACATTTGCTGGACAGAAAGTGGTTAAGAAAAGGGAACACCAAAAAGTGTCCCTTCTCTTAACTCTCCTTATTTATTGATACACATATTTCAATATGCAGAAACTCTACTGAGATTGAGCTCTGCGAGGGCTGAGTAAATGCTATTTACAATTTTTTTCCTGGGCTAAACCTTGGCTAAGATGTCTATATGAGGTTTTTATTGTTAACAATTCAAAGCATTTGTGATAAGAGTTATACCATTTTCCATGGCTTAAATAATCATGTCATGTAGCTCCCTGCAAGAAAAATGTGGTATACCATTCCTTTACGCAGATTCAGTGTGTTATTCTAATGACCCGATATGATACTGAAAATCCTTGTGTCTATCTGGATGTTGAATTCAATTCTACTGCAAAGTGCAGATGCAGTTTCTGGTGCTGTTGTCAAAATGAATCACATTATACAGTATTAAGAGGTGTTCCTGTTCTTTTGTCCAACCTCTGTAGGTGGCTCTGGACTCCCCACTTGAAGCCTGCTCCATCTACCTGAAGGAATTTGAGCCCTACCTGAAGGACCCTGTGGGCTACCCCAGAGTTATGGTGGGTTCCTTTCTTTCCTCTGTCTGTCTCAACTCCCCAGCCTCTGTGTCTCCTGCATGCTGCTCTCCAGCCTGTTTTAAATATCCGGCCACAAAATGTACCCCAGCCTTCATGGATATCTCTCTAACAAGTGTGCTGGAAGCCTGCCCTTATCGCCACACACACACACGCACACACACACACACACACACACACACACACACACACACACACACACACACACACACACACACACACACACACACACACACACACACACACACACACACACACCTCCTTTAGCTTGCAGTTGATTTACAGAGCCATTTTTCATCATTACAGCAACAATGAGCGAGGGTTAAGAGGCCCGTGCATCTTTGTCCCCGTCTATCATTTGCGTAAAATGGATAACAGATTATAACAGTGACCGGCGGGTGGGTCTGCTCTCCCCTTGTGTTTCTCCCTTCTGACCCTGTGCCGCTGTGGGTTTGTTGTGTTTTGTTAGGTGTACGGAGCCTTGTCAATAGGTTATCAAAAGACCTTGGCGGGGCCGCAGTCCGGGCACAATTGCGAGCCATTGATCAGACAGACGAAGCGCATGCCGAGAACTTGATAAGCTAATCCCTAGCCCAAAGCCGCCCATCAGCATCTAGAGGGGGTGTGGGGCAGCATGTTAAAGTATGTCCTGGTCAGCCCTTGCGTTTGGCTGTTGCGTGGTTTGTATGTAGAAATGTGGTTTGTTGCACAGTGTTAAACTGTTTTCCGCAGTGATGAACTTCTTTATTCATTGATGATGAGGAACGATATGTGACAGATTAACGCGGCAGCACTAAAAAAGACATTTCAACAAAAGCCTGAAGGGCATAAATGATTGGCTCTCTGGCTCCGGGCTGAACTAATTAGAATTCTTTTAGACCTCAGAGCGAGAGTGAAAAGACACTCTACAGTAGTATAATTTGAGGGGTTTATAAAGTGGCAAACGGGCTGTCATGCACCAAATATTTTAGTTAGAGGTCAAGACAGCCTCTGTAATGACCCTTGTGGAAGTAGTAATTTGTGCTTGGAGTACAAATATGAGCAAAATACTCCTGCACTGCACTTAAGAACAATGTAGAGGCATAGACGGAGTATGAGATAATGGGCCCCTGGGCACAAACTCTTAAAGGGCCCCCCACTCGTCTCTATCCATTCAGGTACACTGACCTTTCCACACAGATACATACAATTAATGGCAAAACATATTAAGGAAGTCAGTGTTTCCCACAGGGTTTTGGGATACCGTTGGAGGAACCCTGTACCTTGTTGTAGGCTCCGGGGGCATGCCTCCCCCCCCAGATTTTTTTTTACCTTTTTAAAGTAAAATGCATCAATCTGGTGCACTTTGAGAGTACATTTTAGAGGCTATATCAAATCCTGAGATGCAGAAGGAACATTTTTCTTAAACAGGCAGCACTCTTTACTCTGCAACTGTAAAAACAGTACAGTAGATTGGTCTGCAGACCCATGTTCTATGATGGAGGGGCCCATTTCAACAGATAAAGGGTGGATAGCTACTTTTTATGAACAATTTAGAATTCACACATCGAAAGCTTATTTCTGTATTAGACAGAGCTACTAATGCTGTTGTTTTTAGCTTGCTTTTGTATTTGTCCCCTACTAGTTGAGGGGCCCATGATGATTTCTATCTTGTTACATTTTAATTAGTATCCTTATATTTAGGCTCTTCCTTTTTGGACCCTGTTATTGACATCAGTGACTGAGCTCTTTGACTATGCGACATGAAAAGTTACTATCAGAATCTCTGGCTAAGGGCCCCCCTGAGCCCTTGGGCCTGTGCCCGGAGTGCCCGTGCAGTAATCCACCCCTGTGTAGAGGGATTGAGACTATTCAAGAATTTCTACTTTGTGAGAGCTAATTTTACCTCTTTATATCAGACAGACAGACTTTTTTAACTTCATTTGACTTACTACTACATTTATCGTATGACTGCGGCCACTGTGTTACAGTACATTAATCAGCAGATTGATTGAGGTGATAAATGATGCATTATTAGAATATAGTTGGATCCAGGAACAGCTGGACCATGTATAACAACGGATACTGTAAAAATACTCACAATACTAACTATAGGGGGAAAAGGTAATACTTGTTGTTAACTTTGACTTAACTTTTTCCTGCAGTTTCCAATTTTTTTTCTCACAGTGGTAGTGCAACTTATTCTGAGGGTGTACTGTAGGTATTTGTATTTCCCCCATTGAAAGCAGCCTCTTCTGTATTCAGTGTGTGTAGGGGAAGTGCAGCGCAGGACAGAGGAGAACGAGGATGCACTGTATTAATTAGTTTGCTTGTGTGTTGGTCACAGCCCAACAACAACATAGACTTGACATTGTCAAGTTGACAGTGATGGAGGGGAAATCTTTCTTCACTATGTTTCTGGAACCAAAATCCCTATTTACTGGACTGTACACTATACACTAAAATCTCAACAATGGTACATACATTTAGAATCACAAAATGTATTTATATTTTAAAATACAGATCAAAGACATTTACAATGTCTGGAAAAACGACTTTTTCATAGATACTTACAAATGTTCACTTTAAACTACCATGTTGTTGCATTTGTTTTTGAAGATGCTGCACCTCTTTTTCTATGGACTACCTCTGCTGGGTGCATTTATCTACGGTCTCCTCAAGCCTGGGTGCACATGGATGTCAGACTGGACTCTGTTCTTCGCTGGAGCCGTGATACAGGTAACAATAAGTGAATCAGGCTCTGGATACCTAGTTTGGGATACAGGTGTTTGCATGCTGGATTTGGGTTGCACTGACAGTTTTTTGTATTGGATTATATCTTTGCAAAAAAAAAAAAGTTACTGGCTTTGAGTTTTTATCAGAAACATTCAGTACGAAGAGGTCTGACAAGTGTCACTGCAATTAAGCTCCTTGCAGTAAGCTCTCATTCTGCCAATAAATACTCGGACTACATTTATGCTTTGAAGCATATTTTCTGTAATAAACAAACTGGTTATGGTTTATTCTCCCATACTAATCTGAAGGAAAGATTGGAGCCAGGAACCATAAGGAAACACTCGATAAAAGGATTTTGTTTAGTGTTCATAAGATAAATTCTCCCTTTTTTTCTAAACCCCCATCTTCTTAAGACTGTGCATCTCCTGTGCAGTGATTTATATTCCCTTTTAGTGCCCGTATATTTTAACAGCACATTAATGACTCTGAAAAAAGAGTCTCATGGTGAAGCACTCCCTCCAAGTTGGTTGTGGATAGAAACAATGAGGTTTGAATCGTGAGTGTATAACAAAATAGACAGTTGGAGACATATCAGTGGCAGTGCTGATAGGTAATTGCTCTGTATTAGTTTACAGCAATTACAAATATGCATTCTAACTTGTGTCTTGCTTTCTGTGTCTCCCTCCAGTGTCAGTGGACCCACATTGGAGGTTCCCTGCACTCGAAAACCACGGCCCCATTTCGTATCCCAAATGATGCTTTCTGGCTTGTGCTGGCAGCTAACTTGCTCTATGCAGTCACTCCCATCCTGGTGGCCTTGCGGGTTCGAAGTAACCCTTACTTTTTCCTCAAGATATCCCCCTTTCCTGGGCAGACAGGTTTGCCAAACAGTGAAGAGAAAGATACCTTAGTTACTAAGATCAAAGATAATTAGTAAATATTTATCTCCTCTGACTTGTTGGAGGTTAATTACTTATCTGATGATTCATTAAGAGCTGTTTTCTTTCAAATGCCATATTTGAAAATGCCAAAATACAAGACTTTGCTCAATATCTTTGTATTTAGTGGTTCATTAAATGTTTGCCTCCAATACTTTGATTTGTTATGTCATGCATAAACAGTGAAACAGGTGATTGGTTGGCAAAGTTGGTTCGCTTATGAAATTGCCGATGGCGGCCAGGTGGCCGGTCTGTTGGTCCGCACTAAAATAGGCTATCTAAATAACAATGTTATGGATTGCTTGATGTTCAAACTATCATGGTGATGTATTCTTATAACATAAGTGGTTCTTTGGCTCATCTCTTGGGCACCACCACATGGGGGATATTCATGCGTGTTAGTTAAATGTTGAATGAAAAATTGTATTTCCAGACATTTGGTAAACACATTCATGCCCCCTCAAATATTTTACTAACTTTTTTCTCTTGTGCCACCTTCAGTTCAAAATTGTAATTTCTCTAAAACATACAAATATCTGCAAAACTAGTAACATTCCCATCGGCGTCAGCTGTACTTGGCTGTGTATGGCTTATGAGCAAACATTAGCGTGCTTACACATTAAACTAAGACGGTGAACATGGTAAACAGTACACCTGCTGAGTACCACATGTTAGCATTTTAATTGTGAGCATATTAGCATAATTTTAAGTACAGCCTCACATTGATAGAGTCTTATTTTATAGCTCATTGAGTCGTTCACCGTTCTTTTCAGCCACATAGGTGAAAGGGAATGAATGAGCATTAAACCATTCTATTAGCTCAAGGACCCATTGGTGGGCAGGTTGCACAAAGACACATAATTAAACCAATTGTAACCCATTAAAAAATGTCTACAGCAGCTAAGATGCAAGAAAATAATATATTGAAGACAGCCAAAATGACACTGGAACCATTTTAAAATTCTGATTGATATTTTAGACTGTTTCCCCTTATACACATGTTCCCATGCCACAGTCCTGTTCCTCAAGACATGGACATCACACAAACAAACAAACAAACATAGACTTGCCTAAGCAGTGATGTCTGTATAGTATAGCTTACAGCCATGAATGTAGCAGGAGAAATCACACAGATATTTGCATGATTGCGCCAAGGAATCTTTAAGAACATGAACAGTCTCGGGGGGGTTTGTGAACACAGGTGAAGCATCAATGAATGTGAGAAACTGGATGTGAATCTTCAAGTTACCTGTACTAAACTGCCTCAACACAATCCAGGGAACTTCATGAAATGGCTGCTATTTTTCAGTATTTGTGTAGTGAGGCAGAAAGCAGAAAGTTTAGTTATACTAGCTAAATGTGTACTTCGAAGTGCCCAAAATACAAAATGGTAAAAATAATTTCATAATGTTTAATGGTTAGACATTTGGGGGGGGGGGGGGGGGGGGTTCTACTTGGCATTTAAAATGCAAAACAATGAAACCTTTCTTGTTTGGTGCCGACATTATTAAAGGTGCTCTGAGGAACTTTCAGTTTGTGTTAATTCTAGCACCCCCTTTGGACAAAAGCGGTAGTGTTTTTACTACGCCAGCTGTTGTTCCTGGGTGAGTATACCCATGACAAATGCATTAAGAAAAAAACTTTATAAAAATAGCATTCTTTGCACTGACGGTCTCGTCAGTCATTCATTGTCATTCATGATCATCAGAGGAAAATTTGACTATTTCAGAAATATGAAAAAGTTACTAGTTGTAAAAATATCTATATTGTTTATGTTGTAGCCTAGATATCTCGCCATGTTAGCCCACACATTTGGAAAACAGGCATTGTGGGGAGTTGAGTGGGTAAGGAGGAGGACTGGATGAATTCAGAAAATATATGCTTGCTATTTCTCACTCAAGATGACTGGAGCCACCACAGATCGTTACTCAGAGCTGAGTGGCAAGGATGCGGCAACATGTTCTGCAGAGGGTAATGTATACTTTAACAGCAGCTCTTGTCACTCACTCACACCGGTGAAGCTGCTGCTGTTTGCCGCCAGCCTATCTCAGTAAAAAATTTAAAAAACTAAAGAAAAAGAAAGCTTCTCATTCTCTGTTTAAGTAATAAAACAAAACGTGGGATTGCCACGCTGCATTCTGTCTGATCCTGTCTGCGCATATTGCAAGCGTTTCATCCCTTCTCTACTTCCATTCCTTGATCCTCGTTGTTTCTTTTTGGGCTGATTTTATGCTGCTGTGTGCTCGCCCTGTGAGGGTGGAACACTGAATAGTCTGCCGTCGCTCTCGTGATTGTCTTTGTTTGCAAAATCAAAAACACTGACACCACCAGCTAGTAAATCAGAAGAAAGAATGTCCAGACCATTGTCGAAACTTTAAGTAATATTCTGCAAAAGCTGAAATCAACTCTGAGATCTTTTCAAGATTATAATGCTTTGTGTGCACTTACATCGTGTAAATGATAAAAAGGGGTTTATAATATATGTGGTTAAAAGCTTTTTAAAACAGATGTGTAACCCTTCCTTTCATACCTACCCCATCAATAACAGTATCCACTCATATGTGATTATCCCTCGTACTTAGCCGAGCAATAGGCCAACAGGCAGGCAGAGAGGGCCAGACTCAATTTATTCACTTTCACTTTCCCCTCAGCAGAAATTTCACGCTGAAGTGTGACATTGCCGCTGCTTGCACATGCTAGCAGTGCTTTCTGTGTGTGAGAGAGAGGCTTTAAATCAAATGCTGCCGTCTCCAAACAGTTCACTGTCCCCATGATGTGACTCACAGGGGATTCTGCATAACTGTGTTTGACGCCTGGAAGCTGTGGCTCTAAAGAATAGAACTGACTTTCTAGTGTATTTAAATAGCAATTAGGTGATGTAGTGACTTCTAACTGAATGAATACATAATGAATAAAAATGCATTTATCATTAATGTTTTTATTTGGTTTATTTATACGGCTGCAGGATCAAATTAGGTTGAAAGCATGCACCTGTAAAAAGTGAGTATTCATGTCTGATTGGTCACTATTAGGCAGGTGCAATACTCTTCTCTAGTTTAAGCTATCTCCAGTCCGTATCTTTAGGACTTACATATGCACGTGGAAGTGTTAATGTCTTACGGTCTATTTGTAGGCAAAACATCTGCAGCACATCAGAAGGCAGCAAACACTGAAATGCTTGCTTCATTGATTTTTGCCCAAACATAACGGGCTCTGCCCCAACTTGAAAATCCAGGGAGAAAACTGAACTCTAAAACGCATCTAAAATGGATAGTTTTATGCACCAACGCACACAACACTTAATAGTATTTCCCTATACCTTCTAGGAATTCTTGATTTTGTTTGGCTAAGTGAGCTTTTATATCCTCAAAAACCTGCCCACACTGAATCACTGCTGATAGACATCTATGAAGCACAGTTTTAAGGTCAATTATTAAGTATTTTCTTAATACACAACCTCTCTCTCAGGTTATCTCAGAACAACACTCAATGCCATAACGGAAAGTTGCCTGGGGGTGTATTTCTCAACTCGTAATATCAAGAATAATCTGTCTCTGCTCTGCCCTGCGGTCCTAAAACTGGAGCAACTCTTGTGCAAAGGCCTTGTTTATATCCTGTAGATACAGGGTATAGAGAATATCTTGCTCATTTGAGAGTTATTAAGGTGTCATTAAAAATGATGTTAACTATCACAACAAATCAACTGCTAATGTCTTTGAGGGCATCCAGCCATTGGCTCAAGCCTGTGCGCAAGCTGTCAATGTTAACGTCTTTGACCTTGAATGCCTCACTCCCACATAGCATCCCTTTATAGCCAAGAGTTCCCCTCCCCACCTTATTTCTCTTGAGCTGTGTCTCATGCTGATAGGTCTACAATGCTCCAGGGAGACCTTGGGCATATGTCTTAAAAGCTGGTAACTTCTCACACTGCGATGCCAGGCCAGCCTGCATGTAAATCAAGCAGGTGCACAGCAGTTGACAGGTCCACTTACTTGTCCTACAAGACACCACAAGTCAACTTGGATCTCAGCAGCACCATATGTAATAAAGTAGCTATCGTGCCGTGCAGTTTCATAAATATATATCTACTGTTTTTCCTTCAAAGTTTAACAATGCAGCTGCCTCATGCTGAGTATCCTGTCAGCTCTCATTGTCAGCCGCTGTCATCTCAAAGGCCCTCTCTTATTTTACTGTCATTGGAATGGAAGGCTCTTGTAGATTTGGCACAAGATGCACATATGGTGCCTGAGAGAGACTTCAATGTCAGACATCTTCAGTGATGCTGTTCTTAGGTAAACACCGTATTCCATGGGTGAGTGTATGAAGAGCAACAACAAACGTTCATGGCTACAGAATCTCATAAACAGATTTGACCCACAGTAATAAGAGCCAGTGAAGTCAATAAACCAACTTAATATCCTGATCATTTGCCCTGTAATCAGCGTACGTCTCCTCCCTGAAATTATTGTGCAGCACTGTCATTATATCACATTTGACATATTTTCATCATATTTCAATATTCATCGATTATAAAGTTAATACATCAGTTACATCCAAATAAGTTCAACCCCCATGATTACAAGATTGGTCATTCTCAATTCTTGTTTAGTCATGCATTTATTCAGTGATGGAGGAAGCATTCAGCACTCCCATATACCTCAAACCTGTCTTTGAGTAAACGTAGGCCTCTTACATTCCGTCTCTGGTATGTTTATTAATGTGAATCACTGTACCATTATGCTACAATATATCATGACACTTTGAGCTGAAGGTCTATTCCTTATGACTTAACTTTCGCATGAATCCTTGAATGACATTTTTCTTGATAAGGAATATCAGTCCTAAAAGCTTCCATTATCTCGATCTTTCTTTAAAAGATCAGACATTTTCAGCTTGAAAGTTAATGAGATTTTTCCCTACATTGACTGTGACAAACAGTGTGAAACTCCAGTGGGCTTTGATCCTGTACACACACACACACACACACACACACACGCACACGCACACGAACACGCACACGCACACACACACACACACACACAGACGCAATAACACAAGCACTTTGAAAGCATTTCTGTGATTGACTTCTCACCACAGTCCGCACAATTTTCAATGTGTGCTGCGTCATCGGAGGACTGCGGGACCCATGCAGACCTCTGTGGTTCCCCTGCAGTGTGAGAGATCAGCGATGGAACTGGAGAGAACAGAGAGAGAAAGGGGAGGGAGAGAGAGAGAGAAAGAGAAAGAGAGAGAGAGAGAGAGAGAGAGAGAGAGATGCAAGTGCTGCTGCAGAACCACAACATTTAGCCTGGCTGAGGAGTTAAACGGCGCACAGCGGCACATCTGCTTCATCCGGGCTTTAATCCTGTTGTGATAGCCATGGTAAGTTCTCTTCTGTGCTCCATAACTCCATTAGTGCATCTCTTTCTCTGCAGTCCTCTGTGCTGCATGAGAACTGCAGGGATGTTCATTGGACTAACCTTGAGAAAAAAAAACTATGCAGTCAGCAGCAGGGCTTGTTTATAGTGTGCAATGTGCATGTAAAGAGGCTGATTTAGGGACTCTGCTTCACTGGGGCCTGTTTGTATGTTATGTAGCCTACTGCAGCAGTGCTGTTACAAAGGAAGCCATTATTCACTGCTGACACTGACAACGCAGACCCTCTGGCACTGCACGCAGCTGCAGCATACCTACTATAGACTCCTGGATTTTAGGTTGTCATGATGATATCATTTCATCCACAATGAAGCCAAAGGCAGACCTATGTAATCTGAGTTTGTGTTCAAAGTTTATGTTTGGCAGAATGATGTATCTCCTTTTGCTATCCATCCTTGATTTATGCTGCACTGCCGGGGATGTCACATGCTGGGTCCAAATATACACACATCCTACACTGAAGTGTTCTGAACTACCACTCTGACTCATAGTGAGAGAGCTTGTAAAGATAATGAGTACTTGACCAGAATGAGCCACAGGAACATCCAGGAGGACTCTGCAGAGACAAGTTTGTTTCCAACAAAACTTTCCAGATACTTCTTTGCCCTTTAACTGGTACTGCACAGTAAAACACATTGAAAAGAAGTAACAAACAAGCTTTAAGTAATGACTATGCTTTGAGGACTATCTCCTCTTTTCATACAGTGACTGTAATTTGCACAGCTGTCGCCTTAAAGCTGGAATGTGTAACATGTCATGCAGCTATACTGAAAAAAGCAAAACTCTTAGACCAAACACAGCAGTCGGCTTATCTAATTTGCTTGTTTAGAGAGAGTTGAAGTAATGAAATGAATTGCCACTTTGAACACAGTGTGAGTTCTCTTGTGTGACTAAAATGCAAAATGAAGGAGACAGATGTGGATTTTTCCCAAGTTGCATTAGCTAATCATTATGTGTGTGCAGTATGTCCTATAAGATGCCAGCAGGGCTGCCAAGTTTCACAAAAAGTTTGGAGTGAGATGTTTTGGCCGAGGGACCCAAAACCGTGTCTTCTCCCCACCAACTCATTTTTGCTAGTGTCCTGTGAGTTTACATATTGTTCATAATAAATCAGAAATAAAAGACAATTGGAAAATGTGATAACACATCAAAAATCTTATTAAAATAAACAAATTCCTGAATTGCAAAGTTGTAGGACAGGTTTTAATTAAACATTGGGTGTGGACATATTATAAGTGGGGGTCTGGGGGTCCCCCCCCCCAGACATTTTTGAGCATTAAACACTTAATTTCCTGCATTCTGGTGAATTTTGATGAAGCAATGTGTGCCTTTTCTGCATACATTTTTATGTAAAGTAAAAGAGAACATTCACGGTTTCGCTGACACAAATCGCTTCGAATGCACAGTGCACATCAAAGCATAACGTTAATGCGCGTTCAGAAAGAGGAAGTCACGGCACTCATGTCTGTTAGCTTTTCAAAATAAGAAATTGAAAATAAAAGCAAAACAAATGTTATTTTGGGGATTAATTTCTCCGCGTGAGAAATTTGATTTGCATGTGTCTCACGGCCAAAGAGTGAGACTTGGCAGCTATGGCTGCCAGCGCCAAGAAGATAATTATCTCTTGTTTCTTTTTCTTGTCGAATACCAGGACACAGAAGGTGTCAAGCTGTTGTCCTTTTGTGTCTTTGCTACTCTTCACCTTTGAATTTTTTGCACCACTGGAATGCTACTGTCTAGTTTACAAGCCTGTGATAACCACATTTCTCTGCTGTGTCCAACCCCCCCCCCCCCCCCCCCCCCCCCCCTGCAGCTCTCAAAGCAAACGTGGCCTCTGGCCTTTGGGAAAACATCCTTTGCTGTTTTGATCCTGACTTTTGCCCTGTCAGTGACACACCTGCACGCTGACATGGAGAAGGGAAGGACAAAGGTGGTGCACGTTCTCGGTAAGGACTTTTACGGTTTCTTGCATCATACCGCATCAAAGTCAGGAACTATACTGATCATTCTGCACTGATCCGCGTAGCTGTCACAGCTTTCTCATGAAAGATGTAGGCTACACTGTCTGCAGAGGTCACTTTAGAGTTATACAGATGATGTCTTTGAAACCAGCAGAAAGGCTTTCGTTAAGACTTACCCAGCACTTAACAATGCAAAAAAAGGCGAAAAATATTTTCAAAATTCACACGAAGAATCCAATGAAGGATTGTAAAACTGCGTATAGAAATATGCACAGAAAAGCCAACAGCATTTTTGAAACTCTACTCCGGGAGCCCATGCTGTTGTCACTCTAGAATATTAATACATTATCAAAGTGGTTAATATCCCATTTTCTCTAGCACCACTTGCAAGTATTCACTTGAGGACTGTAATTGATTTCATTCATTTCATTAACATTTTAAAATGTATGACATTAAACTAATTGACACCATGAGGGCTAACCGTCCTTATTATTTGGAATGTAGAAAATGAATATATGAACAGTTCTTGTGTCGATTGAAGATATTCTCAAATGACTAGATTTGCATTTTTTTTACAAGGTCTTTATATGCTATCTGTTACACTTTATATACTTTCATACAGATACTTATGGCGCTTTTCCACCGCATGGTATCAGCTCGACTCGACTCGACTCAACTCGCATTTTTGGCGTTTCCACCGCAATTTCATGGTACCTGGTACCTGCTAGCGGCTGCTTTTTTAGTATCGCCTTGCTCTAGGGTCCAAGCGAGCTGAGTCGAGCTAAAAGGTGACGTCGGCAGACGGCCGGCCGCTGATTGGCCAGAGACTACCGTCTGCCGGCATCATTCTGTTGATTATTCTCCCCTTGATTCTCAACAACTCTCCGGGACTTTTATGTGTATTTTGTCTCGCCGCGTGCAGCCTTCTTTGGCTCGCTTTCATTTGATTTGCATCACAGACCCGATTTTTTTCTCTCCATATATTCGCTAAGCTCACCCAGTTGTGTTGGCTGTTGGGGAAGTTACTTTGAACATACGAGAGGAGACATAGCAGCTAGGCTAAATAGCCTATAGCAGCAAGCTGGGACAGACATGATAGCGAGCGATTACATTACAAGCCTCGGACTGCACTGATTACCTCAATAAAATATTCAGGCTGAGACACGGCTTGCATTTGAAAACACGTATCCTGAAACAAGCACTTAACAGTCAACTTTATCATGCCCGTGTTTACGTGCCCGTGTTTACGTGCATAGGGATGTCCGGAGTTGGCTTTCAGCCCCTTACGACAACCCCGCCCACGTTCAGGAGGTACTATTTTCGGTGGAAAACGACCCGTGCTGCTACCAAACCAAGTTAAACTGAGTCGAGTTGACTCGAGTCGAGCTACATTTGCGGTGGAAAAGCGCCATTACATTGTCAGCATGGGAAAATGAACTAGTTACTACAGCCACTTGATAATAATGATAATGCTTGAATAATAAGAAAGAATAATTACCTTAGAAATGCAGAAGAAAATTGATAAACCTCTTACATGTACCCTAACCAATTGAATTTTTATGGATGTTTACATTATTGTCATTATGGCTTATACAGAATGTTAGCAAAACACCTTATACACATTTGTGCTATATTTACTCTCCTCATGTGTATTTCAGTCCTCATCAAGAAAAATATCCCCAACTTTCTACTGTATGTCTGCTGTCTGTCAGGTGCGGGGCAGGTATTTTACACAGTGGATTTACCAAAACTTGTCTGCTGCTTATTACAGCTGCCTGCTTCCAGTTTTTACCATGACACTGTAATGCATATAGAGGTGCACACTATCCTGTCTTTCGGTGCCAACTCCCTTGACACACAGGTACATTGAATAACCAGTGGTGGTGCAGTGACAACATCCTTTTTCTGTTCTGCAAACACCAGCAGTTGTCATTACAGTAACTTCAGTCCCGCTGCCAAGGATGTCTGTAAAGTATGTCTCCTTAATGAAATGCTAACATGATGTTGTGTGTCTTAACGTCAGGCTGTTGCCATCAGTTTGGGGAAATAATGAGCCTAAAGCTTTTGATTTAATACCACTTGAAGCTTTCAAGACTGCTGGTGATAAACAACTTTGCAGAGAGCAGTAAGCAGGGAGAGAAGTAATTGCTGGCTGACATGGGTAATTGTAGGTGCCTTTATCTGGTCGCAGCATAGCACAAAACCTTGTGCAGCTGCTCATTAAATGTTTAAAATGTTTACTCCACTCTGGTTGTGTGTGTGTGTGTGTACTCTTCGGTCGTCTAGGCAGACAAATCCTGACACGCTCGGACGCGCGCACACACACACACACACCTACACACACACACACACACACACACACACACACACACACACACACACACACACACACACACACACACACACACACACACACACACACACACACACACACACACACACACACACACACACACACAAGCAGCGTCTAACAAATGTCTGCCAAAAATGCAAACTAGGTCATTGTTATTGCCCATTTTGGAAGAGATGGTTTGTGGTTACCATTAATTTCCGTTGAATTGCTCTCAACTGAGACTGACATTGAAATTCGGAGTGGGTAATCTGATGATAGAACTGGGCAGCAGGTGCATCAGGCCACACACGGGACTCTTTCACCAAAACAATGTTCTACACTCTTGATAAGCTGAGCACTAATGTGACAGCTAAAGTAAACAGCCCATGCTTTATTAGCAGATTCGATTTCTCAGTTTCCACTGAGATATCCTACACAAAGAAATGCACATTTAATTTGTTTTGGTAAGAATAAAAGTTACAAGTATTGGCAGTATCAAGTGTTATTACAAACAGCAAACATGATTTCACTGCACGTATTAGTTCTTCAACAAATCTAACATTTTATTTACCATTGACTCAATAAAGTTGTATATTTCACAATTTTCTACATTTCTGACCAAGATAGTACTGTCAGTGAAAAAAAACATATAAAAGTAGAAGGAAAGAAAATCAGCAAGATTACAGAAAATGTCAGATAATTATCATTCCCAAAATACAGCATATTGGATTTGATATATTCTTCCCACAGAGGATGACAGCGGTGCAGTGATTGTGCAGACAGCTCCTGGTAAAGTAGTGACACATCGTGGTGGCTCCATCACTCTGCCCTGCAGATTCCACCATGAGCCCGAGGACACCGATCCGGCTCGCATTCGGATTAAATGGACCAAAGTGACTGACGCACTGCAGTTTGAGGATGTCTTTGTGAAACTTGGGAGGTAAAATATACTGACAACATACAGTATGTTGATTTGATTGATAGATGCTAACCACACATTCACAATGTGCTATTTAATGTGAGTATTTTCACAAACTCACTCAGACATAATAAAACAAAATAACATTTCTCTTGAGTAAGGAATGCCACATGAAGTCCAAATTTAAGCACATTTCAGTATTGTTTTGATAATAGGAACGTTTATCAGGAGGGAAAAAATACTGTAAACTAAAATACTTCTCAAATGTCTTCAGCCAGCAGCGTGTGTTTGGATCGTACAGAGGCCGAGTGTTTTTGGAGCAGGCAGGTCCCGGTGACGCCTCAGTAATAATTCAAAATGTCACACTGGAGGACTACGGACGCTATGAGTGTGAAGTCACTGATGACATGGAAGACGATACAGGATTTGTAAACCTCGACCTTGAAGGTCAGGAACTGAAAATGCAAATAGATGAGAGTTTGCTGAAGCTCTGACATTTCTTATGCTATGTTGCTCTGTTTGGCTATCAGAAGACCACTTTACATGAGATTGAAAGTGACATTCCTACATTTCCCAGTCTCACACTCATCAGCAAGTCTGTATCTGTCACCTGTAGGAGTGGTGTTTCCCTATTACCCCCTTGAGGGGCGCTATAAGCTCAACTACCACCAGGCGGAGGATGCCTGCAAACAGCAGGACGCCATTCTTGCCTCCCACTCTCAACTGCACAAGGTAAGTTGACGGCTTTCCTTTTGTTCAGATGTCCATCATTCAATTTGGATCAGTGAGAGACTAGGGTTGAAGTCAAGGATCAACACAGAGGATTTTTTTCCCGAGCCACATAAATCAATCTTTCCATAGCAAATTGATTTATAGGCCACTCTTTAAGTTGTAATAATGCAGTGCAGGCTACTGTCCTTAGTCATAAACAGTTTAAGAGCAGCAAGTCTAACATGAATTATATGCCTATGTCTACACACCTGAAATGTCACTTCAGGTTTTTATAAACCCATATGCAAAGTAATGAAGTTATTTCAGAGGAGATAAAACCAAATCATTTATTCTCTAAAATATGTATTTAATCAACCTTCCACAGGCCTGGCTGGAAGGACTAGACTGGTGTAATGCTGGATGGCTTGAGGACGGCTCAGTCCAGTATCCTATCTCTAATCCCAGAGACGAGTGCGGCCGCAAGAACAACCCCGCTGGTGTCCGCAACTATGGTTACCGACACAAGGAGGATGAGCGCTACGACGCTTTCTGCTTCACTTCCAAGCTGAATGGTGAGATACATAGAGACAGATGGAAGTTGGTGGCTGTAGCTCGGCACGCATGCATTTCAGTGTCTGAAGATCAGAAACACTTTGTAGTCCATCTACATGATCACACAACTAAATACAAACATCGCACTGTGTCTCCAGCATTTGTGGCTCACGATTGGAAGGGAGCTGGATTGTTGTGATACTGCTAAGAGAAATGATACATCATGTTGTTGGATCCGTGGGGAAATTAGGGCCATGTCTCTGATCTTGCAGGCCTAAGGCCATTGGATTTAGATCAGGCAGTGTTAATTCTGCTCTGCTAGGGCCACAGTGTCCTCTGGGTGCCAAGCGTCGCCTTTCATCTCTCACTTCTCTGAATTACATCACATTCCCCACAGAGAGCCTGCTTTTGTTTCTGTCACACACACACACACACACACACACACACACACACACACACACACACACACACACACACACACACACACACACACACACACACACACACACACACACATACACACACACACACACCCTCCAGGTTCATAAGCTCACGCAAACGTAGGAAAGTCGGAGGCTCGATTAGTTTTTGCATCATGGCAGGAGTTACGTGTAGTCTCAGGGCCGCTGAAACAAGTCTACATGCATGAGGAGATAAAGGTTTCAGAAATGGTTTTACAGAGCAGTTACATCATTATGTTTGAAACACACCAGCAATAAATGTTTTCATTATAAATATGAAAATGTACAGTTAATTTGTTAACACTACAGTTTTTCATTTTGCTGCCATGAGTTAGATAAGAAGATTGAAACCACTTTCACGTCTGTCAAGTTAGAGCCAGCAGCTGGTTTGCTTTATGGGCAGAGACAGGAGCAAACCGCCACAAAATCCACCCACCAGCACCTCTAAATCTCACCAATTATCACATTACATCCCGCCTGTTCAAACTGTGCAAAGAAAAAAAGTGTAAAATGGACAATTAGCCATTTTACAGGGAGGTTATGTGCCAGACTGTAGGTGTTTTCAGACAGCTATAGTGTTTATTTCTGGGAAAATAACTATAGTCTCATTATTATACTAGTTAGCAAGACCAAGCTGTTTGAAACTACAATTTCCCATAGTCTCCACTTTCTCTATTTTAAGTTACAACCTGATCTTTTTAGCTGTGTGCTGAGATCGTCGCAGAGTGGCATTGAGCTTTCCATTTTGGCAAAATCAAATCAAATCATTCTTATTTATATAGCCCAATATCCCAAATAGTAATTTGCCTCAGTGGGCTTTTTAATCTTTACAACAATATAACACCTTCTGTACTTAGACCCACAACTCGGCTGATGAACAACTCCCCCCAAAAAACGTTAACAGGGAAACAATGGAAGAATGGCAAGAAAGCTCAAGCGTATTTACCAACAAACTAACTACTTCTTTAAAACACTGACCATTTAGGGAAACATAGTTTTCCATTAGTTCCATTATATATTATATAGGTAAATGAAAATGCCCGTTAATTTGAACCATGAACAATTTCGAAATTGTCTAAACTTGAAAAAGATGCACTACCAGTGCTTTCCTCAGCGGGAAAAAAGTAACATGACAATTGCTCATGTCTTCCCCTGTGTGTTAATTACTGTGGACAGTCTGCTGTGTGCAGGAGGTTTCAGCTGTGGTCGTGACCGATACTGTTGCTCACTCCAGCTGGAAGGTATCTACTGAGTGTCCCCTGGGGAAATATGAGATAATATTCCTGCTTCTCTAATAGCCAGCAGTCACACAAACAAGCATAAAATCAATAACCGAGCCAAGTGCAAGCTGGGGCTGGGGACATGATTTTCATGATAGCAGAAACCACCAACCTCTTTATTCTAGGCTGAGCTCTTTATCATTTGCTTCTTTCCAAATGAGAAGCCACATGATTCAGTTCAGTTGAAATAATTCAGCCAATCTGGCTAACAGATTCTCTAATAATACTGCCAGGCGAAAATTCTTCCCTTGAGGCAATATGAGAGCAAAAAATGGAAGCGTTTTAAGAATAATTTTGAGTTAGAGTGCTGTCCACTAACAGTGTATTGCCTTTCAATTGTTGATGGTTGTTGGAATGATTTGATATTCTGCGCACAATCGGTAGGGGATGCCAGGAAAACTGAGAATATCTCCCCTCAGGACTCGGCTTGCCTCTGGGGCTTCACTCTCTCCTTTCATTTCTCTCTCTCTTTTTCTTTATTTTTGCCCACCTAAACAATCTGTTTTACTTCAGCTTTTCACATGTTCTTAAAACAAACATTCTCTCCTCTCCTCTGCCCCTCATATATCCCCCTTAGGCAAAGTCTACTTCCTCAAACGCTTTAAGAAGGTGAACTATGCGGAGGCGGTGAAGGCTTGCATTCGAGACGGCTCTGTGGTGGCAAATGTGGGTCAGCTGTACGCTGCGTGGAAGTTCCAGCTCCTGGACCGCTGTGAAGCCGGCTGGCTACAGGACGGCAGCATCCGTTACCCCATAGTCAACCCCCGCTCTCGCTGTGGAGGGTCCCAGCCAGGAGTCCGACACCTGGGCTTTCCTGATAAAAAATTCCGCCTCTACGGGGTCTACTGTTTCCGCAAGAACAAAGAAGAAACAGCAGCTGGTACCGACATGACAAAGAACCCAGCAGATAGTTTGACAAGGAGCAGCAACGGCCTCCCCGTGAATGCTACACGGGTGATTTAAGGTGGAAAGACTTAGAGCAATTTTAGATTTGACTGCAACAACTGACGCCTTAGCAGACAGTCCGCATTCATCGCTTTTTAAAGTAAAAGACTCCCTGACAAGATGTTCTCATTTGCAGATATGCCAGAGAGTAGAAGCAAGGCCGTGTAAAATTAAGGGCGACATCTTTATTAGGCTGATTTTCCTTTCGTCTCCCAGTCAGTCAAGCATCTGCACATCTGTCGCTGGAAAACTGAGATTAAGCAGCAGCTTGTCATCACTCAGACAGACCCACATCAGATCAGAGCGTCTGCTATAAATATCCTTGTTTACGTGTGTGTGTGTGTGTGTGTGTGTGTGTGTGTGTGTGTGTGTGTGTGTGTGTGAGTGTGGATAAAATGTTGGCCATTACTGAAGCACCTGAGCTCCAGTCTGGGCCAGAATCCCATTGCCAGGGTGAAATCCAAGATGCACTATACGTTTTGATTGTAGGCCTACCAATTGTAAGTGCTTGTAACCGGTTGCCATGTGTGGTTAGCAAACCTCTAGCACAGGGCGAGTCATCTTTCTCATTAACTAAGACCTGGCAATCTCATCAGCAGAGCTGGAGAGCACAAGAAATAGATATTGCACTAGCACTTAAATATTTGCACTTTAAATAAATAGAGCTTTATTCTATTATTACATTTTAGCTCAGACTTAAGCGAGCATGTATTGCTTGGCTGAGAATAGTTGCGGTGGCTGTATAAGGAGCAATACAAAGCTATAATAATTGCCATTTACCTCATATACTGCACTTCTAAGCTACCTGGGCAACCAGTTACACCATGAATGTTACATGCATCAACATTTATTACAGAGTATGTTTGTCACTTGAATGAGGAGAGATGGAGAAAAATAAAAGTCCTGAAATTCTTGTTGTGTTTGGTTGGAGTCTTCTTAATAAACCTGATAAAAAATAAAAACTTGATAAAATGAGTGAAACAATATGCGCTTTTACTAGTTCAAGAGATCACTACAGGGTGTGACAAGTTGAATGGAATTTAAATGGACTGCTGCTTTGATTTGATGTTTGATATTTCCAACTGTCATTATGCTAATCTTTATCAATTAGCAGGAAACATAATGTATGGTTGAGGCTGATGGGAATATCATTAGTTTGCAGGTACACAACAAATTGGACATACCGATATGTTGCCATTCATGGAACCAAATAGCTATTGTGGCTAAAAAGGATAACACTGGGGCGCCCTTAGCTCAGTTGGTATAGGGCGTCCCCCCGGCCCGTTCGATTCCAGCCCGCGGTCGTCCTCTGCATGTCACTCCCCTCTCTGCCCCATTTCACCTATGTCTCTACACTACCAATAAAGCATGAAAATGCCAAAAATATCTGAAAAAAAAAAAAATATATATAACACATGTTCATTGTACAGCAAACATGAAGATGAAATGCTTTTTCATTTAGACAATTCTGAGACTTAAACCTCCTCAGAGGAACTTTTACATATTTATGAAACAGTCCAATTTTTCCTCTGACGATCAAACATGATCTCTAACAGCAAACGAGACCATCAGCGAAAACAATGCTTTTTTTAAATATAGTTATTCTTAATAGTCTACTTGCCAAAATGTGAACCCAGACATGTTGAGTACCCCAAAGTTTTATGTTAGAAATGTAAAGTATGGGTCAAATGTTATGTGACTGTGGCTCATGCCAAGCTGCCTGAGTGATGTAGGCCATGGTACTAAGCACTGTGTCTGGGTGGGAAGGGGGCGAGTCAAGCAGTGGTCCAAAGACACTTATCGTCTTCAGCTTCAGCTTAAGAGCACTGTCATCACCATTTCGATCTTGTACAACATTGTAGGCAGACCAGTCCAAAGGAAGAGGAGAAGAGTGGAGCTGACAGAGCCAAGCAGTGTCCTTTGTCTGTGCTCTTGAAACACTATGTTTGATGGCAACCTGGATACCATCAGTTATTTGAACTTCTTTCAGAGCTGGTGATCTTCTTGGGGCCTGTATAGTGCTCTTGAACAAAATTGCTCTTTTGAGATAGACAAAGTTTCCCTGCGTCAAGCTTTGTCAGGCGGGGTAGTTTTAGGGACATTATCCCACCAACAGGATTGGCTTCTCCGGTGAACAGGATACCTGCTGGATTCTGTACAAACTGAGTGGCCATGGCATGAGTGCTGCGCTGACCATTGGGCGTGAAGACCACAAGATCGAAATTATCGTCCCAACTGTGGATAGGACCAATGCGCCTCTCCAGGCAGACTGCTTGCAGGTATTTTTCTGGGTCTTCAGAAGCATATTTGGCAGCAGACTTGCGGAACCGGAGAACTTCATCATAAGTAGCAACAATGCCATACTCATTTAGGTTCTGAGCAAGTTCTGAGCTACCGTGCTTAGGGTGGAGTTTCACAGCAAGCCCAAGAGTTTTCTGATTCCAGCTGCCATTGATGTGCTGCTGGATGCATTGAGCAAGGGTTAGAGATGGTTTTGTTACTCTTCCACCCTTGGACACAAGACTGGATACAAGCTTGAGGAGGGTTGGACTTGTGTCTTGAATGACTTTGTCATGTCGAAAGCTACCAAGATCATATTCTCTGGGCAAGGGAATATTCTTTACCTCTGCCCGCACTCTTCTAACAAGCTTGGTGACATCATCATCAGTAGTTTCAGCTTGTTTCACTAGTTTGAGTGACTTACCAATGTACTGTCTGAAGCCAACAATAGTCTGACACCCTTCAACCCTCAGTACAACTACAGTGTCACCATAATAATCACACAAGTTCAATAGCAGCTGCTTTCTGTTGAGGTTCCCGGGATTAGCTACATATACATTGTGTAACTCTAACACAGTCCAGCTCACTGACTTGTTTGCAAAAAGTAAACAAAAAATCTAACAGAACTGTACTTTTCTGAAGAAATATTACATCTATACACTCACACAAATGTCATTACATGGAGCCCTTAATTCTGAAATGCAGGATCAGTGTATCATACATATAAAAAACCTCAAAATCGACTCCAAATTCATCAAAATCGCCAAACCTTGAAATATGGCCAATTTCAGTTTAAACTGCCAATTTTTTATTTTGAAAATGTCAGAAATGGATTCAGCATCCTCAATAACCCCCAAAAGCACATGAATATTGTCCATATCGGCCAAGCGGTTGCTGATATATTGTCATATAGGTAATTATGCTAATTATGCTATGCTACGCAAATTGCCCAACATATACAACTTAGCATCCGGCAGTTTCTACCTACTGGGGACCCATACTTTACATTTCTAACATAAAACTTTGGGGTACTCAACATGTCTGGGTTCACAATGGGGCCCTATGGGCTGGCAAGTAGACTATAATGCCTTTGCCTGGATACGATTTACAGGGACAAAATTCTTTATGGCAGGCAGACCAGAGCAGCCTATGTTTTCCTGAATGGTACTTCATCATCGCATATTATCATTATTAATACCTCATAGCAATGCATCCTGCGATCTCTTTTTCACTCGCTTCCTGAACAAATGCACGTGCTGCTGGCACGCGCTTGGGCACTGGCGTCGTAAATACACTACTCCATTTCTCCAAAGGTGCCGCTAGAATCAACTAAAACTGAAAATTCCTTGCCGCAACTTTAAGTTTTGAGACTTAAGATACCAGCATAATGGCACTTTTAACTTAATGTTAATTCATTAATTGTGGAGTGTTCCGTGCTTCGCTCTGCCTCATGTGTTTGAATGTTTGCCAGTGAGAGAAAAAGGCTGTGCACTGAACCTGGCTCTGAGTGGGAGCATGTTGGTGTTGCGCCAACACAGCAGAACAAGTCATGTCATCGTCATAGCAACTGGCAGCATGTCATTTGAGTCAAGTGTATCGCTAGTCCAACAATCATGAAATAATGACTGTGAAAAGTTATAAACACAATCCATGTAGTTTGCCTTGTGTTGACAGCTTTGAGGATTTTTCAAAAGGGAAAAAGAGGCATACAAATGGCCTTGATCAAAGTTGATCATTTTAATTATTTGCTGAGTACTCTCACCAGCCCCATTTAGTCTGTGTATTGTGTGAATTTTAGAGTCACAGACACTAAATCAATAAATAAAAAGTCCTGGGTGACGCACCATGACATTTTTAATTTAAAGAGGATTATGTATTCCACATTTCCGTACTGATACTGTCATATAAATGTGTTTCATGAGCTTAGGATTGTGACAGACACCCACTCAATATTCACTTTGCATGCGGTGCTTAGCAGCAAACTACAGCTCATGTAAGAGCAAGGTCAACGTAAATAGCATTTACTAGTTCAGAATGTGAATGCTAGAGCTTTGGCATACAGCAATGTGTGAGCAGTGTGTGTCTGTTACAAGAATAAAACCAGATAGTACTGGAACTAGATATTGCACCAACCAGCCTTCATTAAAGCTTCTTCGCACTCCCTTTATATCCAATGACAAGAGAAACATCTGATGTAAGGACAGAGGGAACAGATAGACAGATGGAAGGATGGGGCAAATACAGAGTTATGTCAGAAATGTGATTGAACCCTTATGGCTGGATTGCTCAGAAGATGACAGGCTTGTCTATATTTAATCAGGCTCCCTCATCGCCTTTTCTTATGAGCATCAAATGAAATTAGATGACCCTATAACAACAGGCTACTGCCACACATAAAACACAAAGGGATGGTCTCGCCCTGACATTCACTTGGCTCTCATTTATCAGTTTGTGACAGAGGTCATGGCCTGAGAACCGGCAGGAGATAAATGCAGATGAAAAAGTGACACGAGAAAAAGTAAAAAAAGGTTTAAAAGTAGTCAAATATATTGATAGGGAGGAATTTAAAAGCACCACACTCACTTCACATCTTTTTCTGTGCAGTGTGGCCTTTTGTCCACACGCAAACATCATAACCAGATAAGTTTTTTTTGCGTTTGGAAAACTCAGACCAAAGTGGAGATTTTGGAAAACTCTGTATTTCTGGGGACAGGGAAACTGGTGTTTTTGGAGAAACACTGGCGTCATGACCTCAATTTGCACATGGCAATTGTTAACATATACTGAGCATGCGGCACACTCGCTCAAGAAGACACTCAATATGCACGCTCGCAAGGTTCCTCTATGGTGTTTGACGTGACAGATTATCGTTGTCACCTACTGGCCTGGCATGATAACATCAGCATTGTTCATTGTTTCTCATTTGAAAAAAAATTCTGAACGTTTTAAAAAGAATGTCCTCTTTAAGATCTTAAAACTGGTGAAATCCTTTTTCTATTCTTCTATACAAATAACATAGCACATGATTCATTTGGTGACTGTAACATTGCTGCCTAATGGGGGAGTGGGGGGGGGGGGCAATAAAACACTTGAAGATTTTCCCTGAAGGAATTAAGTTTTACTTTGCGTCAGACCTAAACATTGTTATGATTGAACACACAAACAGATGCCATAATCCCTTGGGAAATAGCTTCGGAAATTACCCCATCTCCCTAAATGATCTCCCGTAATGTGTGTAATTTAACTGGACCATGCTGCTGCCCATTCATATTATGTGTTGAATAGCAGTTGGTCTGTGGAGGTGGGTAATTGGCCCAAATTGTGAGAGGTTTACCCCCGCGGGTAGGGGGCCATATTAAACAGCCAGCAGTGTTGAGTTATTTGAAAGTGTTAAGCATCTAATTGAGAGCACCTCTGCAGATGAATGGGAGCGGGGTGACCTGTCCTTCTATAGATGCCTTTAGAGAAAAGTGTGCTTCATTTTCACCAAAGTCCAGCCTTTTAAAAACTTTCTATTAGCTTTCCTCTTTGGTAGCGGCCTGTCACACCGACACATCAAGAGTGGGACACACACTAGGCTCTTACAACAATCCCGGATTTGGTCAAATGAGAATAGTGGGAGGTTAATGAAACAGTTCAAACCATTTGTGTGCGAATGAGGTGCGTGCGTGTGTGCGTGTGTGTGTGTGTGTGTGTGTGTGTGTGTGTGTGTGTGTGTGTGTGTGTGTGTGTCTTTTAGGAAAAGATGAAGGAAAGGAGAGAGCCTCAGCAGAAACACAAAGTCACAGGGAAGGACAGAGTGAAAGGCTGGCAGGGAATGCAACAGAGAGAATAAGATGTGTGGAAAAGAGATAGGTGGGAGTATAAGGGGTTTGCGGGAATGAAATGAAGGCAGAAAGATAAGAGGAAAAATGTGTGTGTGTTTGTGTGTGTGTGTGTATTGAGGAGGTGGGGGGTATAGGCAGAGAAATGGATGGAATTAGTCTGCTGGGGAATGCAGGGAGACTCAAGGGTATTTGGTCCTGCAATGGCATGCAGAAATTGGCTGGTCAGTGAGCTATTGTGATTCTTCAGGAGGGAAAACGATTGAGTGGCTCCCGAAGTACACACTAACCTTGGTCACAAAAAAACATTCCCACAACACCTACAATTCACTTCATGGCCCGTGTGCACTTTCTATCATTTAAGGAACTTCAAGTGACTTCCCCAGAGGAAGCTAGTGTAAAATAGGCACAACGCAGCTTAAAAACGTCGAGATATTTCTGTGTTGTTTAGTGGATGCGTTAAGACTTCCAGTATCACACATCTTTCGATTTTAATATTTCATAAGGTAATTTGGGCCCACAACAGTGCACTGCCTTTTGCTTTGTAAATATATACTTAGTGTCCAACAGGAAACAGTGCAGCTTATAGTCGTTAGAGTGATTAGAGCACCACAAATGTTGAGAATAAGAAGAAAATAAAGTTATTTTCTGCTTCAAGTATAATGGTTTAGGAGTTTTAATTTTTTGAAATGTTTAAAGATAATTTTTGGCATTTTTTTCTGTATTAGACAGATTTTGAGAAACAGAGTTGAAATGGGGCAAAGAGGGGAAGACATGCAGAGAACTGACCCGGGTCGGTGGTTGAGGAGTTTTTTTGATGTGACTTAGATGAGACGGATGTTAGTCAAACGATTTCTGCTGAGTTCCACAGTTTGAATGATTACGAAAACAAACAAACAAACAAACTGTATAGTATTCACATACGTGCTACAAATAATAAATATAATAATACAAATATGTTTTATTTGTGGAGCATATGTGAAGGAAGTTCTTTGTTGGCATTATACGTATGCAGTGGTGGAAAATAACTGCAGTTACTCAGGTACTTAACTTAAGTATCATTTTGAGGTACTTATACTTTACTTGAGTATTTCCAATTTACGCCACTTTAAACCTCTTCGCCTAAACATAAAGTTGCATAGAGACCACTCAAATGAAGAAAAATCACCTCAAGGTTGTATAATTCTTGTGTGAATGTATTTGGTAACGTTCTAGCACTGTTGAGGGTGTGCTAAAAGCAATTTAATAAAGCCTGATTTTCAGATCGTCAGTCAGGGTCATGTAACAAAACACTGTGCAGTGTACACACAGCTGGCAGAGCAGAATGCGCAGGCGACGGCGTATGAAAAACCTGGCTCAGGCTGATGTTTTTGCTGGCTTAGCTCCTCAGGTGTGACACACACACACACACACACACACACACACACACACACACACACACACACGCAAACACACACACACACACACACACACATACACACTGTAAAAGAAGCTGTTAGTGAGCCGAGGCGCAGCCATCTGCAGCTTCCATTAGGACGGGCGTGAATGCAGATTCATGTGTGAAGCTATTCAGCAACCTGGCTACAATAAAAATGAGGAAGATAAACGGGGTTAAGATGCATATTAATCTATTGTTTTATGTGGATAAGAGGCTTGGTGAGCAAGTAAAGCCTGTGTGTGGAGACGGAGTGTTTTGCAGGCAGCCCCCTTGGCACATGTTTATGTGTGATATAAGGACAGACAGTACATCTGGAAGGAATACAGGCAGTGTGGCTTTGTGTTTGAGTAGGAGACTGTCAGGCCCTAAGATGATGCTAAACCTCTTGTTGCTTTTCATAATCTCGTTGAACTTTGGCAGGGCCATTAGGAGATAATGCAGGATAATACCAGAGATCCCCATCGATTTGCCATGGCTGCCAGACGAGCCTGATATCGACCCAATAACAAGGTTATGATGAGCAGTCTTTTCATGCCTCTAATTTATTTGCTCGTCTCAAAAAGCGTGTGGCATTCAAAAGAATTAGGACAAATCTGGAGTTTCAATCGTGCGTTCATGGAAGCGATTTAATTGGCTATCATAAAGTTTTGAGAAAGATACTTGGCTACAGCTTATGTAAACTCCATCCGTGGAAATTCAGAGTGCACAAGTTCACATCTTGTCTTTAGAGCCAAACATATTACAGGGCTCGAGACATACTGTATTGTCGAGATAATGTCAGTGACTGTTTGGAGTGCTTCTCTCCAAGTGGCTCTTACTGAATCTGTCACTATTCTGCACAGCAACAGAGCAGCAGAGCTTAAGGTCATTCCCAGCTATGAGTTTAAGAGAAACAGCCTTAATGAGCGCCGTCCTTGGAACTCACCGGGCTGAGCGAAAAAAAATAAAAAACATCACTCAGCCAGAACAGAAGAGAGGAGGAGGACGTGAATAAAAGAGCTTTCTAGATTCAGCGTGATTGATTGTCGACGCAAAACAGAACGCTGCAGTGTGGCCTTTTCCGGTGTTTCGTGAATAATAATGGAATGAGTCACATATCAAAGGAGACGAGAGGAACGAGAGCATGAGGCAGGGAGAAAGAGAGAGAGAGAGAGAAAGAGAGAGAGAGAGAAGAGAGAGTCAGTGTTTTTTTTTTTTTTTACAGGAGACAGCGCAGTGAGGTGATGAAACCATCCGTTGATAAGAGTGGGCTCTCATGTTCAGCTCATGAGAGGAAGTTTAGGTGAATCGAAGGTCCTTGAGGTTAGATAGTAGCAACAGTAGGGTGTATTCACTAACTGAATCTTTCTTTTCGGCCTCTCCTTTTCACTCCTTTCTCTTACCTTTGAATCCTCTCAATTCTCAGTCTACTCGTCCTCTCCCTCTCTTCCTCCCACTCTTTTCCATTCATGCCGCTGAGGGATTTGCCCTCGGTGACTTACTCTCTTTTGCTTAGTTTATCCAACTCTGCAGCAAATTTGGAATATAGAAAAAGTGAGCAACATTTTTTATTTGTTTTACTTCGAAGTGCAGAGAAATGTTTTACCTAATCCAAAGAGATTGGAAATGCATCTCCTCAACACATGAAGGTCACAAGAGGTGCACATTGTTCTCCGGCTAAAAGAAAACAGCTTAGAGCAAAACCAAATCTCTCGTGTATAGCACAGAACAACATGATAATAGAAGGAGAGGACACACAAGTAGATTTAACATTTCAGGAGAGAGTAATAAACTCTTGACAAAGCGGTCGATGCAATCTTTCAACACAAATAGATGTTTGGAACAGAGGAATACAGCCCATGGCTAGATCTCTGTTTTTCTTTATCGGC
Organism: Ammodytes marinus; assembly: GCF_949987685.1. NCBI lineage: Eukaryota > Metazoa > Chordata > Actinopteri > Uranoscopiformes > Ammodytidae > Ammodytes > Ammodytes marinus. The sequence continues at coordinate 21,399,029 of NC_137212.1, forward strand.
ATTTAGTAATTTCAAGTGGAAGGCATTGTAGTTAATCCAAGATTTAAAGTTCTACCAGTATGTAAAAAGATAATTTTTATTTTTATTATTTTGTCTCTTTTAAGATTGAAAGCAGCACATTTTTTACTTTGATAAAGATGCACCTCTGTCAGACTGTCAGTCTATATCGACATAACGACTAGTTCAGTTGGAGTGAGGAAATTGCCACAACGTGACATAAACCTCAATGCACATCAGACTATTAGCTCTGAGTTTCATCTAGTCTAACTATACTGATTATAAAAGATTTTGCTTTCTTCCCGAAGATTAATAAAGTCTCATCTCTATGCATTCAATATGACTATGGAACCAGGAGTTATTAAGCATAACTTAGCTTAGCATACAGACTACAAACAAGGGGAAACAACTAGCGGCTTAGTCCAAAAGGTATCGGAATCTGCCAACAACGCCCAATAGGTCATATGAATAGTTTTTTGAATGTCAGTAAAAATCAGTGACTTTCTGTCATTTCCGCTTGTTGCCCGCCAATATTGTTCTATTTTTTCTTTTTACAATTTGTTTTTGTTCGGATCAAACGAAAAAGACATAAAGTGATATTTAGTGAGCTTTAGAGGTGCTGCTACAATGAATGGATTGGTATTCTCTGAAAGTCTGGCTAGCCTTCGCCATTGACGGTGTCCATGACAATTTTCTAACTTGTTGCTACCCCTTCCATTCTCATGTTCTACAGTACAAGCAAAAAACATATGCCAACGGCGTAATGCAAAGGGCGTTTTTAATGACATACAAAAGTCTACACATACTGCCTTTAATGAAACTCAATCAATTTTACACAAATAACCACTCCAACAAATCGGGATAACAGATCCAAACAAGGGTTTCCTTTAATGATAATTTGTCTTGTAAGGAACATAATACAATGGCAGGACTTGAAATTCATAAGAACAAACATCAATAAATATGGATAAATACTTGCGGACCAGATTCACACAGCCGTAGATGGGCACAGCTTCAGTTTATTTGTATGTTTGCAGTCACCATGATCACATAGCTTGCTGCAAACTGAAATGTTGTGCGGGGAACAGAGCCAAAGACGTGATATTTGTCTCGCCTCTGGCTCCTCCTTCTCCTGGAGAGCTTGTGTGGATCGTAGCGTTACTGCTTTTCTGATGCAACAGTTTTTAAAAAGCAGCCAGTTTGAAAAAGGGAGAAATTGAAAGAGGGAGATTGGTTTTGGATCTACTGAGGCTGTATGAATATGGTCCAGAGAGGCTAAGCAACAAACACACCCAGACTTCAAATGTATATTAAAAAAAAAATTAAAGAAAAACTCAAAGAGTATTACATCACAGAGGAGAAGGATTGTTTGTCATTGGGGTGTGCTCTGCATGTTTTGCTCACTCTCCATCCATCCATCCATCCATCCATCCATCCATCCATCCATCCATCCATCCATCCATCCATCCATCCATCCATCCATCCATCCATCCATCCAGCCATCCAGCCAACCATCCAACAGACTACTGCCAACTTCCCCAGCAATGATAAACTGTCTTAACTAAATATCAGACAGCAGTGCAGTGTCATACAAATACCACTAGGGGTGTACCTGTACAGTGTGAAGAAGGAATGCAGCAGCCCGTAAAGGAGGGAAAGAGATTTGCAAAGTCTGATGAAGCCAGAACCCAGATAATGTCGCAAATTATGCAGAATCAGCATTTGAGTAGAACCAATTACATGGGAGATTACACAGCCGGCTTGTTCACAAAGACACAGGGTAGAGCAGGGAGCTAAATGACAGTCTGTTTTCCTGTCATTTAGAAGAAAAAAAACAGCGGTCAGTCGACGCTATTGTACTGTCAATGTCATCGACAGACTTAATAGGAGCCCAAGACAGACAGCCTAATCATGAAATCAATAGTCTGTCTGTAAGCGACTGAGGACATCAACCCTCCACCACTCGTATCGCGCAGCCATCGCCAAAAAAAGGCAACCATCCACCACAGTCGGAAGCAAGTTTTCTTTTTCAGATTTTTATGATAATAATAATTCTGGAACAGACAGGCTGACGTCAGGCCAGTGGCATTTGATATGACAATTTAATTCACATTCACAGGCAAAAAAAAACAAACAATCAAAAACCTGATCCCATCGAGCACATCCACTATGTTGTATTTTTGTGTACAGGCTGGTCCTGGATGCTACATCAGAGTGTGTGGACCAACATTAGTGTCCCTGTCCTGCTGCCAAACAGGGTCTTTGTTAGAATAAAAAAAGAGTAATAATTTAAATGTTTCCCTATTATAGTGTGCAATACTAGGGCTAAGAGCAATGCAGTGTATTTATCTCCATGACTTCATCAACTGGTGCTAACGTCTTGCCTGGCACATGCAGCTTTAGCCTTGGCCTTTGAACACGACTCCATGTAACTATGTAACCACCAAAATCCATATAAGAGTCTTTTATGTGTCATACAGACTTCGAAATTAGTCCGGACATTTTAAAAGGTCCCCATGGAGATGGCCTTTCCAATCAACTCACAGAGCTAATGTTAGCTTAATTGGCTAGCTAGCAAGCACAGCTGCACAAATCAACAGTGTACTGGCTAGACAAATAAGAGGCTTGCTTTTGCCAACCTCTGTCTGAAATTAAGGACTGAATGTTTAAATGAATATTAAGTAGCCAAATCATTCCACCGTCAATTGAATATGTGCCATCCAAGAACAGAACATTTGGATTTATTCATATACCTTGAAGTGCAATTTGTTTTTACCCTTGAAGATTTCTTATTTGCTATTTGTGTTGTTCCATTACATTTGATTTCATGCTTGGATATTGAGAGAGTAAGTGAGTGCTCTTTTCGGTTATTTTTCCTTCACTCTGACAGTTTTTTGTTGTTGTTGTTGAGTGTGGTCATGTTTTTGTATGAAAATAATATTATATTGGTGTTTCTGAATGCTGCTGCAACCACCTGGCAATTCCTTTGAGACACAAGTGCACCCAAAGTCAATTTCGACTTGTTCATTTCACTTGTTCTGTTACACTGATGCAGCTTGACACACACACACACACACACACACACACACACACACACACACACACACACACACACACACACACACACACACACACACACTTTCTCACAACATATACAACCAAGCCTGGCCTGCCATTACCGTTTAAACAAGAGTTTAAAAAACAGCTTCAAGCCCACGGAGATATGGTTGCACTTTTAACAGTCCAACTCTCATCTCATCTCTGCTGAACTCTAAAAACTGTCACAAATAGGATAGGTGGCTTAGGCTGAGAGCAGGCCTACTGGCTCTTAAGATGTTCAATGGTTTGCTGCTTTTCCCTCAGGCGGGGTGCTTGCTGCTGAGCCAAAAGACAGCTGGCAGCAACCTCTGTTAAGTCACTCATCTTCACAATTAAGACTCAGAAATAGAAAGCCTCCTCTCTGTGTATCGGCCTTGCCCTTAGGGCTTTGCTGGACTAAGTGTTTGAAATTTGAAGAGCAAAAGTACGAAAAGAATGTGTGTTTGTGTGAATTCAACACCAACAGCGTGTTTGTGGGATTTTTGGAAAGGCGCTACGAGAAAGCTGGTCACTTAAAAACCAGACCATCACCATCCTAAAAAATAACTTTTATGTGGTGGCATTTTGGGCAGCTTGGTGTAAGGAGTCTGCTAAGACTTGAACAAAAAAAAAAAAATGGAAAGTCCAAATCATTAAGGATAGGACATTACCATAAATCTGCATATGGAATTTGTGTAACAGGCCTACTTTACTCTCCAGAGGTGAAGAAAAAGGTAATAAAGAAAACAAGATTATTAATTCGTAAACATAACTAATTATGTGGTTTGTAATTTTTACTTACTTGTAGTCTTAATGAATACAATTTCGTCCAAACGTGTCCTCAAACATGCTCTCAAACTCAGTTGCACAATCCCCTACATCCTCACATAATTTTTTCGCAAAGTTTTCTACTGTCCAGCCAAACCTTTACATAAGCGTGATTACACTGTCTGAGAGCATTGGTTTTAAATTACTGTGAGAGGGGCTTCTGTTCTGTCTGCCCTTTCATTCATCGAACGGTGCTAAATCAATTTTCCTGGACAGACAGAAAAAAAAGGAGGCCCGTTGCAGGCCCGACATCTAAGAAATGACAGGGGTGTGACAGCTGTGACAGTTCTCTGGGCCTGTCCTGTCCGTCACCCTAAACCCTTCCATTGGCTGTCCGTCAAACCCAACCCTTCCCTTGTCTTTGCAGCGCCGAGGGTGTGCGGATAATGTGACTTGTTAATTAGGCATGCAGTAGATTAATTAAACTGATACAGAGGTGTAGGTTGACTATGTTTCTCCGGGCGGAGGGGTGTTGTCATTGCCAAGGTGAGAGGAGACAAAGGCACAGACTTAATGTGCACAGGGCTGATTTTCTCACCTCATGTGACTTTATATAACCTGATTCTACTTGACTGTTCTTCACATAGTGAAACATATGTTGCTTATCTATCGACCATTCTGATCCGTTGAGACTAAATGTATCTGGACCCTTGGAAGCAATTAAGAGTTGAAAAAAAAAATCATCATTGTTCAACATTAATCTAACTGTCCTGGTTATAGTGAAAAGAAGCACATGATATAAATCTGAAACTTTCATTGGACAAATGTGAGAAGTATGATTCCTATATAGTGGCTTGCTCAAGGGCATCATGGCAGTGCCCAGGAGGTGAACTGTCACCTCTCTAGTTTCCAGTCCACACTAAAAGTATACTATACTAATACTTTGGGTTTTTGTAAGTTACGCGAAAGGCTTTGGAAAAACACTGAACATAACTGGTTAGACTGAGTCTAGATGTCTTTATCCTGATTAAGATTATTGAGAGAGAGGCAACGAAGAAAAGGATAGAAGTGCTGGAGATAGTGTTTTTGGGACATAATCCCAGAAGAGCCAACCTCAAGTGCTGGCTTTAAAAAACACCAATTTCACCCATCGGTAAAAGTGAAGGAAAAGAGAGCAGAGCGCTTGTTCTATCCGTGTCAATCCCCACTTTGAAACAGGACATGAGTGAGCACAGGTGGGCTCTCTATCATCATCCTCTGGGATTTTGGTCAACATCCTCAATCACTGACACACACACACACACACACACACACACACACACACACACACACACACACACACACACACACACACACACACACACACACACACACACACACACACAAAGATGAGATGGATCTCAGCATTTCCGTCTCTTCTGCCATACAACCCTCCTAATACCCTGTGTACACAGCTGTGATTCTCAATCCAACACTCATTAACATAAGTCTCTGCAAGTTTTCACGCCTGGTTAAATCAGCAGAGGACTGTGCACTGCAAAAAAATCTACATCTAACAAGTCATTTAATGTTAAAAGCTGCTCCAATCAATTTTGTTGTATAAACAATGGATCAAATGACAATTTGTAATATGAAAAGTGACGCTTGCAGGGACAAAACCACAGAGACATGGAAAATACATCATGGATACAGTATGGTTATATTCAAAACAGATAAAACTGCTGGAAAATAGATGTACTTCACAGTGAAAACAAATAACTGTTAAAAGAGACAGGATGTATACCGCAGTCCATCTTTGCTAACAGGAGAGAGTACTGTGCGTCATTATAAAACAATTATGCAAACAAAGGTCATATTAAAGTGATATAACATTAGACCAATGCTGTTGTATTATTCAAGAATGATATGTTACTTTATAGTAAAACAGGGTTCTGCCTTATTCTGTCCCTGGAAGTAGCAGGGAAGTTGATGTAGGTATACTATACTGACACTGACACTTCTTGGAGGAAAAAAACAGGCAAGGATTATCTCACCCCCCAATTGCAGACTCAATAATGCACTAAGAAACAGTTTTGAAAGGCTTCATGACACGTATTTTTTTTTGCAGCGTTCCCAAACTCTGTGTAATATCTTGTGCTTTCTGTGGCATATGAGAGAGCTCCTTGAAGTATCTCTCATGCCTGGCTCACAGCGTCATTTTCTCCTCAACAGATCGAAGATGTAAAAAACTCCAGACCAAACAGATGTTGCATCGCTTTCATGAAATCACGGCAACGCCACTTTTCAGCAATTTTGAGAAAAGGCAGAAAACAAATGTGGGACTGAAAAGTGACTGACGTGTGATGGGATGTAATGTGTTTTCCAATGTTCCTCTGTTCTAAAGTAACTGACTCATACTGACATGACAGACACAACGCTAAGATTAAATAATCAAATTACATCTGCTTCTGGTTTAAAGTAAAAATCAATTCAATCTGTTTTTTGGAATCAAGTCAAGCACAATGTCTTACAAAGAGCAAACCAAAAGCAGCAGAATCAAGAAAAATACACTGAGAATTTGTTAAAAAAAGAATGAACGTGTTCATCAGACAAATGGCTCAAGTCGGCAACCATGGATGTCTTCCTTGACTCGCCTCACGTTGATACGGCATTTTTGCGGCGATGTCGTCCCTATTTAGAGTCCGTACTAAAAGCACTTTTCTCCAAAGAATGTTCGGTGTGTGGATCTCAAAGGAATTTTCTTTTATTGAAAAAAACGGGTCAGTGTATAGCCCCACGTTTCAGGTCGTCATAGAGCAACCAGGGGGTCGAGGCAAAGGGCAAGGTGAGAGACGGACGAGTTAAGACGAGGCGATAAAACAGAGTAAAGGAAAGTCAAAAAGTACAAAGGGATTTTTTTATTGTCCTTAGTTGATGCCTGTCAGCACTTAGGGCAGGCGTCAAGAGTTGACTGATACAGGCTGACTCGGTGGGCCAGGGGGTGGAGCTAAGGGCAGGGCAGTGCGGTGCAGGGTAGGGTGGAGGGGGTCTTGGGGAAGAGAGTTCTGGGGCTGTAAGGTGTGCAGTGGTGTTTGTGGGAAATGGGGGCGAGTGGAAAAGAGAACAGGGAGACAGGCAAACTGCATTTTCGGCAATAGAGGAGAACCAGGAAAGGGAAAGGTGTTTTTTTTTTCTTTTTCGGTTCAGAAGTGGACATGGTTGTTGTGGCCCTTGCCCATCTCTCCTCCGTGGTGCCCTGCTCCCTCTCTGTGGCCGTGTCTCTTGTGCTTCCTGCGCTCCCTCCTGCCCTTGTGGTGGTGGCGCCGGTAACGGTGGGCCCGCCGGGCTGGAGAGGCAAAACAGGGCCACAGAGAGAGAGAGAGAGAGAGAGAGAGAGAGAGAGAGAGAGAGAGAGAGAGACAGACAGACAGTGAAAAAAAGGAAATGAAAAGGAAAGTGTGTACGTATTACAGAGGCAAAGTCAGAGATTGTACAAGATGAAAGCCTGAGAGAGCAAAACTGATATAGCGGGGAGATGAATAACTGACTAGCATCACAAGCATTCAGACAGATATCCAGGGGTGGAGGTGAAGCCAAAGTAAGCTGCAAGATGCGGGCGGGACAAAAGTATCAAAATGCAGCAAGGTCAAAAACCACATGTTCTCGGGATGATTTGACCCCGTTTCCACCACATTGACGCTATCTGTTTTTTATCTCACAGTCAGAAAAGCAAGAGCACACTGAGCTAGCCACCACCCACTCACACAGCCTCAGAATAAGCCCGTATCTATGGGGTGTACTGCTAAATGAAGTTGCTCGATCCCTTTCAGGTAATTGCCAACAAAAAGAATTGTCGTCTGCAATGAACTAATGTCACTATAACTCTGGGCCATAAAAACAACTCTGTCCAAAGATAATGAGTGGTAGGAAAACAAATATTCTTATCACTTTCAACAGAGGCTACATTATTGCAGTGTTTCATCATTATTGTCACATTGTGGGCAGAGTGAAATGGAATACAAGGCGCAGTATGTTGAATATTTATATAGACCAACCCTTTGTAGCTCCTCTGAAGAAGAAAGAAATCACGTTAAAAAGTTATGACGTCTATTCTATCATAGTTTGAGTGAGCCTTAAAAAGAAATTCACTTTATTACACTGCAATGTCCTACTTTCACTCTCTGGTTGGATACAAGGTATATTTGATGTACACGTTTTGTACTTTGTGCACAAAATATTTGGTTTGAGTTAAAAAGTAATTTCACTTTTGGTTGAACATAATGGACCTCATTTTTTTTTCAGCACACACCCTTTGGATTCTATGAACGGTCAACCGATTTGCAAAAATTTGCTTTGAAAAGCAAAAAAATAGAAGAAAAATCACACCTCAAGCGTAAAGCACTTCAAAGGAGACCCGACTACTTTTAAGTGTGCCCAGGGGATTTCCTTTTTACAGTCTGTAGCCACGGAAATCTTTTTGCTTGCAATTATTAATAATGAGAGCAGGAATGGTGAGCCTGAATGTGCATGGTGGTGACAGCAGCTCCCGAGGGCAAGTAATGTAGGAGGTGCGTCTAACTGACCTAAGGTGGTGTGCATGCTAAAAATATGAAAATGTAAATATGAAAATGACCTAACAAATGGAAAAACTGCTTTAAGTCTTATCGTCTGCCATCCCGCTCTGTGAAAATCATGTTGTGTAAAACTCACATTTTATGCAGATGATCTTGGGCCGGTCCCACTTGCCATTGGCACGACACTTAGCAGTGGGCACATGGCGCTGCTGGAAACCGTCGGCGCACTGGTAGCGCACTATAGAGTGGATGTCGTAGTGGGAACGCTTTCGACCAATCAGGAAGGCATTATCCACATTGGGCGGGGCTCCACAAAGCACTGTTGAGGGCAAAGACATCACAAGGAAGACCATTAAATCAGACCGTTAAATGTCCCAAATGGTTTCTAAATTCAGAGTGCGTTCTGACTTTGATTTTAAAGCAAACAGATGTCAAAAAAATGCTAGGAGCTCAAACAAAACATTTTGGATGTAAGTGTCTTCAGGGCAGCGTGTCTGTCCAAATGTGTGGGTGAGCGAGTGGCTGTCACAGCAACCCAGCATTTTAGACACAAAAAGAGAGGAGGCTGAATCATAAAAGTGTTTACACCCGCTGAGATGGAGAGAGCGCTGACACTCTGGTCAGAGACTGACAGGACGTAAAAGCCTCAGGGAGGAACTCAAACAACTTCACACATTCTTTAACTCTCCTGTCTCGGGGTGCCAGACTCCCCGGCAGAGACAGCAGGTGAATGTGTAGTAGTATCTGAGTCTGAAGCCCCCCTGCCACCTGCATTTCAACATGGTGTCCACCAAAACCATGGAAAGGTTTGTAGTCACCACCTTGACTTGCCATTTCATCCATGATCATTTCTGACTTCAAAATGAGCTATAGATTTGACAATATAACTGTCTTTACACATTGTTATCAAAGTGCACAGCAGCTGAACACATCATTGTATAGTCAAGAGGTGGAAAAAGCTCTATGGCTAGTTCAGTGTACTGCTGAGGAGATTATGCTAACTGAGATGTATGCTTGTAGAACTTAAGTTATAAGCTATGGCTTGTAATCGTTGGTTTAGTGGTAGGGGAGAATGGGGTAAAGTGAGACACTTTTTACATACCTGTATACTCTCCTCTAAGCAAATTTAAATAATTTTTCTGTCGAATTTACACATTTCCCATTAATTCAGGATGTTTCCTAGCAATGGACATTATGAGAATTTATTCAGGACGAAGGGCAGCGAAAATATGATTGTTTTAAAAAAAGTTGTCTTGTGTCTCACTTTACCCCAGCTTAGGGTTAAACTGAGACAGACCAGAGAAATCAAGGGGGTAAACTGATCCACTTACTTTTTCCACTCTGAAACTACCATAACAACACCTTTTGTAACAGTTAGAATCCTGACAGCTAGCTTGAAAACCAAATATTCCAGAACTAATGTCGGACTAGTAACAGAATCATGGGGTTTGGTCAATTTTGGTCAATTTGGTTGTGGTTGGACCGGCTTCCGGTCCAACCACAACTAAACTTCCTAACAATGGCGACAACAACACTTTCCCATAATGTGAAGCTGACGGCGATTTATAAAAAAAGAAAAGGCACAGTGCTTCCTGCAATTGGGTCGGATCGAGTCCAGACAAATTCACACCACAAACGAACTGCAGCAGAGTGCGTATGGAAGCGTATCGAGACTACCTCTTCAGCTGGGTCTCGGAGCGCTTGTTTGGTCCGCCCTCGAGTGCGATTGCTGTATTCACACATGTCTGAAAGATGCGCACCGAAGGCGGAAGTGCATCTGAGTTCGTTTCAACCGAACTAAAACGGCATGTGTGAATACACCCTAAAACACAGTCTGGGGGTGAGAACAAAGGACCCTTAGAGCCAGAAAGTGTCTGGGGATCAGAGCAAAGGACAATCAGAACCAGCTAGAACAGCCTGGGACTCAGAACACAGGACTAGACCCACCTGTCATTTTCCATCTTTTGAGTCTTTGATTAATATATTTCTGCATTTGTTTTATTGGGATCATTCATTGAATAAAAACAGATTACTTAGAGTCCATTGATGTCAAAGGTCACTCTTCTGTCTCCCACATACATACCTGGCAAACCATGCCCTTGCTGACACCCCTTTAACCATTCAACCCCCACCTCCGGCCCACAATGTATTTTGTCTCATTCAAACTAGTCTCCTTGCTACCTTAAATATAATGGATTCATTAAAAGAGGGCACAGACACTGTCTCACTTTACCCCACAGCATCTGTCTCACTTTACCCCACCACCACAATTTGAGAAAAACTACCTCTCGTAGCGATTCAGACTAATCTTCAGTTAGCATCATCACATGGTTTCATATGTTGGTAGTTAGTATAGAAGTTTTTCTACCTGAATCAATTTGCTTTGGCACAACAGTTGATTAAGTTGGCAGCAAGAACATTTACTTTTACATGCAAAAAACATGTTTTTGTAAAACAGAAACATGCTTACAACAGCACCATGAGGTCCTCTCCTTCATGGCCAGGGGGAAATGAGAGGGGCTTGAAAACATAATTCTCACATGACCAAAAATGTGTTCCATTACCTAGATACAGGCAGGGGGTGTCTCACATTACATAATGTCTCACATTCCCCCGTTCTCCCTTACCCATATGCTGTACTATATTATACTATACAAGGTTAATATGTTATACTGACTTATTATCCTTATCCTTAACTATATGATTGATATGATATCAATACAGATAAACAAGTTTTATTGACACCTCATTACATACTCTGGTGTACTTTGTACACTGTTTACATATACTAGTTTTGCCTACTCCTCTACTAATTAATCACAATTCTGTCACTTTACAGAGCAATCTTTTGCTTCTGTATTCTTATAGTTACTACTATTATTTTTTACTTTCTCTATTCATCTGCATTTACTCGGGTTCCTGTGCTGCTGCAACAACTGAAATGACAGGCTTATTTTATCTTGAACTTTTTCATTATCAACGACATAAACACAAATATATAGGGAAAACTAGTAACAAAACAAACTTGAACTGCACATTTCTTCTGATATATTTTCCCCATTTCACTCAAAAGACACAGTAAACTGCTGCCATATTGACAGGGAGCTCGAGGGCAAAAGAAAACAAAAGGCTTATTTATACCTTGGAATTGACTGAAGGTGTTTGTTTGAAGCCTCCGCAGTTATTTTTCTCCTTTCGATCTTGTGCTTCACACTTTGTTCTGCTTTTTACATAAACTATGCTAACCTGAATCACAATAGCATTGCTAGTTTAAGGACCCTTTGTTCTCTGCTTTATTGTTTTAACTTGTAATGTCGCAGGAAAAAGCTTAGGTGGAACTAACAAAGTGAACTATGGTCCTGTTCTGCCTATTATCAGAAAGAAGCAATTCATCTAGTTATAAATTACACCTGTGCTTGCAAATGGAATGTCTGCTGTGAAAGAAAAGAGGTTTGTTCCGGTTCAGTTTCACCTCACGTACTTTCCCGTGGTCCTGCTGGATAGTTTTCAGATGTTATAATCTTTTGAAACTGGGTACCAATGTACCGTATGGGCTGCTTTCTGTGCAGGTAAGGGCTCTTGAAGTGCTGTTAATCCATTATCTCATTGGGTTAGCGTCCCTGTGTCTTTTATTTTTCATTCCTTTTTTGGTGGAAACAATGGGCAACAAAGAAAATACAATGTAGCAGCGACAGCCTTCTGTGAACCATAGATTGGCTAACAAATACTGTAGGTCTAAACTAAACATTCACATTGAGCCAACTATCCATAAAATGTGTATCATCTTAAATTCCATTGTTATGATATCCACATAAAATTCATGGTGTTGATTGTTAATACATGTTGCCTTTATGATACAAATCTACAGTAATCCTGGGATCTTGATTACACAGTGCCATTACCATACAATATCCAGAGAGAAGACGAGTAATAGCTGGCAGTCTGAAGGGTTGAGGGGATAAATATTCCATGCTCCCCCTAAGAAAGGTACCTATTTTGCCAACACCAGAAACGACCTTTGAATCCTCCTGTGACTGGATTTTAACACTTGGATGCTAAAAGTGGCCATGCGGGGACCCAATCTGCGATCAGAAAAATGTTTACAATCCTTCTGAATTTCCACGTCCTTGTCCTATTACCTCTTAAATTCTTAATAAGAGAGAGCAGTGTCATTAGCTCTGATGAAAGGTTTAATGCCACATTTACAGTTTAATGTGTTGTGGAGGGAAGTGGGCAATAAGCACTTCCCTCATCACTTGAGACGATCCCTGACTCAACACAAATGAAAGGCTAAAAAGGTAATTTTTCCATTAGCCCTCACCTACGTACACTTGAATGGTTTCTCTCAGTGGGGCCAAGCAAAAGTCAGAATGTTTTGAAGTAGGGATAAAAGAAAATGTCACTAAACTGAGAAAAATGAAGGCTTGGTTTTACTGGGGGGACGCCAAACCCGTAGGTAAAGGTATTTTTGTCCAAATAAAGCATGAAGGACATGCTGGACTGCTACCGAGGGAACCATAAAAATGTACTTTACAAAATGTTCCATCGCTGATTCTCAACCTTTTAAGAAGTGGTCTAAATTGCTAAAACACAAGAGTGGATTTTTGTTAAATCCCTGACTTTTTGAAGGTACTCACTCACTCACTCAGGATTGGCTTCTCTGTGTGGGTCTGATAGCTGATGAGTCACACATGTATGTTGATAGATAATACTTTTTCTTAGTTTACTTTCACTGTAGAGACAGGTTTTGAAAAGTCCCACAACTCTCTAGTTAGTTGCTGTTGTTAAAGCTGCACTAAACAATATTAATATACACTATATTACAATAATGGAATAAATGACTATTATGTAATATGAAAGGTGTACTTGTCTTGACGAACCCATAAAGTTTTATCACTCAACTCTGCAGTTGCAATCGGCATTTTTCAACTTATTGTTTTGGTTTTCACAGGCCTGGTTGAACTATATTGCTATACAAAGCATGCAGTAGTTATTTTTATTCTATTTTTTAAGTTAAGTGTATCTATCATAATGTAGCGCAGAGCAGCTAAAGAGCCAACATTTTACCCAGGGATTGGTGGAGGTATATTTTACCTTAATGGTTGAGTAGCTAGAAACATGAACGCTAATGTTGCACTGTGTGCTGGTAAACAGTTTATGGGTGTCCATGTTGCCATATCATGATTTTTACATCTTATAACAGTAGTAGTAACCCTGTTTTCCCATTCTAAGAGAGTTTGCTAGCTTAGAAAGCAAAATATTAAAATACTTAAAACTGTAGGATAAACTGGAGGAGAAAATAAGAAGATGGAGAAGAAAGACAGAAAATGTAGAGAGGAGACTAAAGAGGAGAGATGATTTACTTGTGCTGAGGATACATCGGGATGTGAGATGAAACACAAAGACAGGATACCCAGGGGGCAAAACCCCCTTTTTTTTTAAAAAACAGACATGGCGTTCTAAAAGGTTGTTCACCAGAAATGATATCTAGGACCTTCCAGGATCCCAACCTGGGTGGACAACCTGGTCAACCAGCTGCTGGAAAGCTACAGCGGGCCGATAGAGCAAATCAGAACCACTGTTTAAGCGAATGGGAGTGGGCTAATAGGGAATTTTTTAAACTTATAGATATCATTATGAAACTTTGCAAGTTGATTACTGACATTAAAACAACAACTTTTTGTATTACAGTATTTTCCAAAAAGTTTGAATAAATATGAAAAATCATCAATATCTTACTAATGATGCATACATTTGCATATCTGCAAAGCCCCAAAATCTAGATGTTGGACAAAAGCAGAGTCAATTTGTTTTTAAATTTTGAAAACAAAACAAGTGCCCAACTGCCTAAAGCTTTTCCTAATCACAGTTAAAATTTGATCAATAACCCATAGAAAATGAATTTTTTACACAGTTTTTTCCAAGGGAATGTCTAGCCGGTTCCTAAAATACCAGCTGGAGACTCTTTTGTCCCATGGACACTTTTGGTCCATGGGACATGAAATGTAACTGTGTAAAAAATTTATTTTCTATGGGTTATTGATCAAATTTGAACTGTGATTAGGAAAGGCTTCAGGCAGTTGGACACTTGTTTTGTTTTCAAAATTTAAAAACAAATTGACTTTGTTTTCTTCCAACATCTAGATTTTGGGGTTTTGCAGATATGCATATTTACGCATCATTAGTAAGATATTGATGATTTTTCATATTTATTTAAAAATTTTGGAAAATACTGTAATACAAAAAGTTTTTTTTAATGTCAGTAATCAACTGGCAAAGTTTCATAATGATATCTATAAGTTAAAAAAATTCCCCATTAGCCCATCCCCATAAACAGTGGTTCTGATTTGCTCGCTGTAGCTTTCCAGCAGCTTGTTGACAAGTTTGTCCGCCCAGTTTGTGATCGTGGAAGGTCCTAGATGTCATTTTTGGTGAACAACCTTTTACAACGCTCCATGTCCATAAAATCACTGGGTAGAAAGATTTTTCTTCACTTCTTCACTTATGTGCCAATCTTACAGATGGCATTGGTGTTATAGTTCCCAGCAGCTGGTTAAGCCAACGTTAGAAGCTTAGAGGAAGTTACTCCTGCATGCGGGTTACATACAGCATGCGAACATCATGCTTCAAGAGGTATCTTTATTGTCACTGTGTGGCAGGAGGTAGTCAGTGTGAGTTAGTGGCATGGGGAGAGCTGCAGACAGTTACATGCTGCTTCTTCTCAGCACTCCTTCATGGCCTCAAAGCATCCGCACCCCTACTACTAATCCTGTTAGAATAAATCAGAGAAACATGAAAGTGCGGATGTCTAACTGAAACACTGTTGGGGAATGAGCCTCACATGCAAACAGTAGATGTGGACCAATGTGGCTCGAGTTTATTGAGATACTGCAACCGTTTGTGTAAATGTCTGTTGAGGTACCACTGAGAGAAAATGTTTATTGTTTTAGCGTGTTATATTCCACAAGGGTATCGAGTACAATGGAGGGCTTTTTAAAATATAGTTAGAATAGAATTTCTGGCACACCTCAATCAGAGTCGCATCAATCTCATCTAACACCCGGATAGATAGGAAATAAGCTTTTTACCTAAAATTTTAACTTTTCCTTTCATTTAAGTAGTTGCATCTGTGCTGGGAATGTTAAATTGTTATTTGTTTTACCTCTACGTGATGAATTAAAATATTTCTTTGGTCAGATACGTATGTCCATTGAGTGTTGTTACAGTGATATAGAAGCTCCTGTGAGGGCTGCTGGGTCAAGAACTTCAGCAATCAACCCAAATGCACATACAGATTATCATCTTCTTGGAAATATGTGAAAGGGTTCGGCCTCAAATAGGTAGCCTACAACACTATATGAAACAGACACTGCTCTGTGGCTACATGTACTTCATAAAGAAATAAAAACGGTTCCCTCCATTACTTCCAAAATACATTTTAGCAATGACAGTTCTGACAGTTTCCAGTACACACCAATGGACACATCAACTGCGAAAGGCACTGACAACAGCCAATCATTTCCTGAAGCACTCTGAGAGCTCACAGAGTATGTCATGCAAAATTAGATTTCCTGTGTCTGTACATAATAACCCATCGAAAATAATGGAATAATGGTGTAATACTTACATGTCATGTTATGGGTAATTTCCCTTTCAACTTCAATGATGGAGCTCAGAGGCAGAAGACTATACGTGACTCTCTTGTCACTTTTATCCCAACGTAAATGTGAAACTTGTTCTGTGACACTGTTTTCCAAAGATTTTTTTTTTCTTTAACCTCCCTGACAGGATATTGAACCGGCGATCAAATACTGCTTCTGAATGTTGAAACAGCTGCTTCAATATGGGTAAACGCTCAACAATAGAAAGTGGCAAAAGTCAATTGTATATCGTTTTATCTGGGCTTATTTTTTTAAATTATCCAGTCCTCACATCTTAAACTTGGAAAAAAAATTGCGCAATAGATGAAAACTACAGCAGTATCCATTTGTTGCAGGAGTCAGTCGACTTAAAAACAAAATAATGTAAACAGCATCAAAGTGATATTTAGCTGGCCAGTTAGCTCTAGTAGGAAATTAGAGGTGGGGCCAAATCGGCAGGTTTACCAAGGTTCAATAGGGGTTTGTTTGATTAATGATAGGTGGTTTGTACAGATAATTTACCTGGCTTCTCTTTTCCCCCAACATGGCCTCATCAGATGACAGTCTCACCCCTTTTTCAGTAATATGAAAAGGCTATATTACCATCTGCACTGCCCATCACCCTCACTTGTCCCTGGCCGACTGATTGAGGTGTTCGATAAGCTCACATGGCGCTGTTATCATCAAATCAGGCCTAGGGGGCCTGCTGATGAGCAGATCACCTGAGCTCTGAGCATTAGAAATCAGACAGAGAACACTCGGCATGGCGCTGACAAACTCCACTGATAAGACAAGACATTAAATGAGGTTACTCAGAGTGAAAAGGGGGCCGGCGGGGAAGAGTGGGGGGAGATGGAAAGATGCCGGTGATTGTAACTGACTGATTAGGGTCAGAAGGTGGGCTGGATGCTAGGGGACTTGCGACAGTGTGCAGCAGAAGTGGTGCAACACCTTGCTTGTGAAGGGAAATACCTTTCCTTTCATTGAAGAATAGAGCCAGGTGTTTGAAGAGACACACTCTTTTGCCTGAGGCCATAGAAGTGTTTTCTTTACGCTTGTGGCCCTTGGAAGACAAACCATCTGTTAAGTCACAAGGAATTTGGATAATGACCAGCGGTAGGACCTGTAATGACTATGTTAAAGCTCATCCTTTAATCAGTTATGAAAGGAAAGGGATACAGGATACAGATGTTTTATCTATGACAAGGGAGAATGGGTTTAAACACAACCAGTAGGGGTAACCCCTATTGTGTAGCTGTTAAGATGCCAACTTTGAACCAAACGGTCATTGTTTCGGGACTTTGTTTCATCCCTCTCTCCCTTATTTACTGTCATCTCTTTATTGTCTGTAATAAAGGCTAAAGGCTTAAAATACACACCACCCCCATACCTGCCCAGTAAAGGGCAATCCTGAGATCAATACATTTCCACAAATGCCAGTTTTGCCAGTTCCATACAATGCCAGTTTTCTGAGTATAAAAAGTGGGCAATGATATACTGTACATTCATCAAGCAACTTGACACTTACTCAGAGCGAAGTGTAGGAGTAAATGACATATTATAAACAAGCATCAATTATTTCATTTTAATGTTGGTGTTATTCACGCAAGCGCATAGCAATTAACACAAAAATACATAACAACAATATATTTATGAATTGGGGATGATATGATAAGAAATTGGCAGAGACGTTTACTTTTATCTATAACTTTCAGCAGTGCAAATACTGGCCCAGATCTACAGCTAGAATAGAAAGCTTCTCAGATACAAAGTTCCAGGGAATGTTTTGGAGAATACAGCCAACAGTGGTTTCTTGTGTCCCCATCTTGCTAACGATACGTCTGTCTTCTTGCCATCCGTGCACAGTCTGACCTCTATGCAAAACAAAATATTGTAACAGGCTCTCAGAAGAGCATGTGTCGGCCTCACTCCAGTCCCATAAAGTGGCAGCTGCAACAGGGGATATGAAGCGGAGATTGCCGCCGCGTATATAGGGACTTAACCGACCGATAAGTTTGCTGTGCCTAGTTTTACTGAGTGTAAAGTTTTCCCTGACATTAAGCAGAAAATACTCTCTGTCGCTGAAACATTTGGCGGAGCAAATGGAGCCGTGTTATGAGCAGAACTTGGGAGAGCTTTTGAACGACGAGCTGGGGGAATGATGAGAGAGGGAAGGAGGAGTAGAGCATGGTGTGCAGTAATGAGAGTGAGTATGAAGTATGTGGACTGAGGGGAGGTGGTTCAGTGCCAATCTCTTCCCCAGCAAAGAGAAAATGGATGACGTAAAGTATGACATATCCTGGGTGTTCAGAATCCCCTGAAGGCACACGTTGTCAGTCTCAGTGGTTTAACAGAAATAGGCTGTAACACTGGGGAGATGTTTTACATTAAAAAAACAGGTTAAAGAACATTTTGACACTTTCTAACTTATGATTCCCCTCAAAGGATTTAAAGGTGCGAGTCAGCGATTTTTGGAGAACGTTTGTTGTTAACGGATCGTGAGGAGATACTCACTGATTTTGACAAAAAGTGATTTTGACAACAAGTGTTCTCTAGAATCCCCTTCAAGGCTTAAGACAGCAAGGCCAGATTGTTCCTCTTTTCTTTTCTTTTCCTCACTTGACTGTTGCCTCATGCGCTCTGATTTGTCAATCCTGCTCTTTATAACAGATACATGCTTTTTTTCCCCCTGCGTCAATTTTTTTTTTAAACATCCTAGAACAGTCCATATCCTCTATGTACACCACGGTGCCCTCACCTGTTCCCTTCTTGCAGACGTAGGGCAGGTTGTAGTTGCAGGGCACATCGTTCCATTTGCCGTTCTCATGAGCAATCATAACCACGCAGTCTTCTCCTCCAGCGAAGAAGTTGTCCGGCTGGTTCTCTCGCCAGTTCTCGTATTGCTGCATACACGCGCATACACGCGCGCGCACACACACACGCGCACACACACACACACACACGCACGCACACACACACACACACACACACACACACACACACACACACACACACACACACACACACACACACACACACACACACACACACACACACACACACACACACACACACACACACACACACACACTGAGTTAGTCAAACAAACCCATTTTTAATTAAAGTCTGTAAACTTTAATTAGACTTAATGTTCTCGACATTAAACACTAATCACTGATCACACAGTTCCTTTTTCCAATTACTCAATTATGGAAAGAAAATGATTTTTCATCAAAAATGTTATGTTTTGTTTTCTTCCTTTGATGTTGTTGTTTTGTATGTAATGACGACAAATGGGAATAGAAATCTTAATGGCAAAACATTTTTGCCATTAAGATTTTTATTTTGCTGGGATCACAATGTTAACAAAAATGAATTAACATTCTTTTAAGTACAAACTGCTATTTTCATGTTCCCAACTGCGTTACTGAGCAACTCCAATTGTAAAGACTCCCTTTGCTGCGTTAAACTCCACTAGGATCAACAGCTGCCGGCTCCTCACCAGGTCCATCTTATCGGTCCATTGGAAATCATCCTCCACTGTACGATCATTTAACCCGATCCAGGTGTTGTCGTGGCTTAGACCTGAGTAAAGAGGTGAAAATTACACACAGAGAACATTAATATAAAGAAAGAAAAACACACAGTACGGAAACTCACACAGATCCAGAAAATACATAAGCTCTCATATAAGAACTTCTATCAATCTAATACAAAAACAGAAAAAAATTAAGGTTCTAGAAACTTTGTATTAATGTGAATAGACACCTCTCTGGCACGGTCTCAACAAAGAGGATGTTTCTTTCATAGAGATATTAGCCTTAAGTCCACCCAAATGGGGATAATATTTTAATTTTAATGTCCACAAAAAAAAGCAAATAAATATGTGTTTCCATCCTCTGCTGTTAACAGTAGAACATTATACAGCTGTTGGCGCTGATTTTAGTCAAGCGTCATTATACCATTTAAGAGATGATGTGATATAAAGAGTGCGTCAAATCCCAACAATGGAAAACCAAAAGCATGATGGAAATTAGGCATTTGAAGAGCATTTGAAGAGCATTTAAGTCTCCTTATCAACTGCTTGATACAGTTGCAGTGTTTTTGGTCTGCTGCAATGCTTTGTCCCTTCAATGGATTAAACGCTTTGGAGATAAATAAGCAACATGCTTCAAACAAGTCTGTTTGTCTATGAAGCAGTTTCAAAATGTTCTCAAAGTTGTTTTGGATTGCAGTAGATTTTCTGATATTGAGTCTAGCCATTGCATGTATTGTGCACATTATTGCTCCATGGGTACAGCTGAAAACAGCAACCATCTAGGTTATATAAGGGGTTCAAGCTCTTTAGGCATTAGAAATGTATTTACTGATGGAGCCACAAAATAAGATATCCTGACTTGTCCTGGAACACATGTCGAGTAAATGCCCACATCTTTTACACTAAACACAGTTTGTAACACAGGCACTCTGTTATAACAGCAGAGACATTAACCCTGGAAAATATTATTTTCTCAGACTACAAACAGCTTTTCCAGAGTAACAGAAAACATTACTGTTTTCACAGTTCAGCTGTGCTTCTCCAGGACTGGTAAACTGACCTTTACTGTAAGTGAAAAACTGTTAAACGGTGTGCACGGCTGTATGGGCGCGTGCATGTGACATGCACATATGTCATGGAATTTCAATCATGGTGTATCTGATTAACATCATTACCAGGCCCATTAATCTTCCTAATGGCTCTGATTCCCCTATTGCAGGGGTGGAGAGACGTCCATTTTCAAGGCAATTAAAAACACTTTTTGGTAACTGTGCGTGTGCAGAATAAAGATGGTGCTACTGTAGGTAGATGGCACTGTCCTGGCATCTGTCCAAGACAGAAGGTGGCTCTGGCCTTTTTACAACACGTGGCTGTGGAGCACTGCCAGTGGGCATGAAACTAAGAATGAGGAGATAATGGGTTTATGAGGCACCAACGAAAGACTGGACTCCAGTGAAAGACCCCAAACAACTGCAGTAAAACTCAAGTGTAGCTATGTTTTGTTCTGCTGTCCTGCGCCAAAGTTTCAAAAAGCATTTACGAATGATTCAGTACAAGTGCTTTAAACACCAGATGGGCGTACTTTGCCCCATTGAATCTAACGATGAGTGTTAAAATCAGAATTTTCTAAATACATGGGTGAAAAAACGCGCCCAAGGCAAGTAACAATTCCACATCTCTCCACATAAAAATCAACAAGAACCTAAATAAAATAGAGTTTAATTTTCTCCAGATGTTAATTTAATCCAGTTTAAGCATATTGACACAATAATTCATTCACTGTAGACAAATGGAGTTACCTCCACCAGTGTTAGACATTGTTCACCTGTTTGATTACAAATCACATCCTTGAAAAGAGTAGTATATTAAATGTTCTGTCACAGACACTTATGTCAGAGCCTAAAGCACCATTTCATTGTAACAAATGGTGATACACATTTATTTGGCTGAACAGGCTCAGCTCCTGAGGCGGTCTTGCAGCAGGGGGAGTGCAATAAACCCCTTCTAGGGCCGTTCAGAGCAGAACTAGACAGGCATTTATTACCGAGTTATGGAATACACATAGGGCAAGAGCTGTCATTGCCAAGTATGGTAATAATAAGGTGGAAGAGTACATATCAATCAACAGGCAGTAAAAGCAGCATGTAGCAGTAGACGACCAAGTGAGAGCTGTGATTGTCATTATTTAAATTTGATTGGTGACTGTGACAGTCACAAGACATATCTTGAGTTGTGGAGTTGGAAAGTAGGAAGAGACACTCTTACTACACTTCAAATTTCCATTTTTATTGTTTCTCTTATATCCTCAGCTTTCCTTGACATAGAAACAAGGAATGTGATTCTCTTTGACAATTGAATGATTCTGTAACTTGATCTGATTTCAACTTTGTTTCTGTGAAATTCGTTTATTTTTTTTATTTTGGCTTAGTGGATTGCTCTAGTTTAAATGCTATAATAATAACCATGAGCCTCAGCTGCTGTTTATATGGATTAAAAGCAGATCTTTACTGTAGAAAATGCTATATGCTTTGTTGCTGCAATGGTCGGAAAAGAACATCACAGCAGTTGCTCAACTATTGTCATATTGACCAGGAATATGATATTGATTGATTTGACTGATTTGAACAGCAGAGATTGGCTTTAGCTTACCCGTGTAGCCTTTAGCATGTTAGCTGGCAGACTTTTAAGATTGAAACAGAGCGAGTGCAACAATTATTGGATGGGTTGCTCTGAAATTGGATAGAGACATTCAAGTTCCCCACAGGATGAGCTGTAATCAATTTGGTGAACTAGTCTTTTGTCCAATCATTTGGTTAGTGAACCTACTGACATTCCCACCATAGCCTCCAATTAGTGCCATTTATCAAGTGTCAAGCATCTTAATACACTAAACTAACATGGGAAATAGATGAATAGATATGTAATTACTTGATTCATCCCAAAAAGCTCAGTTGGTAGGGCGTCCCCCGCCTCGGGCAGCAGCGGACCCGGGTTCGATTCCAGCCCGCGGTCGTTCTCTGCGTCACTCCCCTCTCTGCCCCATTTCAACTCTGTCTCTACACTATCAATGAAGCATAAAAATGCAAAAAAAATACCTTTGAAAAAAAAAATAATAATAATTCCTGCTGTGTAATCTCGTCAGAAAAAAATAACTGCACTAAGAGGCAGCCTTTGGGCTACACTATCTTTGCCAAGTCGGTCCCTGTCCTCTCTTTCTGCCTCAACGTCCACCCACCTCTGATGAAGTTCTGCTCTGCCAGGCTGTGGACACTGGCCAGGTGTCCGCTGTGCTCCCTGCAGTCCTTCTCTGCGTCCTCCCAGGTGTGTCTCCGGCTGAAGTACCTGTAGCAGTGACCATGGAACTTCCTCCACGTGTGCTCGCAGCCCTCGGTGTCTGCAGGATTTGGGGAAAAAGAAAGTGGGAAGCGATTTAAAAAGACAGTGAGAGTGATTAGTCAATAGAAAAATCCATGTGGGTAGACAAATGTGAGCTTTGTTGTGTTTGTTAACATCCGTGTCCGTGTCAAACAATAGCATTGCAGAGGAACCAAAGTAGGAGTACTGAGACTGTGAAGACAGTGTTACAGTATGACTATTATTTCTTAGGATTCCCTTTTGTGTCCACACTGCAGGTTCCTCCATTTGCAACACACATACTGTTTTCCCCCCTCTCCTTCTTCCTTTCTTCCCATTTTGCTTTATATGCCCTTTGTGGACCTCCTCTCTGTCCCCATCCCTCCATCTCTCATTACGTGCTGCTCTCTTTATGATTTGACTTTTAATCCACACAGCAGAGTCAGGCCAGCGGTAAGGAGCGGCTTAGTCCAGTGAAAAGGGCGTTTTAATCTATTCAAATGACAACAATCCTTAGAAATTGCTTCCAGTGCACAGCCCTCGCTTGGTAATTAAGCCCTGTCACAGTCCTGTCAGCACACTCGCTCCCCCTAAACCCATCCCTATACCTCCTCCTCGTCTCCCGTCATCTTTCTCATCTATCGAACCCTCATCTGACTGGGGGTTAGCTGTGTGAGTACATTTCAAATGTGATGTGTGTGTGTGTGTGTGTGTGTGTGTGTGTGTGTGTGTGTGTGTCTGTGTTGCATTCCGTTCCGTTGTGGATTTTCAATATGTGCATAGACGTGGGTGTGCATAGTGTTCGTACATCTGAAATTGTTGAAATGTACGTATAGTTGATGTGGTTCAGGCTCAATCTGTCAGCTAAGCCATCTCTAGTTTCCCCTTCATCTCCAACCCCCCTCTTAAACCCCCCCCCCCCCTCCCTCCCTGCAGTGTCTGGATCAGGGAAAAGGCCTCAGCTTTTCCTCCAACAAATCTGAAGCGACACCAGTAAATTGGGTGGTGCAAATAGGGCTGTATGGGGCCCAGCTTACTATGCAGAGAGATGCCGATTCTGCCGCGGTAAAAAAAAGAGGGAGAGACGAGAGGAGTCCATTATGGAAGCCCTTGCATACTACTGCAGTATGAAATAAGAGCTTTAAAGCCCTATTACTGCCACGCTTTTCATGGTTCTTACAGGTTCACCTTGTTGTGAGGTGTAATACTGTAAAGTGCAATGACACCATTTCACAAAATGCAATTCGCTGGTTGATAGCAACTCTGCCTAGTCAAGCGGCATTTCATCTCTTAAAGTGAGGTTTTTGCAAAACTCATGTCTACTTTCAAGAAACCTATATATTTGCTAATCTTAAATATGTTTCTTGCACCTCAATGCGTAAATCTGCCGTAGAAGCCAGATGCCGCTAGTCAGTGTAAAAGTGACAAACACACTTTCCGACAATGAGAGATGATGATGTGTCCAAACTGCAAATTGAATACATGTTACAATATACTTGAGTGTTGGAAAGGTAATTTCTCTAAGAGCTCTGACAAGTCATCAAACAGACAAAGATGAACCATTGAAACACTCACACATACATGACATGTTGACTGCAGAGAGAGAGAGAGATAGAGAGAGAGAGAGAGAGAGAGAGTGAGAGAGAGAGAGAGAGAGAGAGAGAGAGAGAGAGACATGAACGAGGAAGATAATGATGTTTTTGCACATATCGGGAAAGTTTGAGGAGGCAAGAACCTGTCCAGTATTATCACTCTTCGATGCTCTGGTAGAATTGAAATTCATCATTCATTCACTGGCCTGTTTGACATGCAGCCATTCAGTCCTGTAGGTATGGTGGCACACTGCAACAGTTCTATTACAACCATTTCGGAGTGTCACAAGTAGGGTGGAGGAAAGAAACTCGATATTTGTTGAAATGTATCTTAAAATGCACTGTACGCTTTTCAACTCATTGTTTGACACTTCATGATACTTTTTCCATATAGGCAAAGATTTTGAATGAATGAATGAATTTTAGATTTGACAAAGTATACCAAAAGTATTGTTTTAACAAATGTACTGAAACTTGGTTATTGTACTTTTTAAAACATTAAAAATGATACCCAGCAATTAAGCAAACATGCCTTTGAAAAGGGTTGATGACAAATGGCTTCTCCCAACAACTGCAGATGAGGATTCTTTCCAGTCAGATGATAAAGGGGATGACTGCTACTGTCTTACTATTACTCTCACCTGATCTAGCTATGTCTTCTAAGCAGCAATGTAAAATGGTCTGACGATTATTGCAAATGTTAAAAAAAAAGAAAAAAAATATAGGCCTATGCTACTTTACTTTATGCTGGCCATTTTTATTGATGACATAGATACAAGCTAATGACCTGCCACTTGAACATTTTCAGCTTCCTCTGGGTGGCTCGGTGACTTACTGGTTAGCACTCCTGCCTCAATAGCGAGATGAGTCTTGGTTTAACTTCCCATTCGGACTGCCCTCTTCATTTAACAATAGATTTCCTTTCACAATGCACAGTGAGGATCGTTAATCTACTTGTGAATATGTGCACTCTATCCCTCTATTATGCTTGTGCCGACTCAGTTGCTTGATAGAATAAACTGGATACAAATGATTAAGATTAAGTGCAGATGGTTCCATTCATCAGGGATAAAAATAAAAACGATTTGTATCCATCCAGCTTAATATGCCTTCAAGGTGTGGACTGAGACTAATATATTCTCAAGAATATAAATGTTAACATATACTACGGATGATGAAAAGCGCAACGGTGAAGGGAGGTCAGAAATGCATATAAAGATATCTTATTTACGGGTAAGTTCATAACAAAAAGTGTGACTGACTATGTATTGATTGTATCCATATTACGTTTAAGGTGGGAACACAGATAACCTGTCACTATGAAAGAGACAACTTCAATGGAAACATTATAAGACAAAACAAAATAGCATACTAATGGAACGGCGATCTGCACAGTTTGTTTCCCTATGTTTGTTTGACATTGTGTCCTCAAGACTTCAAGGCACAGTTCAGTATTTTTGAAGTGGGTTTGTATGAGGTAGTTACTGTATGTCTGTGCCTGCTGTTAGGTCTGTTACCTTCATGGAGATGGCGATCAGTGCCGTCATGATAAGGAGTTTGGAAGATACGTTGCTGTAGCTAAAGTCGCTAATATGCTTGAAATAAGCTTGAAAAAAGTGCATAAAATAAACAGCTGTCTGCCAGTGCTGTGTAGCCGTGTATCAGCCAGCAAATCAGCAGTGAAAAAATGCTAAATTTAGCTTACAATTGAACGGATATCTATTTTTGAGTTAAGCTTTTATATATTTGGCGAAAAAATTACTTCTGCAACAACGACGTCACGCCCAAACACAAAAATTAAAACTGACAGCTATCTCCATAAGGTTACAGAATATGCACAAGTACCTCATACAACCACACATCAAAAATACTGAACCATCTCTTGAGGAATTAAGTCATTTTCTAAAACCTACCAATATTAAAATTACGGACTGGATATTAATGGAAAGGTTTGGCTTATGTTGGACATATTCTCAGTTTGACGGGAGACTGACTGCATTAAAATCAGCGTTTTGCAGCCATAATCCTCCTGGTAGCTCAGTCAGTGTGCTTCAGAACAGAGAGTAGTAGTTTAGCATTAGTTAGAAGAAGCGATGTTACTGCTGTCATCTCTGGTCTCAAGGCACCAAAATCAGCCCACGTTGCTGTCATTTTCTTAGCTGAAAGCGTACTTTCTCTTTCACAAACATGTGATCTGACCTGCAAGCTACCTGCTCAAAATGTATGCCCACAGTGGCGGCTGGTACATTGTATTAGCATTGGGAGTGGGTCCAGTTTGACTCATGCCAGGTGGACAATGGGTTATTATCTCCAGTAACAGGGACAGGAGAAGTCAGGTGTAGGTGTCACAGAGACAGAATAAAAGCACACACATACCCACATCCATACACTAAACCTACACACTTGGAATCACTGCTGCCGGGGTCCAGAATGGCAGTCGGCCCAGAGTCTGCGTGCATGTTAAGCTATTGTTGGCCAAAATTAAACCTTTAACCACTGTATTTTTGTATTTTGTAAATTAGAACTAAATGCAACGCACGTAAAAGCCAGGTAAAAATCCTTCCCAATGTCTGTTTTGATGGTTTTCATCAGGTTTTATGCCACTTATGGATCTGAGATGATGCTATATAACTCGCTGCTTGAAGACCGCAGTGCATTAATGTGGTGACGTAGGGACGAGGGAGGGGACCGCTCACTGCAGTAACTGACAGGAAGTTAGCTAAACTGACCATTCGGCTTACTGAACCTTTAACATACATGAAATAATTTGCTGTCCACAAGAAGAAAATAAACAAAACAAAAGACAGAGAAACTAAGCGCATATAGTAGGTGGGAGGAAGAAAATGAGAGCGGGGCAGAGTAAGAGTTTCAAGGAGAGGGAGAGAGAGAGAGAGCAGGAGAGGGAAAGAAAGAAAAAGCAGAGACAGAAAAATAAACAGGCATGTTATGTCCCTCTCAGATCTTCAACCTAGTCTCTCTGCTGATTCCTTTCTCCCACTCACTGACAGTGAGGCTCAAAGCCCGACATCACATCAACCTCTTCAAATATTTAGACATTATTCATGTTGTCTTATCTTTTTTTTTACTGTTTTCCCTCTGTCAGGCGGAGCGAGAGAGAGAGAGAGAGAGAGCGATAGAGTGAGAGAGAGACGTAGGGGGTATGTTTCAGCGATTAATATTCCCACAGACTTTAGCGAGCGGCAGTTAGGAAATAAAAGGCCATACACTTCCATCTGACTGATTGGGTCATTTATCTACATCACCCAAGTTATATTTCAACTGGCTTTTTTAGAATCCCCTGAATGATGAAACTGTGTGTGTGTGTGTGTGTGTGCGCCCTGCTATTTCCCCTCTTCCCTGTGTGACACTGTGAAGGCTGACAGCTCAGTGTGCCATTTGCAAGAGGGCAAATGACACCAGTCCGGAGAGAGGTAATATGCAAGTGAGAGAGAGAGAGAGAGACAGCGAGAGAGGGAGAGTGTAAGATACATTATAGAGGGAGGGATATAAGGAAGAATCTGCTAATAGCCAGTGACAAAAGGTGAGAATGTGCGAGAAACGTCTGTGGAATTATTAATGGTTACTATGAGTGCAGTGCTGTTTGATGGAACGTCATAATAGTGTGATTCTCACAATTAGGGGTAATGGATGTTACAGTAAAACAGCTACACAGCAGCACAACATGAATGGTCGACACCAGTCTGAAGGTTCATTTTGCATAATAAGCCATTAGACATGTCGTAGCAGGCAGCACCGGCCCTAACAGAAACGAAAACAAAAATATCAGTTAAAAAATGTTGAGTGATGTGGTTAGTTCATTTAGTTAACATTTGATTAGTGATTGATTGTATTTTTGAGTTAATTGCCAAGAACCCTCAAAATGTATCTCTGGAAAAAAAATTGTACTTCAGCTCATTCCTGTTTACTTTTCTACCAAGTTTGAAGAATAGTGACAAATTAAAAGCTGTGGCTTTGCTTTTTGTTGCATGTGACGAGACAACAATACAGTCATAGTCAAAGTGTTTCTCAAACAACTGTTGTCAGACTGTGTGACGTCTGCATGTTCGAAAAGTGACTTTCGGAAATGGAAAAGAGGGACTAAAAAGGCCAGAAAGCTTAGACAACAGGCTAGAAAAACAAACAATGATGTGCCGTGTTTTATGTTTCATATTGTGTACCTACTTCAACAATCGAGGAAGAAAATATGGAACATTTTCTGTTGCAAACTTTCTCTGTGGTGTTTTTCTAGACTAGCTGGGAAGTCACTTCACCAACTTTTTTTCAAACATCATATTGATACTTCAGTCATGCAGCCACTGTTTGTTTTTTGAAAGTCTGACTGAGTGCTGAGAGTCAGAATAATACGACAGGAGCAGGCACTTTGGTGGGCAGAAACCAAAACCCAAAACAAGGCTACTTCGGTTGAAATACAGGTTCAAGTTTTTATGAAATGTATATTTAATTTGGTTTAAATAAGAACAGTAACTGATTCAGAAGGTAAAGTAGATGTTTAAAGCAAAGCTCTGAAAAACGCTTTCTTTCCCAACATTGCATCATATCATGTAACAGGTGAGTCAGTGTCCTTGACCCTGCCACAGCTTGATGCACAGTAGTTAGTGGTAGAGTGTCTGTTACTAAGTGAGTCAGTCTTTTCTCTGTCATTTTACATTACATTTCACCATTTTATAATCATGACTTATGACAACTACAGGTTGTTGTTGTTGTTGAAGAGACTGGACTTCCATGCTGCATCTGTAATGCAGTTCAGGGCCAGATAACGAAGCCAGGACTGTGTGAGAATGACAGCTGCTGCGGTTACCTCAAAACACACAGCTGCTTCATCACCACCACCATCAGCAGACGGGTAGTAACATTACTGCCACCTTCAGGAACGCAAGCTGTGCACCGTAAGTCTCGCTTGATACTGTTTGCCCACTTTCAAATTAGTCAACTTAATGATTAAAATATTGAAAAAGGTGTGGTTAGTATCTATTGTTGTGAGGCAACTTAGCTATCGTGTAAAACCAACTAGCTAATAAGTCATCATCGCTTATGTTAGCTAACATTAGCATTCTACTTTGTTAAACCTACCACATGAGCAGGCACAATCTCAGAACCTGAGTTTGCAAACATCTGAGACCCTGAAGTCTAGCTACAGCTCACTGACTCTGTTTGCACTGCTATAATGCTCATAATTTGTTTTCATAAGGGGTAATGTTGGTGTGTTATCAGATTTTTTGGGAGATTCTGCAGTAATGTTAGGACAGATGCGGCCAGTGTTGCAGTGCTGGTCGAGAGATGTCATTTTTCTTCTTTAACATTTTGTCACGGTTAGAGTTGGATGCTGCTGCAAAGGAGAGGGAGTGTGAGGGGCCTGTTACTATGGAGAGCAGCCATCATTAACCACCTGTACTGGACTGCAGTGTCCACTCCCAATGGAGATTCAGGTGTGATGGAGGCCAAGAGGCAAAACGTGGTGAACCGTGACCTCTATAAACAAGGCATAGTGGAAACAGGTACAACATACTGACTGTAGTATATGGCTGAAAATGATTAGTGTTCCAATCTACAGTAGCCGGTGCTTGGTTTATTTTGTGTCCAGTCCAGTGGACTCCAGCCATAAAATATTCTGGTGGTAAATCACAGGGTCATTCTGCAGGGTAAAACTTACGTTTTGAAAGATGTGTTAAATTCTGCAGCTCCGTTGTGTATGAATCATATTTTATATCTGCTGTTTCAGCCATTTTCAAGATGAAGAGCAAAATGACATGAACAAGGTGTTATACAAATCACCAAAGAACATGACTTTCATGAAGTAATACTTTATTGCTAGGCTGTTGTAATAGACTGCATTTGTTTGAGCTTGGTGTTTCTGATCGACTCGATTTCTTTATGTTGGCTCTTCATTTGGCTTTGCTCACACATAAAACGTAACCTCACAATCTACTTTTTCTACAGGCTTGCTTTGGCAGTCCTGCATTTTACCATAATGGGAGCCGAGAGGTTGCTTGAAGCAGTGATGGTGGTACATTATGTTATGCGGTTCACTACTCAAGGTTCTGTAAAGGTCTCTGTGTAGTCCACTTTATCAAGGAGAGGCCATCACGTGTCAGTCAGACCCTAAATACTATTAATTATAAGAGCCAACATAAGTTACACCGAATGGGATCTAAATATATTTTTT
Source organism: Ammodytes marinus (assembly GCF_949987685.1). Lineage (NCBI taxonomy): Eukaryota > Metazoa > Chordata > Actinopteri > Uranoscopiformes > Ammodytidae > Ammodytes > Ammodytes marinus. The sequence goes on from NC_137212.1 coordinate 21,429,733, forward strand.
CCGAACCCGAACATATGCATCGGCCCTCATGGAGTCTCTCGAGTGATAATCCAGACAGGCAAAGACTCCACGAGAGAGCAGAGATGTCTTTTACCCCTCTGCACCCGCCCCCCACTTTCCACAACCTGCCAGCAGTTCACCAAGGATGAAGCAGTTTGATGTAGATGTATGTATGCAAATTAAAACATTTTATCCTAATAAGATATCCAATACCGGGAAAGCACAGCTGTTGGAAGTGTGCTCTGTGAGTGCTTTTTAGTTCAAGATGGGTCAATTGGATTTTTTTGTGTTGACCATGAACATGTAATATGTCCACATATACAGTATATCCCTCTCTCTGCCCCCCACTCCCCGCCCATAAAGTGTTTCAGTTGTTGATTCTACTGCTCCTAAGAAGAACGCTTCCTGTGATGAAAATAACAGCGTGTTTACAGTCAATGAAAAACAAAAGGAATTGTAGTCCTACAAGCTATACTTCATAACTTGGCCATTAGAGTACTTTAACAATTGTCTAGGAAATATGAGAAAAGCCTAGAGCCAATAAGAAACATTCATTAATGCACAGCAGAGGAACATGGACTCTCCTCTCAATCTCGTTCTTTCTTCTCATCTATTGTTACACCTGGTCCATTGCTTCCTTTCTTTCTCTTTTATTCATCTATTTCTCCTGCCTAAACTTCCTTCACTCAGGAGAAGAGAATGACAGTTGCTTCGGGGACATTTTCTAATTAAGCACTTTGAATGACAAAATATTACCCCGTCATCTTTCCAACTTTCCAGTTATGAGAGACAATTGGCAAGAGTTGAACACAATGGCATATGGAGTGAGAGAGATGCCTTGCTGTTCATTCATTTGAATAGCTTCTGGCAGACAGGCAAAACTTCAGGGATTTTTCATATTTACACCTCACTGAGTGTGTTTGCACACCTGAGTTTCTCTCTTCAGGAGAGCACTGATGTGAACTAAGAAGCTCCACTTCCCTTTCTTCTAAGTCTTGGCACGTGTCCCCCTCGACATGTTATTAGAACACATTAATCTTCATTAGCATTAATAGCCTCTAAAGAAGAGGATGCACAATAAATTAATTTCGAGTGGAGCTTTCTGCTGAGTTGCTGGTTAAGACTTTGGCAGCGCTGTCAGGGAGAGAGCAGGGGAACATTGCGTTTGGCAAACTAAGATACCTTCCTTCTCAGCGTCCGTCAAGTCTGAAAGCTAAACAAACCAACAAAGAACTAGGGACTCCTTATAAACAGGAAACTGCAGCTCGTAGAACACAAGCTATAAGCCAAAGTGCTCAGTGTACTGTGGGTTAACAAGAGTGTAGGGAGGAGATACGCTCGGAGCAACATATCTAATTGACCAATGGGTTTTTGAGAACAGACCACTCTGGCCCAGAAACAAACACATGATGAGAAGTGCTCAGAACCTGGTCTGAATCCAGATCAGTAGAAACCTGAATCTTTATTTGAAGCAAGAGTAACATAAAGAGGACAGGGATAGATAAAAAATGGCGTTGCACTTATACAGTATGTAGCATTTTGTAGTTTGACTTATTTGAAGGTAATGTACATGATTGGGGCGACTGTGGCTCAGGTGGTTAAGCGGGTTGGCCAATGATCCTAGGGTTGGCGGTTCGATCCCCGCCCGGCCACTTGTGTCATGGTCGTTGTGTCCCTGGGCAAGACACTTCACCCACCTTGCCTCGTGTGAATGTGTATGACTGCTGTATGTTTGAGGTGGTGGTCGGAGGGGCCGATGGCGCTGAATGGCAGCCTCGCTTCTGTCAGTCTGCCCCAGGGCAACTGTGGCTACTATTGTAGTTTACCACCACCGGTATGACTGTGTGTGAACGTATTGAACCTGGAACCCTGTAAAGCGCTTTGAGTACCAAAGAAAAGCGCTATATAAATCCAAGTTTAATAATAATAATAATAATAATAATAATAATAATGATTCTTGCTATTCTATGTTTAAAAGCATTTATTGGAAGTCGCTCTGAATGAGAGCGTCAGCTATGTGTAACGTAATTTGGTCTAAAATAAAAAAAGAGAAGATGCATTATGTGAAAAGGTAGAATATGAAATCGGTGACTGAGAAAGTGTCAAACGGTGTGCAGTGATGGATTGACAGAGAGGGACTACATCATCTGGTGCTTTCTGAAGCTCTCACCACTGCTGTCAGTCAGCCTAGTCTTCTCTCCTCCTGAATCTCAGTGTCTAGGCCACACTACACTGTCTACTGCCTGCTTCTATTCTGCAGCAGTTGCTGTTGCCTTCAACTTACTCAAAAGTCTTCATATCTGTCTACCCCAGATTCATCTGCCGACCTCTTTGGAGGGGAATGTGTGCTCCACTTTGCTTTAGTTGTTCTGTAACTGTCTAGGTTGTGTATCCCTTTGTTTGAAAATGTGAATTTCCACAGTATCTCATGCCTGCACAATGGTAAGCTGAAAGAATTTGACTTCAACTGGATTTACATTGGTTTAAATGGATGGTGGATACTAGTCTCACTGGCCTTTTCCGAAGGCTGCAAACCAAAATGTTTCCGTGCTAAACTCCTTAGTGTCTTACCTACTGGATGTAGCACTTCTCTCCCAGAACTAATAGTCCAAAATGATAATTAATGATTTTGTGTTTGGAAGCATGGCAAAGAGGTGGAGGAGAAGATAGATGAAATCCAGGCCTTCTCTGTGAGTTTAGGGGGAAAGCAAACAACATGCCTTGCAGATAACCAAGCAGCAGCAGACACCTTGGGATTAATTACCAAACAATCCTTTTTAACACACGCTTTTGTTCCCAATTTGTAGACAACGTGTTCTGTTAGAAAACAGAGAGAGAGACAGCAAGAGAAAGAGGGAGGGATGGAGAGAGAGAGAGAGAAAGAGGGAGGGATGGAGAGAGAGATAGAAAGTAAGTATTTACTGTGGTTTGGATATTGTTTTATTAGCTGGTTGTTCTGTAACTATGAGTTATTGCACCCTCAGTGCGAGTGATCATATGCTGCTGTTGAATACAAATAAATCTTTTATTACATTTGGTAGGGCACACGGGTTGTTTGTTTGTGTAGAAAATATGAGCGTGCCACCAAAGCAACCAATAGGATATGTGAGCTGCTTCTCTCTATTTTTCTGAGGACAAATTTCAGTGTTTTGGGACCTTCAACATCTTTGAGAATGTGAGGACATTTTAGGTGGGTTGTCACGTTTGAGAAAAAAGGCTGATTGAGAGTTAAGACTTAGTTTAAGGGTTTAAGTTAATGTAATGGTTGGGCATTTTGTTGCGGTGGCTAAGGTTAAGGGCAATGGTTAAGGGGTGAAGAATGCTTCGTGTCAATGAGGGTCTTTATAAGAAACACACACACACACACACACACACACACGCACACACAATAACACACACACACACAATAACACACACACACACACACACACACATACACACACACACACACACACACACACACACACACACACACACACACACACACAGGCTGCAAAAAGGCACATGCAGCCTGTACAGACACACTTACAGAGATAATACACACACTCACAGAGTGCCGCAAAAAGTGCATGGAGTGACAGAAGAAAGATAAAAGGAAGGCAAGATGTTCAGCAGTGTCTACAGTCGTGGCATAGCAGAGTAAACAATCGACACTTACACATAGTCACCCCCCCTAAGAAAGACTGCAAGATGCAGAGTGAAGAAAGACTGGAGGAAAGAAGATGTTGAGAGTAAAGCGGCTAATGCATTCCTCTGTCACTCTTCACTTCAGTCAGGCTGAGAAAGATTTGGTTTCTGCCTCCACAGATTAGACAGTGGGACAAAAAACAGTGTGGACTCAACAATCATTCTCTGTGCTGGCATGAGAGGAAAGTAAAACAACTGACTGATGTTTTTTGTTATTCTAATCACAGCTGCCTTTTTTTCAACAAATATCTATTCATTAGTGACAAAGGAACTGATGCATGTGAGGACAAGCTCGCTAACAGTCTGAGCTGACCAAAACGGACTTTAATTAAGCCTTTCGTTTTTAACTACTAGTGGAACAAATAAGTGTTGGAAGACGGGTTCAGTTTTTTCGCTCAGCTACAACCACGGCGTTGATCAAAACACTGCTGAATAGCTTATTACAAAACAGTTATCATGCATTTCTAAAGCTCTGTGATACGGAAGCATCCTGTTCTAAAACCACCAACAAACAACATTAACTTTAAAAATGAAAACAGTCTCGTAACGCATAGAAAAATGACCAGCCATATCCTCCTCTCCTGCAGTACATTCACTGGTGGTATTCAGCACAGTAAACTTCCCCTATCATTGACTCTCAGATGGGATCACCATGGTAACAGGACAGAGGGAGCCAGCAGCGCACCTGATCTGCTCAGCATCTGAGGCTGTTAGCTTTCCAATGCACACACACCTGAACGTACACACACACGCACACACAAGCACAAGCACAAGCACAAGCACACGCACACTCAAGAACTCAGCAGCAAATGAAAGCGACAGACCACTTTAGAGAGACAGGTACCAATTGGATGACATTTAAATGGATGGAAGCCTCGGCGGAACGAATGAGTTCATTTTCCACCGTTCATTCGGCACTTCAGACCCCCCTCTGGAAATCAAACTGAGCTCATGCCGATATGGCAGAGCGACTCCTGTTGCGAATTGTACTTTTCACAGTGGAAATTTCTATACTGCTGCCAGCGCGGATCAGCGAGAGATAAGAGCGTCAGAAACAAGACACTTCAAATTCCAAGCGATCAGACCTGCTGCTCCCAATCAACCATTAAGGAAGCAACTCGGCAGGAGGGGAAACGTATACACAGCTCTATTGCACGTCCAATGACAGGCGCAGACACAGGCTCTGCGGATGTGTGTGTGTGTGTGGGAAAAGAGGAAATACTGGTAGGTGTACTTGCAATACTTAAGACTGGTGGGACGAGAACTTGTGAGAACTGGTGGTTCTGCTCATTGCGCTTTAATGACCTGTCTTGATGTAACGAAGCTTTATACATTTATGGAGAGGTTTAAACTGTCTGGAATTAAAACCCAATTGAGCAGAGCACCACATACAAATTCATACACTGCCTCATCTCTTTGGTTTTTCTATTTGGCTATTTATGTATGAACTCCACCACAGGAGGAGCGTGAATATTAAAGAGGCAACCATGACCATAGGGAAATTACATATAAAAAACAACAAAAAGTTACATTTGCTGTGGTGAACGATTAAAGAAGGCAGCCAAGATTGCACTTCAATAGAAATTGGTGAAAAGATTATTATTCAAATAAGGCAAAAGAGGCATAAATATCATGATTTTTAGTCCTTGAAATAGGCCCAGCTCCAACATCACTGGAATATGCAGCTCAAAAAACATCTTCAATCACTCCATACCTTCCTACACAATGACACTTTATAACTCAGGCTTTTCTTTATGAAAGGTGCTCCGAGGACCTTTCAGTTAGTGTTAATTCTTGCACCCCCTTTGTGCAAAAGCCGTAGTGTTTTTACTACGCCAGCTGTTGTTCCTGGGTGAGCGTATCCATGACAAAGCCAGTAAGAAAAACAATATAAAAATAGCAGTATTTGCATTGATGGTCTCGTTTGCTGTTACATGTAATTCATGATCATCATCAGAGGAAAAATGAGACTTTCAGAAATATTTAAAAGTTCCTCGTAGCTACTTTAAAAATTTGCCGTCTCCACATCCAAGCTAAGACATATTTTTTTTCCAATTTCAAGAAGCTCCACCAGAGCCAAAGAGGACATTATATAACTTCACAAGTTAACTGATCTTCACTAGTTACATTTGGTCCGTAGAAGAGAGGCACAAATAATACGTTTATTTAAAAGATCCCCATTAGCTGAAGACAGGTCAAACCTTTTTGGTCTATGACCTCTTAAGACTACGATCTACTTGAGACTCCTCTGCAGATCTCATATGTCCATGAGCTGTGAGTAGTTTTACCGAAAACAAATTCTGGCTTAATCAAGAGAATGTATAGAGGCCTTAAGAGCATTATCCAATATTTCATACAAAAATAGCAAGATTTCTCTCTCTCCTATATAGTATATCGTCACCCACCCTCTTAAAATAATGGCCTAAGTCACTTTTTGGCCAAAATGATTTTTTTGCTTAAATCATCTCCTCATGATGCTGGCCAAATGGCCTAAATCCTCAGTTGAACAGATCATGTGATTTTACTTGACATAGGCCATTATACCATATTACCAGAATGTCAAGAGTGTGTTTTAGGCCATTTTATTTTGCCTAAGTCAAAATTTACTGTTAATTTTTTTTTTCAAGGACATTTCACAAGTGTGTAAAATGGCTTAAGTCACAAGTTAAACATTATTTTAAAGGGTTTATTCCTAATATCTTACATAATTGACAGAAATTGTTATTACAATGTCAAGAGTCATCTTTTGACATAACCTGTTTGAGTGAAATTATTAATGAATATCATTTATTCAATCTTTGGTTAAGTTTTTTGTGTTTCCTGAAAACACTGAACAAATGACTTAGGCCATTATTTTAAGAGGGTGACGATATCCTCTTGTGGCATATTTATTTACCATCCTTCGGTGAGGTCCAGACCCCTGCAGGCTGTGTTAAAGAATTTGTATTGGAAGAGCTTTTTCCACGAGACAAATGGAAGAGAAATGTGACAGTTGAAGTCAGCAGCTGATGAGTGCCAATCTACATTAGTTCCGCCAACTAGCTTTTGCACACAAAGCAAAGTAAAGAGAGATCATTTGGAGCATAGTTTCTTTGTTCTAAAAACATAATTTGCTCTGTTAGAGCCTGCCAAAACTACTATACTAGAATTTAAAATGTCCTGCTTTATTCTTCTGCTGCTTTGCCCTCCTCCCCTCCTCTCTATCGATTTGCCTGCCCTCAAAGTCCCAGAGCCCCCCCAGAGCAGAGCAGTGAAGCACAGAGAGAGAGAGAGAGAGAGAGAGAGAGAGAGAGAGAGAGAGAGAGAGAGAGAGAGAGAGAGAGAGAGAGAGAGAGACACACTGCAAGCCAAACACGCAGAAAAAGGCGAAAGATATTCCAAGTCACAACTCTTCTGACAGTTTGGGCCAAAGGTCATGCTAGATCAATGGAATATAGCTTGATTTTATGTAATTCAGAGCAGTCCCGACTGCTAAACTTCACTGCCACTCTCCCCTGTTCGCGGCAAACCATCTCCTAAAAATGTCTCCTTCGCTCTCTACAACTCTCATTCTTTGTCCTCATTCTTTTTATTGTGCTTTTTAAAAAAAATGTTTAAGACATGAAGAGTTTGCATTATTCAGTAATTGCATTGCTGGAGGAAACTCCAAATACACACACTCATTCTCATTGTTACTCTGTAGTATCCTCATCATATGCTGACTACGCTCTTTATTTTAGGGTTATTATTCTTATTCTGGGAATCTATAATTGTATTGGTAAAAAGGAAAGAAGAAAGATCTGGGTGTTTATCCATTAAAAATGGGCAACAATCAAAGCGATCAACCAGCTGTTGGTTTTTGACAGGTCGATGTCGGCCATGTTTTCATGTAACATGCAGTGTGTGAATATCTAGCCTCCTTCTAGGCCCCCTTTCTCACAGGGGACGTCCTGTAATGAGAGACGAAACCAGCTGGACGCAGGTGTTCTGAGCCTGATGCATTATTCCAAAGGGCTTCCCTCTCTCCCTTATCTTCCCCTGCCTCCTCCTCCTCCTCCTCCTCCTCCTCCTCCTCCTCCACCACCTCTTTGTCTATATTCCCATCCTCCTCCGTCTTCATTAACACATCCTCATGAACCCCATCTTTCTCAACCTCTTTTTTTTCTCCACATCCTGCTCTTCTGGTATCATCATAATCTCCTTAGCCATCTTCCTCACATTCCCTCCCTTCCCCCCTTTTTACCTCCACTGACACATCACCTTGCTTCTCCGCCTCCTTTGTCTGATCCTTCTCTTCCTTCGCTGGTTCGTCTGCCCTCTTTATCAATTCTGATATGATCGAATCGCATCAATGCAACGCCCAAAAGTCGATGCATATTGCTGTCTTTTATTTTGACAATCTCTCTGCATGTACAGTTTGTGTGTGACACTATTTCCACTAAAATAATATATTGTTGTTCATTTAAATATCCGGAAGAGCTAAAGAAAAAATAATTTTAAATCATATTTTTTTGTGAGTTGTTATAAACGCAACAGGTGGTGTTAAATTGGAATATGATATCTTCACATATCCATCGCAGGTTCCTGAATCCAATCGAATTGTAGTAGTATTGCGGCAGATTGTTGTCCAATCGGTCTAATATGGTATCGTGATGAAACCAGCGATCAACACTCCTACCCAACACACACCCCTTTGCTGAGTAAGGCAATGACTGAAATGGGAAAGCAGAGTTTTTAAAGTCCACAGCGTTATACCTTTCTCACAGGTAGCTCCTCCGTAGCTGGGCAGACAAAGACAAACAAAGGAGCTGATCTCATCGATGCAGGTCCCTCCATTTTGGCATGGATTAGACTGGCAGTCATCAATGTCTGATGGGAGAAGAAACGGGGGGAGAGAGAACGAGAGGGGGATTAGGCCGATTAGATACAAACAGCACACACATTTACTCTCAATGATAGCACTTTCCAAAAACGGCTATTTTTCGAACTATACCTTGCTAGTTGTTTTTACGAGCAAACTCCAGGGGAACAAACTTTTGGAAAGATTCAAGGTGTTTTCTGAGAAAGTTATAATTGAAGAGAATTGATTGAACTTCATCAGTGGAGTGGTTTGGGACGCACCGAAGCGCGTGATGCTAATTGCAGCATGTTTGCAGGACGTGCCGCAGTTCTGGGAGAGATTAGAGCGAGGAGGAAGACATTCAGTTGGAATAGCGCCCATCTTCCAACAACACTGGCCAACCTGAAGCAGCAGCCGTCTCGCTAGTGATTACAAAATCTGTATGTACGCAAATCCATTCTAATATGTGCAAAAAGCGACAAAAAGGATGCAGCCAGTCGGAGGGCATTTCTTAGATGCAAGATCAAAATCAAGACTAAATGTATATGAAAAACGCACACAATCTTATGCACATTCACACACACACACACACACACACACACACACACACACACACACACACACACACACACACACACACACACACACACACACACACACACACACACACACACACACACACACACACACACACACACACACACACACACACAAATGTATTTTGTGGAGGCGTTGTAGGGGTGAGAGTTTTCATTCTGTTATAAAATTGTAAATGTATTTCTCTGGCTGATCTGGGCTCGAGGGCGAAATCATTAAAAAGTGCAGCTGGTATCCCACAACTGAGTGAGTCCCTGGGGCCTTGGCAAGAGGCCGTGGGAGGGGAGGGGAAGTGAATGGGGAGGGGGGGGGAAGGGCAGGGGCAGGAGGAAGTCCGACTAATGAATAAAGATGGGGATAAAGAGATGCTCAGAAACAGAGAATAGCGGTATGAAGGAGAGGAAATAAAAACAAGTGTGTGTGAGGTTATATGATGCTGCGTGTATGGGAAGTTGGCAGGTTTCAGGGTTGGATTTACAGCGGCTTTGCTGGCAGACAGCGGAAGAGTCTGTTTGGATAAAACTGCGTGACAGCTTCATTGCTTGTGCCCCGCTTTGGGCAGGCTGATATTAAAGGATGACTTGGATCCAGGGGGTAGAGACACAGCCAGAGGAGTTGAAATGAGATGGCATTCATGTTGGTTTAAGCGTATCACAGTATATCAATGTATAACTGTTTGTCTGACTCATGATGGATGGAAAAATATAAAAAGAAAACAAAATAACAAAACAGGGATAGAAAGGATGTCAGACATTGCACATCACAGAAAAATACACTCTTTTCTTTCTTTGAAGAAAAGTCTGGTACAGATAATCTGACAACAACAGTTGCATAATGTCTCCATCTGGAGAAAGCTTTTCAAAATTTGAGACTGAGAAGTTCGAGAAGGCTGCATTACAAACTGGAAATATGGTCTTTGAAAGAAAAGGTGGCTATTTCAGAGGCAGGGTGGGTCTAATTAGATATGCTGTTGAGTTGCATTATGGGCATTGTAGGATCCAATGTGTTTGGAGCTAGTATCGTGTTGAAATGTCAAGACATCTTTGCCTCCGGTTCTTCAAGTATCACCATTATGATTAATAATAAAAAAATAAAAAAATAAGAATATTCTTTTGAAACTGTACACTTTAAAGAGGTGCGATACTAATTTGCTGGAGGACCCCTTTCATTTTTAATCTTATCGCATATGTGCCCAAGAGCTCTTTTTAATGGTTCTAATTTTTCAGAGATCCATGCCTCTAGATTTACATCAGTATCATCAGTTAGAAAGTAATCCCTGGTTGATAGACTGCAGCTTTATTAATAAGTCCATAACTGACTTAGACGGTAGGACTGATTAACAGTAAGGAAGTGCATGAAGTGTCAGCCACATAAGGTTCATGAATATTGAACCTTTATTACAGCTTAACATAATATTATCATTAAAGTTCCAATTAACCAAGACCCAGCAGGCACCAAACACCACTGAGAGAAAAGCCCTATTGGCCAATTGGGGCCAGTAACCAACAAACAAAAGAGTCTCTGAGGGCCAATTGTCCATGCAATACTTTGCAGTGAAGAGAGGTCATGCTGGGTAAATGGTGTTTAATGGTGTGGTGTTCAAGTTCAATGACAAACAGTAGTGATTCATTCCCACCAGGCACAGAGACATAGAGACTTGAGCAAGCAATTAAAAGTCCACATGGGATGATATTAATATACCTATGATAAAGAGCAGGTCTAATTTTAGCTATAAAAAAGAAATTTGATTGAAGTAACTTTGTGTTTTTATCTCTAGGGATTGTTCAATAAACTGGCATGGGCTGACATAACAGATACTGAATATATTAGTTTACTGCAGAAGATATATTGGTATCAGTGTACTGTACATGTCAGCAGATGGCTTACAAGAAATTAAAAGATACAGATATGCCAAATGTGTGATTGTCCACCAGAGAGTACTGCATATACAGTACAATGTCCAACTCTATACATACCTTGGTCACAATTCCTCTTAATTTAAGGGAGCATTGACTAAATGGAAGTTTACTGTGTTTTTTGTGTCTGGAATATTGGCCGATTAACTCTATACACACATTACAATAGGTTGTCATACGTGGGATTCAGTTGAAATCTAAAAAAATCAGTAGTAAATTAACCTTGAGTTAATCTTTTTTCCAAGGTCAAGAATGAAAGACCCCCTTCAGGCATGTGTCAATACGTACAAATACTAGAATAGAATAATCATTTCAGTTTTTTTATTTAATTGAGAATACATTTTTATGAAAATTCAAACATTGCTCATTTAATTAACTGCAGGACACAACATGTGTCCTACTACATTGTTAGTTACCATGTTACCATGTTAGTTCTCATAGTATTCGTACTGGACACTTAAAGTTTCCACCTCACTCCTGTCGCTGACCGGACAATGACTGGCTTCTAAACTAGTTGGGATTTCACAAAAACATGCCTATCCATACACATCTCAAACTCAGATACAACCTGAGCATGGAGAACCTTCCTTCTTAGCGGATCATTGTGTCAAAATGTGCACTCACAGATTTCATAAAATTATACCATGGCCACTGTGTACCATATGGCTGTGACAAAACTTTGTTCCTGGTGTCTCTGGTATCTTTCACTGTCTGTCTACCTTCCTCCCCTCTACTAAAACGTCATAATGAGGGCCAGAGCCCAGGAGGCCTGTCCAGCCCAATATCCACTCAGCTTTCACTCTGCCCAAATGTCTTAATGAGAGAACCATCCAACTTAAGCAGGTGGCAGTGTCTGTCTTCATGGGACTGTATTTGTGAATTTATATGTGCGTGTCCGTCACTCCCTGGCCTACTCCCCAGTATGACAAAATCAGGCCTGGGCACTAGTAGACTCTCCTGGGAGAGGAGGAGAGCAGTGCTCCACTTATCTGCTGGCACAAAAATGGATGGAGGGATAAACCGGTGCCAGCCACTGTGGTAATTGCCGGGTGCAGCAAACACACAGGCGACTCTACCAAGCCTGTCTTTGAGCCAGCACTATTCATTTGAATCCATCAGGAGAGGCGCAAATGAACGTCAAAAAGTCGATGTGGTTAACCAAATGGCAGCAGAGATACACATATGAAATTGAGGTTTTAAACGTGGTTCATCGCTGATTGAAAAATACGTTGTTTGGATAGAAATGTTTGATAGGAGGATAAACTTGCTCTTTTTGTTTACCCCCCGCCTCTCCGCCTCCATCTGAGGAGAGCTGAGACTTTTAGGACCAAGGATGGGGAGACAGAGATGAGGGAATATCGGATAGAGGATTGTGAGAAAGGAGCCCGACAAACCGGGGGTGGTGTCGGGTTGACAGAATGTCTGGAGCCTTACTGCAGGCATGTGTCGCAACCCGCGTATGAATAATTGAGAAGGGGACGGAGAGAGAGATAGAAAGACGGAGATGGGGTGAAAGACAGAGACAGAGAACAAACAGAAATTGGGTGGGAGGAGATCCTGGTTCAGCCATTCCCCATTTCCCCTTTTGGGATTATTTGTCAGTTCAATGGATCATATTCAATTCTTATTATGTGTGTGTACTTGATCAGAGCTATGTCAGGCCAAACACATCCCAACCCCAAACACCACTCATCCCTCTGTTGTCTATATGATTTTGCCACCTCTGGAGGGTATTTTCTATGCTTCACGACAGATATTTATGCTTTCAATTTCACGGTGTTCACGAACGCTTGGGCCAAAATAAAAAGTAAACCGCTATTTTCTCATTTTAAAAATGGGACCTGAACTGCAATCAGCAACCTCATGGCCAGAGTCCTTGTGGGTTTAGCCAGGAAGAGACAAGTAGAGAGAGAGAGAGAGAGTCCACAGAAGGTAATACTGATAATAGTTGAAATTTCAGCTACGGACTGACAAGCATTAAAATATGTAATATAATTTTCGTAGTCTAGTGACTATATGCCATAATCGTATGGTATGGCTATAAGAGAAGGAATGAGCCATTCTGTAACATAAAACACTGTCAACACTTTAAATCCTGTTTCAGGGCCAACAAATCGATAACTTGTGATATTACACTTTGGATGATGGATCATTCATGACAAAGATTTTAAAGTCACCAGTGTTTAAAGACGCTAGTCGCCTCTTTGAGTTGAATTGAGGGCATTATTAGGCCAATCTTTCAGACACTTTCAGTTATCTCACAGGTATGTTTTGAGAGATCTATAATAAATAATATGTACACTTTTTGCTAAACTTTTATTGCCATTTATTTCAATATATACTGAACATACGTACCCCATCCAGGGCACAGTGGTTTCTTCAAGACATCGACATAATTAAAGAACCACGAGTTGAGTTTTTGTAGTAACGCAAGATTAACTACTTCACCACCCACACAGACAAGCAATTGCTTTTTTAATTTTTTTAAATATATTTTTTGGCATTTTTCATGCTTTATTGATAGTTTTGAAGAGACTGAGGTGAAATGGGGCAGTACAGAGAGTGGAGTGACATGCAGAGAATGACCGCGGGCGGGAATCGAACCCGGGTCTGCTGCTGGGCCCGGCCCGGGGGAGGGGGGGGGGACGCCCTACCAACTGAGCTAAGGGCGCCCCCAAGAAGCAATTACTTTGATCAAACGAGGGAGACTGTAAACGTTGACACTCCAGAGGCAATTATTTCAATACTTTTATAATATACATCCTGGATTAAATACATAGGTCCAGATGTGTGTGAGGTCCAATGTTGGCAAGTGTGAACTTGATCTTCTGTGTCTTTGGTTACTATGTTTATTTTCCAAAATGGTGAAGTTTTCAATATATCAATTCCTCTGTTATCACCTTTTGCAGGTTAATAATTTATGAAGGTGTTCGAAGACACCTTTTCAAACCAATCCAAGACCTTTGGCAAATACCAAAACAGCTTCTCAGGGCCCTAATTGTTAATTTTGATAATTATCATGCAGAAAAAATAATTGTACACATTCTATGTATAGTAATGATGTTGTTTATGAACATTATGATACTGGGTTGATGAAGTTAGGTCAAATGGCCAACATATAGAAAACCGGTGCATGATGCCACCTAGTCAGGTCTCTTATTATTCCAAGGAAAGCCTTTTTAGTTCACTGATTTATGAACCACATTCTGTCTGTATTCTTATCTGTCCCCTCTGTTTGCTATGTAGCTGAGTGCAGTGAGAAGGGGGTAAAGATGCCAGCTGCCCATTTTCAATGCCAAACCTACTACAAACATCTAGTGAGAGGGTCAAATTTGCAGCCATTTTCCGGCTGCCACCCTAATGACTGTGCTGTGTGCAGTGAAATTTAGTAATATGTCTGACTTAAAAAAAAAAAAATGATTTAACATTTGAGGGAAAAATTCTAAAGGAGCGAGAATGGTGTTTCTGCAAAATATCTCTGGTGTTATTGCTTTGCCAAATTATGATTCACCATTATAAGAAAAAGTGCTTCATTAAAGAGAGATAAAGGAAGGTCCATAATTGAGGAGAATTAAAAACATAATTGTGCACACATTTACAGTGCTGCGTTTGTCTGTAAATAAATGTATCGCAATTTGGGTTGATTAATTATGCAAGCACTCAAACACAGATCCGCAAGCACAGAGTGGAACGTGAACAAAGGAAATGTCATTATACAATGTATATAATCCATCCGCACACAGCTTTAGTTGTTGGCATGGCAGCAGCATTTGAAAGCCTGACAGTTTGTCCTGAAAGAGCAGGAAAAGCACATTATTTTTTCCGTAGACTAAATATCAGATGTACAGATCAAACAGGAGTCGGATCAATTACACAAAGAACCTTTGAACCAGTGAATGCCATTTGCAGGCTTCACATCAGACAGGCTGGTGTGGAGGGCATGGAGGGACAATATTAATGTGACATAGAGGAAGACTTTATTTAGCAACTTCATGAAAAAAAATGCACATTAATGCAAGCATACTCCCAGTCAATCGATCCGTGACACACACCAGTATATAAACACACTCTAGGAAACACACTATACCTCTTATCAACCAACAGCAGTGACATATCTTGCCACCCTTCTTACATTCTCCTAATAGCCTCCGAACCACAGGCGACATTATGTAAAAAAATTAATTGACATGATATCATGTAAAATGGAGGTTTTTGAAATGTAAATGTTGGCCACACAAAGGTTTTTCCCTGAAAGGCTTTTTGTGTTTCTCATCTCTCATTGTGCGAGACCCTGGATGATTGACTTACTTTAGCTAGCTGAGGGGCATTGACATTTCCATGCCCTTCTACAAAGATGAATACCTTTCTATTGAACCGCCACTCGTCCAAACAGCATGCCCACTCAATGGGCCATGTTGTGTTGTGTCAATAACTATAACGCCCCTGTGTGCTGTGTATGCACTGCAGCATTAATGAGTGTGGGCATGAAATGCATTTGTGTGAGCTTGTATAGATGTATGTGTCTATTTGTGTAAGGATCTTGTGTGCAGGAGAGAAATAGTTTCTTAACAACAATGTTTGTGTTCCTGTGTGCGTAGTGGCACAACACATTGTGTGTGTTTGCAGAATGGATCTGCAGCTGAACGCAAACACTTGGTGTATGTGTGTCTATTCAAAGTAACTTGCTATGTCAAGCAAGAGGTGCTTTTGCCTTTCACGTTTCGATCACTTTCAACCACAATAAACTAAAGCTGTATTAATCAACTTTTAATATTGAACAACTACGTGTTATGTCAAAGGAGTCACTTGTGGTGACTATTCCACACACAATCATCACTCTCCAGTTCCCCTCAGCTCTATAAAGAGTTTTAGCATCTTTCAACTGCCACTTTATATTTCAGTTTTACCACTCACATTGACTCTTCTAAAGGGATTATTAGACTTAACAACAGCCAAATGGCCAGACAAACAAAGTGAATGCCTGTGTTGCTGTGTGTCTGCTGGATGTGTAGAGTTTGCTATCACATTTGCCACATTAAGTATTTTAAAACAATTACACAGCACAGTTTACAGTAATCCCATCCATTGTATTGAACCCAACACAGTTTCAGATCTTGTTAGATTAAATGCTTTGTTGCAAATTTTATCTTTGTATGCAGTCTCAAGAACTGTTATTTTTGGTTTGATTGTTTTGTGTGTGTTGTCTGCTTTGTGACGTTATGCACCTACTGTAGTTATAGGTGTGGTAAAGAAATCCTAGCTATTTCATGTTTCATAGTTTTAAAGATTGTTTGATTTTCGTTGTTGTTCTTTTCACTAAAAAGAGATGTGTGTCCTATCTGTGATGAAATAAGTAGGGGAGAACGGGGGAATGTGAGACATCGGGTAATGTGAGACACCCCCTGTATCTAGGCAATTGAACACATTTTTGGTCATGTGAGATATATGTTTTCAAGCCCCTCTCATTTTCTCTTGGCCATGAAAGAGAGGACCCCATGGTGTTTTTGTAAGCATGTTTTTTTCACAAAAATGTATTTTCTGCATGTAAAAGTAAATTTTCTTGCTGTCAACTTAATCGATTGTTATGCCAAAGCAAATTGATCCAGGTACAAAAACTTCTATCATACATGTTGATGAACTACCAACATATGAAACTATGTGATGATGATAACTGAAGATTAGCCTGAATTGCTGAAGTTTTTTCTTAAATTGTGGCAGTGAGACAAATGTTGCGAGGTAAAGTGAGACAGTGTCTGTGCCCTCTTTTAATGAATCCATTATATTTGAGTTAGCAAGGAAACTAGTTTGAATAAGACAAAAGACAATGTGGGCTGGAGGTGGGGGATGATGGTTGAAGGGGTGTCAGCAAGGGCATGGTTTGGCACATACCTGTATGTATGTGGGGGACAGGAGAGTGACCTTTAACCTCAATAGACTCTAAGTAATATGTCTTTATTCAATGAATGATCCCAATAAAACAAATGCAGAAAAATATTACTCAAAGACTCAAAAGATGGAAAATGACAGTTGGGTCTAGTCCTGTGTTCAGAGTCCCAGGCTGTTCTAGCTGGTTCTGATTGTTCTTTGCTCTGACCCTCAGACACTAGCTGGCTCTAAAGGCCAAGACACACCGGTCCAACTTCCCCGAAAATGGAGTCTGCCGTTTTAGGCACTCTATATCAAGGTATGCATAATTAGTAGGCAGTTTCTCTTTCTCAGGCAAAATGGGCCAAAACAGAGATTTAACAGACTCTGAAAAGTCGAAAATTGTAAAAAGTCTTTCAGAGGGATGCAGCACTCTTGAAATTGCTAAGATATTGGGGCGTGACCACAGAACCATCAAACGTTTTGTTGCAAATAGCCAACAAGGTCACAAGAAACATATTGAGAAAAAAAGACGCAAATTAACTGCCAAAGATTGAGATTTGAGAAGAATCAAACGTGAAGCTACCAGGAACCCATTATGCTCCAGTTCTGCCATATTCCAGAACTGCAACCTACCCGGAGTGCTCAGAAGTACAAGGTGTTCAGTGCTTAGAGACATGGCCAAGGTAAGGAAGGCTGAAACCCGACCACCACTGAACAAAACACACAAGTTGAAATGTCAAGACTGGGCCAAGAAATATCTGAAGACAGATTTTTCAAAGGTTTTATGGACTGATGAGATGAGAGTGACTCTTGATGGACCAGATAGATGGGCCCGTGGCTGGATCAGTAACGGACACAGAGCTCCACTTCGACTTAGACGCCAGCAAGGTGGAGGTGGGATACTGGTATGGACTGGTATTATTAAAGATGAGCTAGTTGGACCTTTTCGGGTTGAAGATGGCCTCAAAATCAACTCCCAAACCTACTGCCAGTTTCTAGAAGATACTTTCTTCAAGCAGTGGTACATCTTTCAAGAAGACCATGATTTTTATGCAGGACAATGCTCCATCACATGCATCGAAGTACTCAACTGCATGGCTAGCCAGTAAAGGCCTTAAGGATGAAAAAATAATGACATGACCCCCTTCCTCACCTGACTTAAACCCTATTGAGAACCTGTGGGCCCTGCTTGAACAGGATATTTACAGTGAAGGAAATCAGTACACCTCTCGGAACAGTGTCTGGGAGGCTGTGGTTGCTGCTGCACAAAAAGTTGATCGTCAACAGAACAAGAAACTGACAGAATCCATGAATGGAAGGCTTGTGACAGTTATTGAAAAGAAGGGTGGCTATATTGGTCACTGATTTTTTTTTTTTACATGTCGGAAATTTTTATTTGTAAATTTTGAGTTGTTTTATTATTCTCACTTTAACAGATGAAAATAAACAAGTGAGATGGGAACATTTTAGTTTTTTTATTTAGTTGCATAATAATTCTGCATACTAATAGTTGCCTAATAATAGCAAAACATAGGCTATATATATTCTCGTAAGAAAGACAAAACCTCACTTTTAATTTCGTAAACATTCAGGTTTAGGTTCATTAACATTTTGGATTGACCGAGAGCACTGTAGTTGTTCAATAATAAAATGAATCCTCAAAAATACAACTTGCCTAATAATTGTGCACACAGTGTATTACAGGCAGCTACAATAGCTACAGCCTGTAAAATCTGATAAAGTATGAAACATCAATTTATAAAACGGTACCAGACCAGACATACCTAACTTGTAGATGTTGAAAAATAAAATAGGAGATCATTTTGTGTAAATAGATTTCTGCCTATAGTCCCAAGATACGTTTCTCCTGCTATCTCAGCAACTAGATGTTGGAGAAACCTAGCAGAGGTTTAATGCTTTTTACTTATAAATATATTATGGGTTTCTGGCCCATAATATATACCAGGATACAGGATTACTATATCTGGTTGGTATAGAATTATGATAGGATAATTATATCCATGTAGATACTGCATATAAGAGCTTGCAGGGGGATACAAGTGCCCTCTTGCTCCTAATAATATCAAAGGTACTTGAAAATGAAAATGTGAAAATAATTAAGTTTTTATTAAATGACCATTTGAAGAAAAGAAAACTAGCTAATAGTTACTTAAGTGTAAGTAAATACATATATGAACTCTTAATATGTATATACTAAATGTTGTGAATGGAAACCATGTTAAGCCAATAGAAGTGTACGTATGAGTTATGTTATCACATTATATAAGCAGACAAAACTTTAATATGATTAGATGCAAAACAATCTCACCTCCAGGTCCATTAAAAAATTATCTGGCCATGATGATCATGTAATATAATTTAAAAACCCACAAGAGCTACGAAATGCAGTTAATATTTTTTTTCCTATCAACTGCTGTTTTCAAGGTTGAAAACTAACCCCTACCCTAAACTATAACATGATTTCTGTTTTTCAGTGTTAACAAGTGGAGTAAAAGTTATAATGCAAATGTGCTTGTTCTGCGATCTGCTTGCAACTTTGGGTTTGTATCCATATGAATGGAGTTGTTTGCTTGTCTCTCATAGCATGGTGTCACTGGTGTGTATATATACTATATATGTTTGCTAGTCTGTGTTTGTGTCTGTGACAGCAGTATACTGTTGAGTCTCAGGCCTTCAGCTGTGTTTGGGTGCGGGTGGATTACAAAGGGATCAGGATCAGCAGGGAGAAGAGGAAACAGACAGACTACACAGACGCTCTGGTACAGCCCAAGGCTCTGTGCTGCTCTCCAGAGAGCTCAGCGCACTGTCGATCAACGTATCAGAGGATCCAGCGTCTGGAGAAACCTCCTTCATCCTGGGGTTATTTCTGGTGAAAATGTAGAAAATGCCTCATCCTTTTTACTTGGCTAAGATGTTAGGATGAACAGGGATATGTTGCCTCACAACTAGCCCCAGACGCAATTACTTCTTCAGGAGCCCTGGTTATGTACTGAAAGCCGCGTGAAGCTAGGCAGCAAGGCAGCAATCCAAATAGTCAGGGTTTGCCGGAGTTTCTTGTGTGTCAGGGGGAAAGCGAGCAAAGTGAGCCCAAAACCCTGCCTTGTAGACATTTCCCCCAAATCACACCACAACACAAGATATTAAAGCTTAATTTGTGTGCTGCTACGTGGATATGTAAATGGATATGTGTGGCTGCCGTGTGTGTGTGGATGTGTGTGCCCCCAGCATGTTTTAGACAGGTCTTCGCTTTGCTTGACAGCGCTGCTGTAACTTTCACAACAGCCTGGGAAAATGTAATGAGGCAAAGTGTCACAACATCTCACATCGCTCTGCTAGCCTTCACTTATGACAGCCTGACTCCGCTCACTGACTATGAGTGTGTGTGTGTGTATTCACTGGTTCCATCTTCACTGTCTGTTTATATTTTGTGTGGGAGTCGGCCAGAGGCCAAGAAAATGAAGCCAGGGACAGGAGAAGCCAAGCAAGCTGCCACAGTGCCACCAGTATCATGCAGCCTCGTTCTCTATTTCTGGCTCCTCACAGACGGAGGGCGGATAGAACGATAGTGGACTTGCAGGAAATGTAGAGTAGTCTAGACGTACACCTTTTCCACTGAGGCAGTTTGGGAGCCGGTTCAAAGCAGGTGCCCAATCGGGAACCAGTTATTTGCTTTTCCACAAAGAAAAACTAGGAAAACTAGTGCCAGAGCGGCTCCAATTCTTTTCTGGTCTGGGACTGGGCGGGGGCGGGGTTATCCTGACTAACCAGACCAACAAAAGCTGTGTGATGTTATTTTAACATAATTGCTGTCAGTAGTGATCACAATGAGCAGCACAAATACACTGGATGTGTCGTGTTTGCCTTACAAAGAAGCCAGAGCCAAAATGTGTATGTTTTTTTGTTGTGCTTGAAGTTAGCACTAGCGCCAGCCGGGGAGCGCAGCGCATACACAGATGTATACAGTGATGCCATGACGTGGCTCTCTAGCCCGTGGAAAAGAAAACACGTTCTTTGTAGGTTCCTAAATTGAACCAGTATTTGAAGTCCCATATTTTCTTCCTCCTTCTCATTTCTCTTCCTCCCTACTCATTTCCCTCCTTCCTCCCATTGCCTTCCATACTTCTTTTTCATTGGTCACCTCCATGTCTCTTCACCCTCTATTTTCTCTCTTTCCCTCTGGAGAACTCTAAATGGCAAGTTTATCTTCCTTGCCCCATTGGGTCTTACCAGGCTAATTTCTTTAGAGTCAGGAGGGTTTACAGGTGCCCCCTTTATGGCTCCTGGTGTTAGCAGCAGCAACGTCCGCCTGGGTTGTATGGGATTTGGCCCGTTCCTTGACAACTTTATCTGCCTGAGACACCCAGGGTGTGATCCTTAACACACCTCGCCCCAGCTTAAAGGAGTCTAACTCTTACAATGGATTTCCAATGCTGTGGCTCTTTACTGTCCTTCCTCGCTTCCTTCTCCCTTGGTCCATACTTGTGGGAGCTTACACTCAAAATAAAATAAAAATACAATAACTCTACTCTTAAAGTAGAACAGTTCCCCAGAGGGTAGAACGACAGGCTATTCTCTGCCTCCTGTTGCTATTTCTGACATACTTTAAAAGGAATAAAGGGAAATTAACTATTTTTTCCTTCGTACTGTCAGAATCTATGAATCACTGACATCAAAATGATATAAGGATGTGTTTTTGAGTGGAGGGAGCTCTGATGTCGACTATCCGCATCTGAAAAGAAATGGCTCACGAACCGTACACACAGAAGCTGGCAAATCTTACAGAGGAATGATTTAATCATTTCCGCTAATTTATGTTTGACATTCAGTCATACCCGAGTCAGGTCAAAGACTCTATCCTCTCAATCATCTTTGCTCTCTCACTTTCTCTTTCATCTTCCCTCTTTCTCATGCTATTGGTTTTCTAATTCTCTGGACTGCTACCATGGAGATATGTATGGGGAAAAAACTCTTCGGACTGGGTTAGGTAACGTCGGTGTGTATGGCATGTGTAGATGTAGTCATACATGTATGACAATCTGACATCCTCACAGGGATAGATGGATGAGACACATACAGCAAAAGTGAGAACATTTGCACATTCCACAGTTATTGTAAGAGGATGTTTGAAGCTTAGGATTTGCTTTACATTTGCTGATCAATGTAAAGAGATAGAAATATATAGTTGAGATTTTGCAGAAAAATATCGCATTCAGAATCACACTACAAAGTGGTGCATTACTTGAGGTATCCCAGTGTGCGGTTGTTTGTGTGTCTGTTCGTGTGTGTTGTTGTGTAAATGCTGATAAGGACCCCCTTGTGTAAAAAAAAAAAACAGTTCCCGGTCTTCATGGGAAATCAATTTGTCCTGCTTTCTACGTGGCTAGCCTTTATATGCTTCTCTTCTTACTTCAACTGTCACCCCAGTGTATACAGAGCCATTGCATCCATCCATCCATCCAACACAGCACAACACACAAACAAACACACAAATACACACTCACATGCTGATCTAATCAAACACATATTGGACGCACACATGCATATTCATTCACTGTACCAGCCACTTCAGCTGACGAGTAAATAACAGAGAGGGGCAGTAAAGATAGAGAGAGAGAGAGAGAGGGAGAGAGAGAGAGAGAGAGAGAGAGAGAGAGAGAGAGAGAGAGAGAGATGAGTCCTGGCAACTTGGCCAGCAGCTCATTAATCTGCAGGTGTGTATATACCAAAGAGACACTGCAACACACACACTGCAACACGCATCTGAGGCTGTTAGCTTTCACATGCACACACCGGAACGTACACACACAAGCACACGCAAGCACACACACACACACACACACACACACACACACACACACACACACACACACACACACACACACACACACACACACACGCACAGTCCCTGCAGCTCATTGTCATTCAACTCTGCAGCCAGTTTGTCCTTTGTCTCTCATTGTCCTGAGGAGTTTGGAGAGGATGGAGTGTTCACGATGATTGAAAACTGCGAAATTATGCCATCCACTCATCTCTTATATAGTGTGAACAGAGTTTAACTGCACACTCATACACACCTGCAGGTGCTTTAGGGTAGTATTTGTGGGAGCTTTTAATCCGTGTGCCTCTATGTGTGTGTGTTTGTTGCTGAATTTTTAATTTATATCATGACTGCATTTGTGCATATATTTACCAGTTCTTTGTATAAGTGTACCTCGTTTTTGTGTGTATAAATACTTGTGTATATGCAAATGTCAGTCTATCACTGCCCGAGTCATCTGCAGCTCCAATATGGTGCACTCCCAGTACAGCCAATCATAATGCTGATTGAAGACCCCAGTGGCTCAAATTAATTAATGAGGCATGTGGATATGGGCTGAGCCAGCCAATCATAGCCCTTTAGGAGCTCCTCAGCTGCCGACAAACTATGACAAACCGCTGGTCATCAATCACACAAAAGACACGTACTGTGCCATTTTCACACTCCATGTCACATCCAGCCTAATGCAAGGATCACCTGAGTCACTGTGCTGTATCAGAAGTTGTTATATCATTCATTGTCTGGCTGCAAGAGATGGGAAAAAATCACCAAAAATTAAGTTTAATTCACCATCAAATATTTTAAATGGTGCGTTTTCATAATTAGGAATTTATGCATTAAGATTTTATTATGACAATTACTTTTTAAAGCACACCATCTTTTAGGTAAAAAAAAAAATCCTCACACAATTCCTATCATTCAGAATCACCCAAACCTCTGTTTTTACGCCCATACACCCTCATTTTTATTACTTCTTAGTGGAGATACAGTATGTAGCATATATACGTCTTTGCAGTTCTGACCTGAGGTTATTACTAGTTGTAGAGCAGAGGAAAACCTTTCACATGCATCTCATTTTGATGTGGAAGCACTGATTTGGATGGGAAGATCAACATCATTCAGGTCTGTATGGTAAATATTAAGCTGCTGCTAGTAGCAAAGTGGCTTATCTTAGCATCAAGAATGGCAACTGGCTATTCTTGGCAGTGACTTCTTGTGCATTCCTGTTGCCACTGTAAGGTTTTCTGGCAACCACTGGCACATCACAGAACTACACAATGGTATATATAAACTTGGCTTAAAAAAACTGAGATATTAGATGTCAATTAGTCATATTTACAGTTGCTTATAGGGAGATTTTTAGTTAGGCCAGTTGCTAAACTAAGCTAATTTATTTGGCTGCTGATGGTAGCTTATATTCATCGTACAGACATGACAATGCTATTGACCTTCAAATCAAAATCTTGGTAAGAAAGTGAATAAGCATATTTTATAAACATTTTGAAACTATTCCTTTAAACCATTTGTTGAACTGCATTGTTTTTGTCTTCCACTCATACACATTTTGAAATGTTTAAAAGTCTGAGCAGCAGTTTTAGTCACTGAAATGAACTACAGCTGAAAGTTCATCTGGTTAAAACCCTGCTACATTTTTAAGGTAAGACTTGAACATTTCGCTTTGATGGTTGTCCTAACGAGGTTTCAACGAGGCGTCTGTTTCTGCACAACTACACAAGTAGTTTTAAAAAAATGTCAGGTTCCTGGAGCTATTTTGCTGGGAAAAGGGAAAATATTTTCTCAAGACTTTCCGGTAAATAGTTGAATCTTAGAATAGCAACAGAAGCTTATCATTACATGAGTCATCATTTCTCTGATGGTGCACTCTTTCACCTCACGGGACAACAGCACCAGATGTAACATTGCAGGAAAAGTAGGAGCCAAGAAATAGCCGTAAAAACTCTACATCATATTGACTGAACCACTAGAACTTGGGAGGATTGGGAGCCAAACACATAAATCCACTCCATCGTTAATGAAGGACTGAATGGGATGTCCTGAGGGGAGCAGCATGGTAGCAGCGGCCCTTTCCATCTGTCTTCCCCTACATACCCTTACAACTCACTGAGAATCTATCCATCTATCAGCAGCTTTCTTTCTTTCTTGTCCTACACTGTTGGTTGTACGTCAGCGTAATCCCATGCAACACCTCTAGTACTATTGCATGCCAATTTCTTCAACTTTCTGTCTCAATTCACTGTGAATCACACGATTTCTAAGAGGGACATGCTGATGAATATCACCACTGCCTGTGGTGTATCTACAGTAAAACATCCACTATCATCAACCACAGCTTCTCCTTTACAATTCCCCCTTCTTTGACCCCATTGCTCAGATCTGTGGACACACTGGTAAGGTGGGTTAGGGGCCGCTGGTATAAATAGTCCCGACCTCATGAACCTTTCAAGCTCAATCATTTGAGCTGATGGTGGAGCAGTGGGTCTCAGAGGATGAATTAGTTAATACAGAAGCCCAGGGGTGGTGTTTCTCTTGCCCTCTTAAAACATGAGTTATGCATTAGCTCTTCATATAGTCTTGGGTCCATTTGGGTCTTATAGAAAACTCAATTATACACGTGTGTGTGTGTGTGTGTGTGTGTGTGTGTGTGTGTGTGTGTGTGTGTGTGTGTGTCTGTCTGTGTGTCTGTGGGAGGCCAGATCTATGTTAGATTAAAAAAAGAGAATATATATTTTGTGCACACCCCTGTGAGCATATTTGGCAATTTGAGTATGCAGGTGAGTGAGCGTGTGAGCTTGAATAAGTTTCATTTTATGCATGAGTACAGATGCATTTCTGTATGAATAATTGTCTTGGCCTTTGACAGGAAAATACATATAATAGAGAGAAAGAAGCTGAAGCAAGAAGCCTGAGGGAGAAAGGGAGAGGTTAGGGGTGGTAGGGGAAGTAAGGAAGTGTGGCAGGAAATTAAATGTGTTATTCCGGGAGGGGGACAAATTGCTGGAGGGGGGTACAGGCTTATTGTCACCCCAATCTCTGCACTGCGGAGCAATTTCAATACAGCACTGTAACGCAGATAAGATTGGTGGTGTGTGTGTGTGTGTGTGTGTTTATTTTATGGTGGACTAAACAGGAGAGAGGAAAGAAAGAAAAACTGAAAAAAGGCGTATTGGGAAAGAGGAAATGGAGGATTAATAATAGCAGCAAGATAATGAGGGATAACAGAGAAATAAATGAAGGGAAAGAAAAAGAAACAAACATTTTAAAATAATAATAATAAAAGTACAGAGCAGGGATGGAGAGACCAATGCAAACAGAAAGGAAGTGGGAGAGAAAACATTCAGATCTAATCGCCATGATTGGAAACGAGGCCAGAGTGTGGGGATGTGCAAAAATAATATTCAAAAAAAGCATCAGGTGTGTTTCCTGTAGAGCAGAGCGAAAAACAACTTGAGGTCATTGCTGGGTGAACAGATAGAGAATGTTGCTATTCAATTTATTTCCCTGAAATCGACCTGGGAGTTTTTCCAACCACCTGTGACTCTGGCTGAGTGTTACTGTCGTTTGTCAAGCCAGTGGACGGTCTTTTTCACATGTGGCGTGTTAACCCACTTGCACTCTCTTGCTTGTTGTTGTTAACTGATTTGCTTGAGGAGTTAAAGAGGACCTATGATGCTTTTTGACTTTTATGACCTATAAACGTTGTTATGATGATTCATAGTCATGCTTAACCATACTAAATTATCAAATAATGACTTACATGCATTTCGACGTATTCCCTGCTGACCGTCTGGGGTGTCTGTGCAGAGCACTAAACACTATTCTAGCCAGTCGAGAAGTCACGTCTTCAAAGCGGTCTACCCTTTCATAATTCGTGACGTCGCATAAAAATTCGTGACGTGACCACGCGGATGTTTCCAAAAAAAAAAAAAAAAAACGCGGATGTTTCCATGTATGGTAATGCTGTCACTTCCCTGTTCGCGTCTGCCTCGCGCCCTTATAGGTCCATGCTCGCGCTTCCCGCCACTGAAAGTGTTCCGGAAGGAAGGTAACCAATCACAACGGAGTGGGGTTTGCAAGAGGGGGGGGGGGGGGGGGGGAGGGTAGCGGAGATGGCCGATGCACAGGCGGAGGGAGCGGAGATTGCCGAAGCACACACACTCAAGTGTTGACAGGAAGTGCTGGATCGCCAAAATAAGAGAAAGAGCTTCCCGAAAATCAACATAGTTTTTTGTGATGTGATTCGTGTCAGGTTGCTCTATTGCAGTGTAAAACAAGAAATTAAGACCAGAAAAGTAGTATAATAGGTCCTCTTTAAGGAGAAAATAACACAGAAAGTGGCCAAAAGAGGTTGATAAGGAGAAAGTGGAGTGGAAAAAGAGAGTGCGAGAAGGACACTGGAGAGAGTCTGGCCAAAATATTTCAGTCTCTCTTACCCCTTTTCCACCAACATGTCCCAGGTGCCAGTTCCCAACTAGTTCGACTTGGGAACCTATAAAAGTTTGCTTTTCCACGCGCAAGAAAGCCAAGTCAAGACATCACTGTATAAATTTGTGTACGTCACCGCTCTCCCAGCTATCACTAACGCTAGCGTTTTGAGTCTGGCTTTGCTTTGTTAGCCAAACACGACTTATCCAGCGTATTTGTGCTGCTCATTGTGATCACTATGGTTATGTTTTGATTAAGTCAAGTAGTAGCGACGTTTTTAAATATGGCGGTCACAAAGCTTTAGTTGGTCTGGTTGGTCAAGATAATCCCGCCCCCAGCCCCTGACGTAAGCTCCAAACTGGCCTCAATACTTCCTCGTTGGAAATGGGGTATCTGAACCTCCTGGGTTACACCAATTCAACATGCAGTCAGTGGAGTACATTTCAAAGGTGGGTGGGGTGGGGGGTTGGATGGATGAGAGAGATGGGGGCCATGGAGAGGAAGAGCTAGTGCAATCAAAGTAATTTCTTCATTTTAAGAGGATCGTTTACTGTCTTGACCCCACAACACATTCTGCATTTGAAATCCAAAAAGCAGGCGTCTACCAGCTATCGTTGTGAGTCTCTCACATTTATGTGTCAGGCACATTTTCTTGGTTTATTATTGAGATGCTTATTACCGTCTCACAGCTCAAATTCATTTAGCAGCCTGCTCTTTTTCTCTCCACTGACTGACTGACTGACTGACTGACTGATATGATTGAGGTCTTTCTGAAGAACAAGCAGCAGTCGGGCCAAAAATAATTTTCTCCCGCTCCAGTTCGAATCAGTGATTTGTTGACCTGCGTTCAGCAATAGTCTCAGAAGGCTTAATGTGTTTCCTTTTCCGACAAACAACATTTGAACTCCACAGCTGCTGCCATCGAAAAAAGAAAGTTATTCCATTACAATGATCCACGAAGGGAAAAGCCAGACCCAGCATGAATGTAAAAGAGTGTTGTATCTTAACCTTACTAGCGACCTCATCACTTTTTATGTATGGCTTCTTGAATCTTCATATAATGTACATGATCATATTTTATCTTAACCACATTTGAACTATATTATATAAGGTAATAAAAGGACATGTGCAAGTATAAAGAATATCGCATTCAAAACCAATGCTGTAATGTTTAGGTGTGCTCAGTTGACCTCGCTTTCCCTGTGTGGAGAGGGAGGTCACATTTTATGTTGGAAAACGGAGAAAAAATATGGAAACTAGTAACGAGAAATAAATACATAATTTTTTCTGGTTGTATTCTGTTGGTGCAATTTCTTGACTTTTACATGCTGTGTGCTCTTGCCTACTTTTTTTTGAAGATGCAACCCAGATTCCGAGTGATACTTTGACTGTGTTGCACAGCTTGATACATATTGAGTCCACCTAAAGGCTCTGCTCACCAACACAGCTGATTCAATTACCCTCACCGATTAGACTTGAAGTTGGGTTGGAAGATGTGCTGGGAATTGTACTGAATACGAATGAAGAAGTCGCATGTTGTCCCGGTTTAGACAGATGTCACCAGAGGAAACAAGTGGATTGATTTGATTTCCTTAGATGTACAGGGATCTTTTCAATATTTTCATTAATGTCACTGCTAATCTGGCAAAAGAAAGATTAAGAGACTTTGAGACTATTATCACTGAAATATTAGACTATTTATTTTTTTATCTAGACATAATCAGTGCAGTAGAATCCCCCCAGAGGTGCATCTTTTCCATCTTTGTCTTGGGCTATAATTTATTATCTCATATCTGAAAACAAATATTTATTCCAGCAATGGGGAATGGAAATATATTGTATTTATTTATATTGTTTCTACACAGGCCGTCTAACTGAAAGGCTTTGATGTGCTTTGTTTATCACCCATTGTGATGCAGGATCCACCAAATGTTCCTGACTATCAAGTAGATACTCTGATTAACAGCTTGGATTTTTAACAATGGACGGGTGCAACACATTATTGTCCTTGTGTCTTTACTGATGCCCTGAAATCAATTGAAATTAGGTTGGGAATACAGATACAGAGGAGGGCTTTTCTATAGATGAGGATCTAGTGGAGCTGGAGTGCTAACACCAAGATGTCTTCAGCGTCTCTCTCTCCTCTACCTTCATAAATAATAATAACTACACAAACCCACAGTAGAAACACACACCATCAATAATGCAGCTTCCCAAAATGCTCCTTCCCAAATAATTGCAGCTACGAGCAACGTCCTGGAGACTGCCCCCAAGCTGTGTTGCAGCTCTGGTGCCAGTGCCTCATTTTGCCTAAATAATCATTTCACATGGAGAGCAGAAGCAGTGCAGGGGATGTTGGTTTATATGCCTGTCTGGCTATAATGGGGCTGCTGTGGATTTATCTTAAATAGTTCGGAAGTGAAGGAGAAATAAAGAACCTCCAATGTGATGGTCAACCATTAATGATCACTGGATGAAATGGGAGCTGCAGACAAGGAATGCAACACAGAAATTGAGACCCTAACTCTTCTAGAACTTGCTTAAATTGGGTTCAAGTATTTGCCGTTACAGGCAATTAACCTTTTGCCATAATTATTATTAAAAAACATTAGATATGCAACTGTGTAGCAACATAATCAACATTACAACACTGCAATAACAGCGGGAAAGGCAATAAAACCACCATGAGAAGAAAAGCCTTAGGGAAGACACGCATAAGTGCAGAAGTTATAAGTA
This sequence comes from Ammodytes marinus, assembly GCF_949987685.1. Classification (NCBI taxonomy): domain Eukaryota; kingdom Metazoa; phylum Chordata; class Actinopteri; order Uranoscopiformes; family Ammodytidae; genus Ammodytes; species Ammodytes marinus. Next base: position 21,459,638 of record NC_137212.1, read on the forward strand.
AATAACAAAAATTGTACATTTGTGCCTTTCGCCCAGCATTTAGGCATTTTGGAACTGTTTCTCAAAAACCAATAACTTCTGTCTCATTCAATACTAAACCTAAACCAATCGACCGCAGCAAATTACAACAAAGCACATGTGTGCGTAATTCATGCCCAAGTTAACAGGAATTTGCCACGAACGATTGATCCAACACCAGATTGTTGATTGATCACCACTGGTGTTCATGCTCGGACACACCCAAATGATGCATAATATGTTGTTTTGCATAGAAGCATTAAAGGTTATTGATAATCAGACCCAGGGCCACATTCCCCTCATGACCCCTGACCCCTGGTCTATGAGCTCTTTCCATAAGCAATGACCCTTAAAACCTCGGCTCAACCTGTTGTCTTGTGTGTGCATAAATATGGACCGCACAGATCTTGAATCGGACCTTCCCAAGATTCAACATTCTTTATGGTCTTTTCTTGTTAAGGAGGTTAAAGCTACTACGAGTAAGTCGGCACGTTGGCGACACCTTTGAACAAAAGCGGTAGTATTATTACGACGCCAGCTGTCGTGAAGCTGTTTTGTAGCTCGTGCAGGCGTGCAAGATTCAAATAATCAGGAAGCAATATGGTGCGTGTCCGTGTGTTGAAAGTGTGAGGGCACCGGACTCTTTTCGGCTCCGTGAGTCTATGGGTGACACAGCATCAACTAATGCCAGTAAGTGCTAAACACAGCTGATTGCAATGAGTTGATGCATTGTCACCTCTCACGGAGCTGAATGAGTCCCCGTGTCCTCACACAAAGCGAATGAACGAGAGATGGCAGTTAGTTAGTATGGATCACGATGAGGTAATGTGTTTATGTTGTAAATAATGACTATTTCCGATGAATAATGGTCATCTGATGATGCTGGTGAGGCAAAGTAAACTTTGTTTTAGTAGGCTACCGCTCATTCATTTAGGAGTAAACACTGCAGTCTAGTTTCGCTGCGTGAAATTGTGTATACGTTGCTTGGCAACGCCCTCCCGCCCGACTATCACTCTCCCTTTGAGCTTTTCTTCATTGCATTTTCTTTTTTTTTTCTTTTATGGTTCAGCGCCGTTATCGGTCATTATGACGACTAACAACTGTCTCAAACAAGGCTCCCGCTCCCCTTCCCTCACCTGGAGGGATAGGCTTCTCAAATCGCGTTCCTGCGCCTCACTGAAATCTGTGACCAATACGGATATGTGACCATAGAGCATGCACGCGTGTACCGAAAATCGGACTGGGTGTACGACCAGATCAAATGCAGTAATAAAAACTATATAAAAACGTCTTTCTTTGCACTGATGGTCTCGTTTGCAGTTAAAGGTAATTTATGATTATGAGAGGAAACATGAGGCTGTTTAAAAGATATTTAAAAGTTACTCGTTGCCGCTTTAAGGAGAATCAAATCATAAAAACAGGAATTAGCTTATATTTACTGCTTAAATACAGCTAAAGCCAACAATGTATGACTCAATTTTAAATGCCCACATCACAAAAGCTTCGGTACTTGATCTACTATCTACTATTGTTTGACCAACAATTCATTGGCAGGGACTCCAAATCAATGTGCCGGAACTGAACGCAGTCAACATCAACATTGTACCAATGCCACATTTATTTTCCCCCTTTCTTTTGCTGTCCTCCATCATCTGCAGAGGCATGTGCCACTGCTCCTGCGTTTTAATCAGCTGCTTCACCCCTCACTGAGCTCATGGCTCCTCTGTGGCCAATGTGTCCTTGTCCATGTCTCTGTCACTCACACACACACACACACACACACGCAACTAAAACGTGATCAGCCATTTTCTGACAATCACAATCGTCCATCACACAGCGGAAAGATGAGCTACCTACTACACCTGGGGCAGAAGTAAAGAACACACACACACACACACACACACACACACACACACACACACACACACACACACACACACACACACACACACACACACACACACACACACACACACATTGAGGAACCTCTGTCACAACTGGCTGACTTGAGATACAGCACATGAGATATTCCCTGTTCACTTTCAGTCAGAGAGGTTTATCCGAAGCTACTGGATGCGACAGGAACACTCCTCTTTGCTTTGAGTGCATAACAAGTTAGCGTATAATGATCTACATAAGAAAACTCTCTGGTGCTTTCCTTTCTAAATTCTGTGCACAGCAGACTACTTCTGGGAAACGTTATGCCAGCATATGCCTGTCTCTTTTTCCGTATGCCACCTTGATGCGTTCGCTGACCTCATAGGCCTTGGCAGTGACTCACCGATTTCGCAGCTCTCCCCAGAGAAGCCCTGAGGACAGTAGCAGCTATAGCCGTCACCTTCCTGCAGGCAGCTCCCTCCGTGGAGACAGGGGTTGGTCTGACAAGGGTTATTCTCCACTGTAGAGAGAGGGAGAGAGCGCGAGAGGGTTAACTTGACGAATGCAAATCCATAATTTATTTTCAAAACAGAGAAAAAGCATTACAAAAGTGCATCAGATGTTGACAAACGACAACAGTGAGCCAGCAGTACCCATTCTCCCTGACAAAGACAGAGGAAGAGCAGAGGTAGGCAGACAGTACTTCTTGCAACCGTCCCTGTTTCTACGACTTTTTCTACAAGGTGACGGATTGGTTGCTGTTGTGTCTGTCCAGGCCCCTGTTTATCATGACTGATTCTCGCCTGCCGAAGGATAATGTGCTGAGTTGACCCTCTACGTGTCCTACTGATGAGCCCAGGTCCTCTTAAATCAGCTGATCACCTACCAGTCATGCATACTGGCGAGGACACCTATTTTTTATGGCACATTAGTGAGGTTGCAGAGGAGGTAATAAACATATATTACCGTCGCTGGGCTAAAATGTATAACTTAAGGCTTCTTCACTTTTCTGCAGATAAATCGAGGAGATGAGTCGTAATTATTGCTCTTTTACTGTAAGATGGGAAGGAGGTGAAGAGAAGAAGTTGACAAGGGCGGTTATAGCGCAGAGCATGTCAGGAGTTTTTATCCTGTGTGCGAAGAAAGACTGTAGGGAGCGGGCTAGATTAACCGCCTTTTTATTATCCAACCCTTGATAGGATTGCAGCCCCTCCTGACACAATCCGTCAGGCCAACTTATACACTGCATCTTCTCCATAATAACAGCCAGGCTCACTTAATGATGTATGAGCGTTGAGATGCAGTGCAGAACACAGAGTGCAGTTCCGCTTGAAAGTCTTGGAATACTGTCATTTATGCGCGGCATATGTGCGTGTATTTTCTGGATGACCCTGACTCATTGCAGGGTGGTGATATACAGTATACGGTAACACGAGTTTGTGTTCAATTTCCTGTGAAAGAGGGAGATAGGCTCCCACTGCTGCAGAGAGGCTGCTGTTGATTTACGCTGGGCAGGGGGAGATGATGGAAAGGCTGCCTTTGAAAATGCATAAAAGTGATTTCGCCGAATGAGGAAAGCCATTAGAGACAGGCTCATTTCTTAAATCAACAGCGGGGTTGGGGAGGGAAGAAAAAACACTGTACGTGTTTTGAAAATAGTAATTGCTTAAAGGTTAATGATGTACTGAAGGAGATGGTAAAATCTGCAAGTGCTGAGCAGTGCAGGACACATAAAATAAAACACACACACACACAGGATATGGTTAATGTGAGCGCCTGGTTGGGTCTAATGATGTCAGCTAAAGGAGTAGAGGATGAGGTAAATGAATGGAGATGTTTGAGTCATTATCTATCCCTCCATCCATGTAACCATATAGGTCTAACTTACTGTAACTCCCTAAAAAAGTTCCTGTTCCTACATATTGTATCAAGGGCCTTTATGTATTACAACTATAAAACTTAACTGGATTTTCCTATTTGAAATACAGAAGTATTGTAGTAAACATCATTTTAATACAGCTTTCTACTTTCAACCAAAGTGTAATGTGATGCAACTTCCATCCTTTCCTTATATGGCTTGCTGTGGTTAAAGAAAGCTCAAATCATGGGTTTGCTGTTTGCCACATTTTCATCATACGCCTATGGACACCATTCAGAAACCTCAGTGTGTTTTCATGAGGGGAAAAATAGGTGGAGGCTTGAGACTACCAGCAAGAACCCCCCTCCCCCGGCATTCTTCACTCTTCAGGGTAGGTATAGCTGATGGAATATGAAAGGCTATTTTGACTCAAACAATGCTCACTCTGGGTGATGTATCCAAAATGCCAACGTGATATATTTTTTGGGGGAGAATGTGCTTTTCAAGGGCTGCTTGTGTATCACTTTTTTTTTTACAAAAATGCTTACAGTAAAACCTGCAATTCCAAGCGGTTGGTTTCTCAAATTCACCGTGAAATCCAATCTCTTCTTTGAAAGATCAAGGTGACATTTCAAACTGTGTATGTATTGGTGCTTGTGTGTTTCATTTGTAGTATAAGCAGATACAGCATACAAGAGCATACATTTAACCTAACCACTATATGATATATGACGAAAACTAGCATAAGCAAGTAACATTAGTAAATACGAAAACATTTCAGAAAGATTTTTGTTATTTATAGTCCATTACACGTTAGGTATTACGTCTTTCTTAAACTATTTGAAATGGACAAAAAAGCTGAAACACCCTTTGTTTGTGTATACTGCTATTTTACTTTCAAAGAAGACTGTCTTAAGGTATCTTTCACTTTCTGTTTCTTTTTTATGCAAATTGTATGAATTTATTAAGGTAAAATAGTCAGAAAATGTCATTGCTGTGCTTTTCTGCAGTGACATGTCAATATGTCTGTTGTGAGTAAGGTCCTACATAATATAGTAGTAATACATTTTAATTAAACTTGACTGAGAGTACACAGCAATGCTAACAGCTCTGTGAGGTTCAAATCAAATCAGTTTTCTCTTCCTACCTGCTGTAGACACCGCAGTGCGTTGAACTAAGTACCAGTAATAGCATGCTAACATGCTCGCAATGAAACCGCTAATTTGCTGATGCTAAGCAGTTAGCCTATAATGTTTACCATGTTCACCAACATACTGTAGCTCGGTGTTAGTATGCTAATAGGGACTTAACAGACAGAAAATACACCCGAGGCTGATGGGAATGTCACTAGTTACACAGGTATTTAGTCTTTGAAAAAAATATTGGACAAATTGAAAATGATGTGAGGATGGGATGGGATCAGCATATAAAAAGTAATTGTGATTGCTGTACAGCAAATGTTTTAATACACTGAAACAAGTCAGCAACTAATACATGCTTTACAGTGCTACTGCTCAATGTTAAAAGCTACAAGGAATGATCTTCTCTAAGAAAGGAATGCACTCTGCCTCAGAAAGACATATTTCCATATGTCGGCCTATTTTTAGCATATTTGGAGTAACATATTACCCCAGTATAAACACAAAGGTCGATCTTAAATCCAACATGCTGAGCGGTAGATATAAAACTGCCTGAGGCAAGAATTTATTTTAGAGTGAATGCTCTGAAATATATTGGTTTTCTTATTTTTTAAATGCTTACATTTTAGTTGGGAACATCTTAAAACATACCCCTTCTGTTCTATAAACCTCCCTGTATGACTTAATCTCTGCCTGTGTCACACTTGTACTGTGCCAAAGATAAGTCTGACATCTGAGTATCTCTGCATGCGGAGTTGATATTTAATCTCAGCTACACAAATGCCTGTACACCTTGACTCACAGCCCAGGTAGACATGCATCTGGTTGCAGTGAAAAAGTCAGCCATGCGCACAGTGTAACTGACAGCTGCGGATACAGTACTGCAGCTTTGGCTTGTTTTGTTACGTCTATTAATTCTGTAAAGGAATTTATTTTTGCCATCGTGATACACAAGAGTGACATACCTTAAACTGTAATCCATAAACTCTTTAGGATTTTAGTGGACGGCATCACCAACTTAAAGGGAAAAATCTGAGCAAAGCTTGTGTGTGACAGCTGTGTGACAGTTGTGTGTGTGTGTGTGTGTGTGTGTGTGCGCATATCTGCGGGCAGGCATGTGTTTCATGCCTTAAAAACCATAGCTGTGTATTCCTATTGGACACATTTATCTCCACAAAAAAAACCATTCACTGACATCATTTTAACCAGTTTCAGCAAAAAGGCCTTAATAAGAGATGAAACGGACTTTTCCGCAGCCATTCTCTACCAGCACTGATAAATGGTGCCTGTGCTTCCTGTGTTAATACAGACAGAGAGAGCTGAGCTGGAGCAGAATAGGACATTGATCCAATCAGCAGACAATTAGTAACGACTTATTACACACAAATGAGACTGTGTTCTTCACCATCTGTCCACTAAAGAGTAGCCGCGCCGTGTTAGTGGTGACACAGCAGGAACGGTGCACAGAGAAATGAGACAGCATTTTACAGATTGTGTGACTACAGCAACATCCTAGTCCAAAGAGATGTTCTGCATGACTGGGTGAACACGCATAGAGACAACCGTGGAACAGGTAACTTCAAATGGGTTGTGGCTGGTATAGTGTTTAAACATTCATGTCAGGGCAGTTTTTTATTTTGGGTGACATTTTGCAGATTTCTTAATTAGGTGTGTGTGTGTGTGTGTGTGTGCGTGCGTGCGCAAAGATGTGAAACTAAAGATGAATATGCATGTGAAAAACAGATTACAAAAAGGCATGCAGAGATAGAGTGAAAGCGGAAGGACAGAGAGACCCCATGTCAATGGGAAAAAGGAAAAGGGTGAGGAGAGGATACGAATTTAGCACGGAGAAGTATGAGAGAGAGAGAGAGAGAGAGAGAGAGAGAGAGAGAGAGAGAGAGAGAGAGAGAGGTGGACTGAGAACTGGAGAGAGTGAAAATGTCAGCTGAGAAGGGACAGAAATTCACACAGGGAGCTATCATACATTTCCTTCCTCTCGTAATGCTGGCTGCTAGCTTATGATTAATTACACACTGGTCTTAAAATAGGTCGCCTCTTCTATTCCTACTGTGTGTCTCTTTTTCTGTGTTGGAAGAAAGGAAAAGAGGAAGAGAGGAGGCAGAAGTCCAAGAGAGAGAGAGAGAGAGAGAGGACAGAAGAGAAAGTCTGCATATAGCACTCCAGTTTATAAAATAGTCACATAAGAGGATGAAACGAAAGAGAGACATATTTGGCCTTACATGGGCTAAGCTTTGAGGTCTGAGGTCCACGGTTATACTCATAAAACACATCCTGTAAAATATTCTCCCCTAACCTTTAGCAAATATTGAAACATCTCTTCAGTCTTGTGCGGAAATTTCCTGAAATATGTTCCTCGGTGTGACATTTTAACGCTCTATGGGGTCATGTTAAGCCTCTCAGGAGAGAGATTATCTTAGCTTTTTGGCATATTTGAGAAGCTAGTTCCCCAAGTCGACGCACACATATGCCCCGGATTTAGAAAGGACCGTAAAAGAGGATTGTCGATAAGTAGAAACATCCCGCACCCTGTGAAGTCTGAAGCTGAGTTGCTGGCAAATTCAACATTATGGAAGCCTCCTGAGAAAAAATAAGTTGCGCTGATAGAAAACACTGAACTCTGCAGGAATAAACATGTGCCATGCACTCACAGCAAAAAATTGCACACACATCATGAACTCACATTTGCTGTATATACACCTGCTTATCACCCGGTGAGGCTGTGCCTGGGCTCACTGAACCTTGTAATAGCTTTGCTGAGACAGAGATCGTGCCTTGGTCTGTTCAAGTAGTCCCCATCTATGAGCGTGATAAGCCATCACCTGGGCCCTGCCAAGAGCTGGCCCTTTAAAAATGTAATGCTACAGTACATCACTTAAAAGGTACTCAGGCACACGGAACAGCTAGAGCCAGATGGATGGCTGCGCTAAACAGCACTGCAAAGTATGGACTTAAAAATATACAGTCGTTGTCATCATCGCTGTGATGGCTCAATGAGTCCGCACTGTGACATATTCATCTTGTCAATTGCACGGTGGCTACAGCGAACATGTGTTTCATGCGATCAGAGATGATACAAAGCAAGAAAAGACATACATAATACATGCAGTGTCATTCCCTTCAATCTATGTAGTAACATAGGTCAAAGTTGAACCACAAAGTTGTTCCATAAACTTTTTTTAAAATATAATTATTGTTCTATTATTGCCCCTCCACTCTGCTGCAATCAGGACAATGACACTCACCTGCTCACTCACACACCTGATCCTATTTACTCAGAAACCATTTTTCCACACACACACACTAAATTGTTCTTTCACCCTGCCATGAGAGTGTCTCCAGCCCCCACTTTTGGATCGATTCTTCGTTGCTTGACCTAACCTTCTGTAACCTAACCCTCTAGTTGTTTGCCTGTGCCAGGTTTCTGCCTGTGTGTTTCCTGCATGCTTATGTCTTCACCCGTGATTCGCATTAAAGCCTCTGGAAGTCTGCTCTAAAAGTAGTAACAATCAATAGGGGAGAACGGGGTAAGTAGGCACACTTTTTACTCTAGTGAGAATTGCTTATCACCTAAACATCTTTCAATAGTAATTCCTACATTAAATTGAAGCTTAAGGTGTTGGCTTGAAATATGTACCCCTCACTTTTTCTATCTTATTGTAATAAAGAAGAAATTAATCATCAAAGACACCCTTACACATTGTGACAACCAACCCCATCAAGGGGTCGGTTGTCAAACACTATGGGGTTGTTTGTCATAATGTTATCTTAATGGGAATAATCTTAAAAAGAAGGCAAGAAAGTAGAACTAAATTTGAAAGTTTAATTGCATTGTCAAGTTGAAAAATAGGCCTACATAACTTACTGTAGCCTTGGCAGCTGGTCTAGTTTGGGATGCACTGGGTTGTTTTGATTTTGTTGCCCTTTTTGCTAGCTGCCTTTTCCTGCTCTTTCCTTCTCTGGGGTGTCAGTGAGGATACAGTTTGACAATTTCTTTCGTTATTGGGTTCCTTTTCTGGCTGCAGCCTTGAGATAACATGTGACAACCAACCCCCCAAAAAATGTGACGACCAACCCCAACTTGAATTTCTTGCTAGCATCAAGGCCAACAACCATCTGACAACTAATTAGCTTGCTAACCACAATCTAAAATAAAGTTTACCCTTCACACTTTGTATGGGTAACAAGTGTTTTGTTGTTAACCAAAACATAACCTGCCTCATCTACACCGAATTTCTGTAAAGTTTATCAAACAATATCTTTAATTTGGATTGATGAAACTCTTTTCAAATGCTTACTATCATGCAACTGACTCCCCAAAAGACATTGTTAGAAAGATAAAAGTGGATTTGGGGTCACAGTGGCTTTAAAAGACATTTTTAACAACTGTATCCTATGGGTTGTGTGCTGCATTTGGGTCAAACGTGACAGAAAGTATAGAGGCAAACAGAAAAAGAAGTGAGATTGACATGCAATAAAAGGTCCATGACCGGAATCAAACCCAGTACGTTAATGTTATATGAAACACAGCATAGCCATTCGTCTACCGGTACAGAAAATGACACCCATCTGGAACTCCAGCCAGCTGGAGCTAAAAAGTAGCTGCGATGATGTGTGCTGTTCACTGAGCCGCCTGCGTGACCTGTATCCAAGTCCAAGTTTCCATCTCTTCCGCTGACGTGGATGGACAGCATCAGACGGAATCACAGGTAGGAATATGATCCATGTATCAACGTGTCCCCACAGACAGGCCAAGCAAGTCATTTATACTGCAGATGAGCTACAATTACTGCCAGGGCATTCTAAATACACACCGGGCGAGATATGAAACCTATTTCTGCTGAAATATAGATAACATAGCACCAGGATGCATTACTCTGATAACTTCAAAGGAATTGACTTACAAAAGCACTACATGAGGGTGGAAATTCAGGGGCAGGGAGGTGGTAGAGGAAAGAAGAATAGATGGAGAGAGACAGACATTACGTTTTTCTTGTCGGCGGACTTGCTCTGGGTTTGGTGCTGATGATGTCAGCGCCCCTGCAGTCAGTCGGCAGAGTCGGACAATCTAATGTGTGCAGAGGCTCATGGACCGCAGTGTGGAATATTACACCAAACACTTCATCATTACAGTCCTCGAGGTCATACACAGAATGGAGAGGGGTCAGTGCGCCTCGCCTCTGTGAAAACCAAGCTTCCACCTCTCCCTTTTAACCCACTGCACCTACTGTCAGTCGACCGTAGTGGTGTGTGGGATAAATAAATCCCAGGGGTAGGGGTTGCGAAATGAAAATGGAAAAAATAGTATTATTTTCTACAATTTACTTAAAGGTTCAGTAAGCGGAATGGTCAGTTTAGGTAACTTCCTGTCACTGACTACAGTTAGCAGTCCCCTTCCTTGTCTCCACGTCACCACATTAAAGCAGCGAGTTATCTAGCATCATTTCAGATAAGTAAGTGTAATAAAACATGATAAAAACCATTAAAACAGATATTGGGAAGGATTTTTACCTGCTCCGCCATTGTAGGCGCATAAACATTCACCGATCTGTCGCTCTGCGCGTGCACCGGCAGTGAGACGGGTGCAGGTTTGTAGCGTTCTCTCTTCTGATTGGATATCAGTTTCAGGATCCCCGAAAAGTTTATTTGCCGATTACATGCAGAGCGGGTGACTGAGAGATCAGCTTTATGAAGCGCGAACACTATATAAGTGATCACTGTATGAATAAAGAACTATTTAACACTTATATTAACATAAATAAATCGCTTACTTCACCTTTAATCAAGCAAACTACTGGGTAATTTGAACATATACAAAGCCTCCTAGTTGTGGTCTGTGTCTGACACAATATTAGAACAGTGATGAAAAACCCGGTGAATCGTATGTCTACAGAGTTGTGGCCAGGAAAAAAAGTAAAAACTCAGCTCTGCAAAGTTGGTTGAGGTAAAAATTATTATTCATATCACATACATCTATGTATAAATAAATATATATGTTTTTAGTAATATCATTATGCTAGCACCATAGTGCTATCTGCTTCATTTCATGTCATGATTAGTTGGCTTGTAAACATGCTTGTAGCAGTGGTTACCATGGGTTTTTGGCACTACATTTCTCATATTGAGAATCTAGACACAGACTTGTCTTCATGCGTGTGGTGATGAAATAGGTCTGGGCCTGCAGCTTCAAAGACAACAAAACGACAGAAAAATAAATCAAAAGGGTCACATAAAGTAAATACTGTATATCAAAGGGATCCCATACAGTATTAAGTTGGTTGTAAAGAATAATGATTTAATACTCATCATATTCATCTTCATCTCCCCACCACAGCTTCTGGCAGGAAGTCAGTGCTCAAGGGCAAATGAAAACATACTTGCTGAATCGGGGCTTGAACCCAGCTTCACCGCTTAAAAAAAAGGCTGCATACGCCACTGTGCATCCTTCAAGGAATGTGGTCATATCTTACTTAGAGGGAAGGTTGTAGATGGAGCAGGTGTAGTGATGTGATTACTGTACAGAGACGGGGCAGAGCAACCTCTGACAAACTAGGATTGATGATCACTGCAGGGGTCGGGAACAGCTATTTCTATCTGTCTGACCACATGTGGTGCCCGGTGCCTGGCTAGCATATACAGTGCACACATTTGTGTATGAGCGAGAGCGTGTGTCCGGGGGTCGAAAGGGATGAAAGAGGCACTGGATGTAGACCCTAATCTGACATGCCAAATGCAGTATAACTCATGTAATCTATTACAGTCATGCATTATTTATTACTGAGCACGATGAGTTTGAAATCAACACTGGATTACTCAAATGACTAAGACTACCATGCCAATATACACAACTGTTCCAAGTTATTATCTATTTAAGCAGTGCCATTATTTATTAATTAGTAGTTAAGCCAACCCTGCAGGTGTATGTGACACAAAGGAAATCGAGCTACGGAGACACAGGAAGAAAACAAGTCAAACTATTTCTTATAAGTTTGAATATACTTCCACACTGAAAATAAACACGAAATACAGCAGTAAAATAATTCATAGACAATCTTTATTTCGAGCCTTTGAATTTTCAGCATCATCTCTTTCAACTCCATAAAAAAAGTTTCCTCCTGTCGTCTGCACACGCAAACACTTGCACACAAACACAAGCACACACACACACACACACACACACACACACACACACACACACACACACACACACACACACACACACACAAACACACAAACACACAAACACACACACACACACTATGAAAAGCATGACACTTGCAATTAGCCACAGTGCCAGAAGCCTGAGACAGCAGAAAGCAGCCGATGCGCTCTTAGTGAGCACTTCGTGAACCGAGCGTCACACTGAATCAGCCTGGAGAGGACCAGGGAGGAGTAACATGCCAGCAATTCAATACAACCCAATTCAGCGCGACTGCACGGGCGAGACTGACGGAGAAATTGAGGGTCTATTGTTACAAGAGCGGCACTTGTGGTGTCTCCATTGGTCCTAAATAAATTGCATTATCTGGGCTGTCAGAGTGGCAGGAAAATAATCCATCCTAGCTTATCATCACAAACACACCTTGGATTCCCTCCCCCCTCCTTCTCTTCAATGTGGCTTTGCTCTCACTGTCAGGAGGACTTTGTGAAATGAGAATATTGAATAAACTGCATTCCCCTTCTTTAATTATCCAATAATACTCTATACAGTATGCTGACTGAAAGTACGCAGAGAAGAAGAGAATGTAACAGTTACTGTCAGCGATGCACTATGAATTATCCATACTTCGCATGATTACGGAAAAGAACATGTATTGTTACACGTCAAGTGATGACAGTGCAGTGAACAAGCATGTATGCATGACAAATTCAAATTAATTAAAGGGAAAGGAGGGCTGAGTTCCTGTCTCAAGTACAATTAATAGACCAAAGGACATTTGCTTGTGATTTTCATAGTGCCGCATTCATGTAGTGCAAGAAGCTCAATGATACATGGATATTTTTTTAACCTTGAAATGCACTTTGCCAATCAAGTGTGCGTTTCTTTGCCCCACACAGCAAGTGTGTATGGTGAGAAAGTGCAAGGCCCGGTTCAACCAGTGAGAGCGACGGCATATGCAAATGAAATGCGAGCAGAGATGTTGGTATTCCCACTTAAATTGGTTCTGTGTCAAACATAGCATAACATTTATGATGTGGTACCACCTGCCGGTTTATAGAAAAATGGTTGTATAATGTAATAATCCTCAGTAATTGACATAAACCCTCTTAATTGGATATTCACTAGGCCTACACACTTTACAGATTGAAATCAAACCTCAAAAATATAACTGTACAGTGATAACAGCCAGAATGGGTGTAAAACAGGCTGTGATATGAGTAATTCAGTTTTTAATCTCCTCCAGTGCTTTTAAAGACTGTCATTTGATTAAATCCCTACAGCAATTTGAAAGCAGCAGGAGAGACGTAGAACTGCAGTTCTTAATTGATAAGTGCCATACGAAAATGCACAATGGCCCATTGTGAATGTCAATGTAGTTACATTGACAAAATCATACAACATCAAGCAACACCAGGCTGCTGCGATCAAATTAATTGGACATAACTTTATATATCTGCAGGCTGTAGCTGCTCCTATAAAGTTGAATACTCAACCATACTCGATATTCAATTTACTGTATGTTTATTTAGGTTTTAATTCTAAACTTAAGACTCATCTTTTAAGCCAAGTGTTTTCATGTGTGTTGTGTGTGTCTTGTAATATGCAGCCAGTATACAGACAACACCTCTTTGTCCCTATGCGGAGAAGCTGATTTGCACTCGTGTCTTCTCACCATTTGGTTTAGCCTATACTAACCAATACTGTGACTGACTGACAATGATTGATCACCTAAGCCCTCCCATTTATATTCTACTTCTCCCAAACCTTTTGCGCTGATGTAAACAAAGATAGCGAGTACACTTGGACACACCGTCACTGACCTTGCACAGAAGGCCTAGTGTGCTGTGCAGTTCGTTATGAAAATACCATCACAAAAGAGCAGGAAACACACACACAAACACAGACGCGTGCGCACACACACACACACACACACACACACACACACACACACACACACACACACACACACACACACACACACACACACACACACACACACACACACACACACACACAGATTGGGGAGACTATACTCCCTTTCCATATTCCACTGTGGTTACTATCAAGACATAGTTTTGATAGCAGAGAAGCGCTATTAGGGGAAGCAAGCTGTAGGCAGGAGGGTTTGCCTGGAGACCCGTTGGAAAAACTCGACAAAGAAAAACTCACAGTGCCCCTGCCAGCAGAAACTCTGAAAAGAAGCTTGCCTTCGCCAAAATTCCCCCAATCTTACACTACAATTTGCAAAAAAACATCCTTTCTTTTTATAGTTCAACAGATCCTGCACATTTACACATTTGCATCCACCACCCCACACCATTTGAGAAACCCTCCTTGCCCTAAAGACTTTTCATTTGTCCCCTGTTTGTGAGTCATCCCCCCCTCTGGGACAGTTCTGTGGGTGTGTCAGACAAGCTCTGCATTAAGGGACCCCTCAAACCCTCCTCCCACTGTGGGCTGGCTGCTTGCATGATGCGTTGTGACTGACGCCAGGAGCCAAACACCCTTGCTACTGCCTTTGCTCTGCCTTCAGCGCCGGCGGGAGTGAGTGAGAGAGATAGAGCGGGAGTGAAGTCAGTCAGGCAGTCTAGTAGCTTGAGAATAAAAAAACCCAGCTGTGTGTGTACTCATCCTCTCCACTGCCACTCCTTTGTAGCTAGGAAATACCACAATCTGAAATCATACATTTTACTGTTAACCTTGATGGCAGGCGGTTCCGTTTTTTTCGACAGCATGTGCCCGCATGTGTGACCAGGCTGAGTTGCCGACGGATATGAGTGTGTGTGTCTGACTGTAAATTAATGGAGAATGCAAAACACGACAGAAACAATCTCAGGGACGCTGCCATATTCAAATATCGTTGGGTGTGCTTCAGGCTTAACAGATCTCAGACACAAACTGTATCTGTGTCGCAGTGTCACATTATAATACATCTATATCCAAATCCCTCTTGTTTAGAGCTGATAAAAACAGAGAGAAAACTGATGTGCAAAACAACATGGCTGTGTACTGCTAGTGTTTGTCTCCCTTATGTGTCCTCTAGGGAGGATGGAGCTGTTAGATACAGATAGAGAGGTGAAATAGTCTTTCAGCAAAAGGAAGCAGATTCCCTGACAGTCTAATCTGACACTTTCTGAATGCTCCATTGTAACGGTTAGCCAAGTAACCCGACCAGGTTAGTCTCTCCGGCTCTCCACAGCCACACAATGACTCCACACAGAGGATTAAATTCCTTCTGACAGGACCCTGCCATGCTGTCTGTCTGTCTCCATCCATCCTGCCCACCTTTCCCCAATTGATGACAAAAACAGGTGGACAAAACAGGTCCACTTTATGAAACTCTACGCACCTTCATGGGGCCCAGAGAGGCTCTAAAATTGAGTTGACAATTGAAAGTGAGGAAGTGCTTCATCGGGGAACACATAAGAATGGGTTGGCATATGGCTGAGCAGAGGTCTTTTCTTATCCGGTTAACAGATGCGGCTAAATGAAAATGACTATAATAAAATGAGGGGAGATGAGGACGCCTGGATGCTCCAACAGGCAGTTAAGAGTCTCATCTGCTGTGTGGCTTTTTACTTTGTAGTTTTATTCCCCATTGAGCCAGTTATTTCGGACTGTGTGCTCTCCAAAAGCCAAGAGGAGTAAATTTGCACCATGTTTGGCTAACATGGGAATAGCACCAATAATTGTTAACTCCAAACCAAAATGTAATAAAACGTTGAATGTTCTCACAACAATTCTTTATGCATATGTGAGCATAAGGCATTTTACCAACAAAACAAACACATGATAAAAAAGCATGTGTTGCAGCCAGGCTAAATAAAAACAAATGGAGCTTAGCGTTTATTGTTACCTTGTTCTTGAAGTTAACATAGGAGTCTTTGGAGGGCTGTGAGATGAGAAAATATTCATGAAAGCAACAACAAAACTTGCTTTGCAGTTCTGCTGCGGATCTGCTACCAGAAAGAGATTCAGTCATTCATCTGCCATAATGGGAGCTCTGGGTCATACAATCTAGAAAATAAAGTACAGCTGCCCTTGATGCAGCTCCTAGAGGCTGAATAATCACCGGGTTTTGTTGTGGCAGCATAATCAAGTATCTTTATGATGCCCGTTTAAGACAGCTTTTCAGTGTTTTTTTCAGGCTCACTGCAGAATATTAAACCCACATTTTCATGGTGCATTAGCTTTACAAACTAAGCTGGGTGTTTCATTCCCTTTATGTGTATCATCACAGTTGCTATTCCCCTCAAAATATCAATGAACACTCTACAAACAGATATTTTGCTAGCCCATTTCTCAATCTCCTTCACGGAAAATCCTGCACTAAAATATTTAGTCACTGTGAGATTTTACTTTACCAGTTTAAAACGTTTTTTTTTTGCAAAACTGCCAATTTATGCCTTTCGTATCGCTGCTAGTGCTTGCTGCAATGTTCGACGACATTTCACTGCATATCACTTGACTTGGTCCATGGAGAGAATGATCACACACATGTAGAGTCAGACCGCACTTCTTTAATGCTGAAAACCGCTGTGACAACAACTTAAAAATGGCATATTTGAAACAACGCACGACTTCATATCGCACATCACTTCACTTCCTGGCGTCTGATATTGAGACGTGATGGTAAATAAGCCTATAGCTTATCTCTGCTTAAGTTACTAATCTGAAGCTGTTGGCTTTGCATAGGAAGGCTCACAGCACTACTAGCTTCAGCGTCACGGAATCATCCATGTTGGTACCAGTAACGTAAAGATGAAGAAGTGCGATGTCATAGAGGAAAGCTTCTAACATCTGACTTGAGTCAGCACGGTGAGTCAGCATCAATTACATTTTGACCAATTAAGATTGAGCTGTTTTTGTAATAAGCAGGGTTTGTTTATATAACATAAAAATATATATGACCTTCTATCCTTGGCAGCCCAAACCTGCTGGGAGCGGACAGCCTTCACTCTAATGTGAAGGGCAGCACGATTTATCCAGGAATATAGAAAAGTGTTGGCGCAGAGTGTGATATTTGGGACTTAAAGCTTTTAGCTCAGGAATGTCGCCACAGACACCCAGATTGTATTACTCTGCAAAGCTGCAAATATGGCAAATCATTTGCTCAATCACTTCACTCTTTGATGGATAGTAATTTAACAGGACCGAATGCAATGGAGAGTGCTCATTGAAGCCTTATGTCCCATAGGGGACGAAGAGGAGTAAGTAAGTAAGTAAGTAATTTAACAGGAAATTATGGATTACAGCTTTAATTCGATTGTATTGGTGGATAATCATTATCAACCGTGATGTATGCAAAGGGGTCAGTGTGATTTCTCACCACAAATTACTTAAGCTAATTTTCGACACATTGGTTGCTTGGTTATTGCCTTGGTTAACCGGATACAAAGGGTCTATGCTCAGTCAGCATAGAGCTGTGTGTAGCGCCGTTTTATCCCACACTGTAATGGAGCTCAGTGTCCCTCAAGGCAGTTCTTAAACAAATCCCATTCCATTAATATGCAGCAGCCAATGGCACAGAATTAGATTTCGTAAGAGTCTATGATATGGAAAAAATTACACCATAAAAATGAAAGATGGGAAGAATAGTGTGAGAGACAAGAAGCCGATAAGAGGACGACAGATATAGGCAGTGGATGCATGAAAGGGAGGTGACTCTTATTTAACAGACGAAGATCGTGTGGGACATATGCGGTTAGACAGCAATTGCCTGTCTTGTCTTGTACCTCATTGGAGTTCAAGAGGCTATCAAAACATTATGCCAGAGAGAGTCATAAGAATGTCCAGAGGAGTAATAAAATACATAAAGTTGGGCAGACGGGGAATCGAAGGAGACCTGGGAAAAAAAGCCAAATAGGGAGGGAAAGACAAGAGAGGGAAAGAGAAGGATGGTGTGAAAAAAAGATGGGAGACGCAGGGAGGGGAGAGGCAGGAAAATCAATAGGCTTCTATATGCAGCATCCCGAATGTGCCCTCTTGACAGCCTATATCTAAAGGACTCCCAACAGCCAGCAGACAAAATGGACATCTATCCACACAGACCCATACTGATAATGCCACCAAAGCCTGTCCCCTTTCCCCCATTTATCTCCCTCTGTCCCTCCTTCAAACCAATACACACATGCATTACTTCAAAGAACTGGCTCTTTCTCCTCCAAATGTAACACTGTAATTTGGTTGAGGGCTGCCTGCCGAGTTATTGATGCGGCTCGAGGTCTGATCCATCCTGAGCCTGGGGGGATAAGGATATCAAGTCACGATGGCTATTACTCAAGATCCGGTTCCCTGTTTGCCAGAGTTTCAGCTAGTGGCATTTGTAATTTAAAAGGCTGGACAGAAAGCCAACATCACTGTATTCCTCCTCCACCCACCTCATTTCGTCACCCCTAACGGTTGAGTGCAGGTGCTCTAAACCATTGGGCAGGCCTTTCAATGCTTGTTGCGATTCTCTGGGCCTCATAAAACATTCCTGTAACTTTCTTGTGGCTTGTAACAAACTTCCATTCAACACTGTGTTTAGGATTATACAATATGGAAATAAAGATATGAGTAATTGAAAATGAAATAAAATGAAACGTGTTTACTTTCTCACAGTGTTCACAGCGAAGGATTAAGACATATATTCTGTTTATTTGTGTGTGTGTGTGTGTTTATATGGGATGGTGCGGCATGTGGGATGGATTATAGAGGTTTACTCCTGAAGCAGGCTTGGCATGCTGGTGCTTGTTCACATATTTAGTTTGTATGTGTGTGTGCGTGTGTGTGTACGTCCACCCATCTGTGTGGGTTTAGCTGGAGGCCAGAGCGATGGGGGAATTGGAAAAAGCTGGATGTGGCATTATATACCAGCGTCTTATCGCTCTGATATACGGCCAAATGGGACATACAGGGGGCTGAGACTGTTCTGATAACAAACAGGAAGGAGGCGGGAAGGAAGTACAGCAATGTAAAGGGGAAAAAGAGGGAGGAAGGAGGAGGAGGAGGAATGTGCTCTCTGGGGGCCCATGGGACCGTGTTACTGTAATATTTGATCATTGATTAAATAGGTATATGAACACCCTTCTACAGCATCATGAAGGAAACATTCACCCCCTTTAACTCCTTTCCAGAGATGTCCATCCTTCTGCACTTTTCCTCCTCTCTGTCTCTAATCTTACTGCTGTCATGCGCAGCAGCCATTGCAGTAATGTTGTCTGTACCACAACTGACACCTACAAAAGGTCACTCAGGGGGAGACGTCTCATGCTTCTAATCACTTAACAAGAGCAGGGCCACTCACTCTGTCCCTAATGTCACTGTATCAGAAATAGCGATAGACAAAATGTACTCATGTCCTATCTTTCTGTAAATAACAGCAGGATGTTCTCTATTTTGATATGATACCATTTAATGTGAATAAAGCAAATGTCCTGCAAGCTGCAATCTTTGTTTCTTTCTTATCCGACTGAAATCTGTATTATGTTCACAAAGTTAAACAAGTAGAGTAGTGTCATGGTCATGCTCCACAGTAAGCTACAACACTCCACCTCAAGTGAACAAGATGTTCCTGTCTTCAGCCTTTAAGATTTTTTCTACTGAAACCACAGTTTCATCAATATCTCCTCCACTGGCTGTTATTAAAAGGACAAAGGCAAATCCCCCGCTTCACACTCTCATGTAAACCAAATATAGTTCTGCTGGGGAAATATGCTGATACAGTACAGTGCTCAATGTTAGAAAAGTGCCTATAAATGACAGTGGGCAAGCGTACAGAAAATAAAAACAACATACAGTAATTTCACAGTACATGAAAAGTGTTCTTTTTCATGACAATTCAAATTTGGTGGAACTTGGATACTGCCCGAGATTAAAGTGGTACATTTGCAAGAAAGACCCACACATTTACGAGAATAAAGCTCTAATATTCTCTTAAATGATAATGTCACATCTTTTTATTCTCTCATTATTTGCCAGAGAATAGAAGTTTACTTCTTTTCGGAATTTTTTTTCAGAGTATGACCCCAAGATGAGGCGGAATGACTGACATTATTAAGGCACAATAAATGTTGCAAGGATTCTTAGAAAAAGAAAAATATAAGAGAAATATTAGGCAAACAACATCTTCCTTGTGTTTAAATTACAAATTTAGAACAGGAAGAGACGATTGGCCCTGAGAACAAAATGTCTGTTATGTTAATTTACTCTGTGGTTTTCTGCCACAGCAGCAGGTCCATTAACTATCAAAAGAAATCAATGCGAGCATGCTGAGACAAACAGAGCAAACGCAGCTATTATCCTGAACAACAAGGCAGCGTGAGAGAGGAAAGTTGAGGCGAGTGGGAGAGAAAGTTTAAATGAGAAAGGAGAAGAGACTGCAGTCAATTACGAGTCCCATCTTGCGGCTTGTGTCTACATTGATTTGTTGGGGACTAAGATCTCGGCCTCTCCCTGGTTCACTTAATTGCACTCACTCTGACCCACTAATTACTTCACTAAGACCTAGTTGGTCTCACCTGAGTGCAGTGCCTCACTATCCGGAGCTTTCTCTCTATTGTCAACAGGGTAGGAAGGAAGAGAAAAGGAAGAGGATGTGAAGGCAAAAAGGAAGAACAAGCCAGGATTAAGAATGCATGAAGAATGTCAGAGAGGAGAAGAGAGAGGGGAACAGTAGGATGGAACAACAGGGGACAGTCAGTCTGGAAATAAAGGTGTATACTGTATATTTAAAATGGTTCACAGAGCTGTGAACTCATGGGGAAGGCATGCAGCATTGTAAACATACTGCTGTTACAGTACTTTATGTCACCTCAGGAAAGCGATGATGTGAAGAATGTTTCTGGCTCTCACTGAGATGCATTCATAATTGAATAACTATCTACTGATTACATAATAACTCATAATCAGGAAGAGAAAATGACGGCGATAATTCATTCATTGGAAACACCGGGAAGCTTACGTACCTGATGGGAGAAGCCCAAAGGCCCAGTTGGGTACAAGGATGCCAAACGGATTGCTTGTGTCTTTGCTGTCTTTGTTGTTTGTCGTCATCGTCGAAGCTGAATTTTGGCTCACGCCTTTGCCAGGCTTCCATCGACTTCCAACCACAAAGGACTCAGACACCGCAGACCTGGACTCCATTTCGGTGGCACCACCGTTTGAAGCCGAAGCAATGGTAGTCAACTGATTCCCACCGCTAGTTGTTTGAGATGCCGCACTTGGTGCTGCAGCAGCTGAGAGGTGGCCATGCAGGTCAGCTGTGCTTGTCGTTAGCTCCCTCTCTTCATGAACCCAGGAAATGGATATTGAAGGCTCCTCTGGGGAATTTTCAGAGTCGGTGGCTGCTGCGGTGGTAGGATCCGTCCTCTGTGTGTCTCTGGTGGTCAGTAGCTGCACCGTGGTCACCTCGGAGGTTGTCAGCACCTCCATTAGGTTTTTGGGTGTAGAGGTCACCACCACTTCCTTCATGCTTGTGCCAGTGCTTTGCTTCTTAAAGACAGGAGTGAAACCTGAATTTGAACTACCCTCTCCTCTTTGTGAAGAAGTGGAGGAGGAGAGGGTGTCAGTAGGCCGACGGAAGAAGATTATCTCCCCCCTGGCCTCCTCTGCTGTTTGTGGCTCCTGAGAGCCCTGAGGTGGGGTGGTGGTGGTGGGCTGGTCCACTAGCTGCCACTGGGACAGAGTAGTGTGCTCTGCCACAGTCACAAGCTCCCCGAGTGAAGGCTCTGTCTCAAGACTCAGTTTGACATTTCTGCTGTCAAAGTTGTTGGCTTTCAATCCAAAGCCACCAGGGAAGTTGCTCCCTTCACTGCTCCCCTCTAGGTCCCTCTCCTCCCCTGATGCAGCACTGGGAGCCGATGGAGCTTTAACATCTTCTCCATCCTGGTCCTTCCCCTGGCCTGAATAGTTTTCTGGGTTGTCCTGTCGAAGGGAGGTGGGCAGGGTCATCACCTCCAGCGGCCCTGCTTTGGCTTCCATAGGCTCCCAGGTGGGATGGTTACCCACATAGGGCACATTTCCAGGGGGGCCAAGTTTGGAGCCACGCATGGACTTGATGGCCCACCAAAATTGGCTGCTGGGGGCGGGAGCAAAAGCTGGGCCTCTTTTGGGACCCTGAGGAGCAGATATGTTGACATGTTCACTGGGTGTTGGTCCATCGTTGGAAGCTGATGGAGTGAATTCTAAAGGGAACACAGAGACAGAATAGATTAATTATTATAAATTCCATTACGGGGGTGGGAAGGTTGGGGGTGGATTTAATTTTATGGATGTGGAATTAGCATTTAAAACTCAAAGCCTGGCTTACATGGGCTCCATATAACTTTTACAGGGAGCACAGGCAATTATTATAAAAATATGAGACTGCTGATATCAGTGGTGAAAGTCACTGGTATGGTTTTCTGTCTTGTGTGGACTTAGTCACTGTTTTTGATGTTGTTGAAGAGTTTATTTAATCTGTACCCACACTATAAACCAGTATGTAAGAAGGATAGCAAAGTTAATTGTGTAGAAATAAAAGGAGAAACTAAGACCACCTCCATAAGTGTGCTTTTCATAGCCAACATCTGTGCCCTACAAAAAGTATTTAAAATATGTTTTGGCATCAAATTCAGAGGCAAAATTGGTCCAACAACTCAACAATAAAACTTTATTACACATACATTATTACGTGTTAACATATTCTCAGGTAGCTCTTATCCCAAGGCTCTCTGAAAGTACCGGTTAACTGGAATGTTCTAGAAGATGGAGGCTTTGGGCTTTTTTCCTCCCCAGTGGAGCTGATCAGTGCTACCAAAGTCGCTGGAGTTTGTTGACAAAGATGGGAGCCATCTCTTCTGGAAGCCCATAAACTAACACGTGTGCATGCACAAACGTACCAAAAGGATGGAATGATGTTTGCAAAGTAATTTCACACTTCTCTTGTCAGTCCCTGTTTTCTTATTGCCTCCGGGTTTTTGTTAACCCAATACAACCTCCTGAAGGGAACACACTTGCCTGTGGTGAGGGAAGCCATGTGGAAAAACGCAGGAGCCCTTGCAACATGATAAGCAAATGACTTGCTCCACCAACAAGCTCCATCTAGAGCCGTTTATTTAGATGAAGTGCTCCACTGTACCTTATCAGCTTACGGCTTTAAACCAGACACCATCAATAATTCATTCTGTCTGCATGTGTGACTCACGGCTGGTGTGAGACTCAGTGCAGTTGTGTTACTGAGAGGCCGAGCTAGTGTTGCTACCACCATCAATCGCTCAGCTCGGTTGGGTTGCCCTCGGTTCGGTTAACATGTCTGTAAACCAATAGCGATACTGCATGGGCTGTGTGCAACACAACCCAGCAGGACAAATTACCACGAGAGGGAGAACATACACAAATATGTCTATGCGTAAAATATTAAAACGTATCTAAATTATTCAAAAGAGCCGCTGTTGCCTTATGCCTAAGTGAGGTTTATGAGCCCGAGGTTTATTTCCATAAGAGCCATGTAGAACGGCTTAATTGTCCTATTAATAATACAAATAGCTAATTACATACTTTTTTACTACACACACTGAGGAGCGTGATAATAATTAAACACATTAATCTGGTTTGATCATCAACGTAATGACCCATGTAATAAATAAAATGAGACAATTACACACAGGTTTGGATCATTTTCATGGTGATGTTCAGAGCACTGTTTTAAGTTCAGCTCTGGCACTGTAAAATCTCAACGCTGAAATGCTGCAAAACAAACTTATCATAAACTCTGTTCGGATGGTAATAATGTGCTTCCACTGCGAGCAGTTCTGCTGTGTTGACTCCACTTTACTGGAGTAAACGGCTGAGAGAATCCCCGGGGTCGGGCAGACAGACATGATATTAAATTGTGAGAGTGGAGGCTGAAAAAGAGAGAAATGGTACCCAATGCCACCTCAGCCCATCTGCAGATATGACATCTAATAAAAGAGAGTGAGGGTAAGTTATTGCGCAGCCCCGTGAATCATGTCAGAAGCGTCTACATTGAGTGTCAGTTCACGGACCTCACTGTCTTCTATCACATAAATGCAGTCTGTGGGTTTGATGAGACCAGTGAGAGGCAGACATGCATTTCCTTGACAGACAGCGAGGGTTTGAATGTATTCAAACTTTACATGCGTGTATTGGAGGAAGATTTCTTCACAAGGAGCTTAAAAAATTATAACACCTAATGCAATACAATGCAGACATATGGTGTCTTTTTTCAAATTTTCTAGTTAATCTGATTCAATATTCAAATCTGGATCATTATTGGAAGCACTGTCTACGCAGTGTGAATCTTTGAGTCAAAGAGGCAACATGGCACCATCAGTTACTGAGAAGAGTTGAGATCCAAGGGATAGCCTGCAGTGTGCAGTATCTAAGTTAATTCAGCTCACTGATGCGAGTTTAAGAAGATAGATCAGTTGGGCAGCTTTCCATCACGGCAACATTAAAGGACGAAAATGACTATTCCTCACCCCTCATTCTCTATCTTCCCCTTTTTTCCCTACTTCCTCGCTCTATTTGTCCCCCTGTGTTGCTCATCCTTGCTTTAGTGATCATTACTACCAACCTTCACAAAGCCACAGCCTAATTGGCAGAGACATAGATGGAGGTGAGAGCGAATGGCAGTGCAGCCCAGCCTCCACGTTAATTGGATACGGCTGTGAATAATGCATGCGAGTTAAAGCTTAGATTTTCTTGATCAATGCCTTGGGGGTTGGCATTGGATTTCAGGTAGCACCTCAGTAAGTATTTATATTAATAAAGCTTGCCGATTCCTAGGTGAAGATCACCTTTATTGGATTCTTCTGGCTGTCTGTGGCAGAGTCTTAAGACTCCTTTTGTATCCTTCCCCTTTAGCCAACGCCAATTATGTTTTATTTGTGGTGGCCATTAAAAGAAAAAAGCTGCTTTCTTCTCACCCAAGGCTTTGGTACAAAATCTCTCTATTTTTGTTCTGATGATCAGTGTCTGAGCTGTGATTCAGTTTTACAGTAGGTGCCTTGCTCCGGCAGTTATTGGTCTGTCAACCTTCCAGTCGCAAGCAGGTTCTCTAATCTTTAGTCCTTCACCCTGCCTGAAGTTATAAACAAGAGGGATTGATTTTGGCTTTCGTGCCAGGTTGCTTTCACGAAGACATGAGCTGAAAGCGGTGACCTTTTCTATCCTTAGGGGTGCTGTACCACACCATTCCTGGGAGTAATTCACTCCACTGTGGATGTTACCTATCTCAAAGGCCCTCCATGTTCTTTAGCACGCACACGTTCAGCATGCACACACGCACACACACACACACACACACACACACACACACACACACACACACACACACACACACACACACACACACACACACACACACACACACTCACTAAGAAACAATGCCCAGATTGCATTTGTATATAATTTCTATCAATGTCTGGTCATCTTGCATGGTTTAAAAGAAGAAGTAATTTGTGATGCAGGTCTGCGCTGTTCAAACTAATTATTTATATGCTAGAACATCCTTTATGGCATCAAAGTAGATTACAAAGTTAAGAAAAGCTTGCTTGCCCATTCCAAAAGTATGCACTGTAAACACAGCACAGTCAATAAATATGAGAATAGAGGCGAAACAGTCTCCACTCCAACATTTTGCATTCCTGTATTTGTTATTTCCCTGTTTTGTTTGTTTGCAATTACTGTTTAATTTAATCTACAGCGATACTTCAAATTGCCCTGCAGAGGAATATATTATAGAATACTCAAGGGGCAGAGAAGAGAGCGGAAATGAGAGACAGAGACTGTTTAAAAAGCATGACATAAACAGATCCACTATTTAACACCAAAATTTAAATTTGAAATAGAACAGTGTCAATTCGACCTTATTTCTGTTTCAATTCACTTAGTTTTAAATTTTTTAAACGTTAAAAGGTGAACCCTAAACACATGCAAAAAAAAAAGCATACAAAATAAACGCTCATACCTTTAACAGTGGATGTAGGGTTGTCAGCAGATGTGCTGGAGGCTGGTTCTCCAGGCAGAATGTTCGGGTCACTTTGCCCTGTGCTTTGGACTGCAGGCACTAGTCGAATCAACGGCATCACCTCTTTCTCCTGCTCAGACAGACCTTCCTCTGGAGTCTTTTGTTCGCTGGTAGGAGCTCTGAAGGGAAAACTACCGCCCCTGTGATCCATGATGGCATTGTCCACGCTGCCCTTGTTTCCACTAAGTTTTGGCATACTACTTCTGCCGAATGCCTCTCCCTGTGTCTGGTTCTCTACTGACTTTTCCTCAAGGCCCTTTTTTGTCTCCTCCATCCCCTCACTTCCAGTCCAGTACCTCAAGGGCCTCATCAGAGTTTTAACAAACTTAGCCAACACACCGTTACTAGCCTGGGGTTGGTCAGTGGTAAACGTTATGGAGGATAACGTTGGGCTGTCAGATGATCCAAAATAGCCACCGTCGTCTTCTTCATGAGCAGAACCTCCATGGCGCTCCAGGCTTCCGAGGTCAGAAGAGCCCAAGCTGTTGCTACTCTTTGCCTCGTCCAACTCATCCCGGCTGGGTTGGCTGGTTCTGGGTCTTTCCTGCTTTTCATTCCAGCCCTCCTCTGGACGCAAGTGGATGACTACATGCTCTTCGGAGATCTCAGAAGAGTTGTTCGCTCCAACAAGGGAGGGGACTCCTGCATCGTCCAAGTCAACCAGGCCGGTCCAGGTGGAGGTCTTGGAAAAAGGGACACTACGCTGGGCTTCAGTGACTGAGGAGATGGCCTCTGCTTCTGGGTTAGCAGTGTGGTACAGAGCCCTTGCCTCTGCAGCCTGGACCCCGGCTGGCTGGCGGGCTGCAACACACAAAAGCCACATTTCACAAAAAGCAACGGGACCGTTTCTCACTTGAGCCACATTATCTGCTGCTGCACTACACTTGACCTCTCTACTCTTATTGCAATAACAATTCTGTCGCTACTCAAAGAAGATGAAATACAAATTATGCTGGATTGTCAAGGTTTAATCACATGTAGCTCAGATTCTTCTACCACTAAATCCAATCACTTTCAAATGAACAAACGTGCACTTATTGTGCTCATGTCATATTAATGAGGTTCCGTCGACACTATCGTCTACACATGAATCAAATGTATGCTATTAAACAAAACATATTGCTATTACTTCGTTCATTATTAACATGGTACTTTTAGCTATCTGGACGACTTCATTTGTTTTTAAATATTAATGTAAATGTGTAACAACTGTTGGTAAAATGAAGAGGTTCATCCATCAGCTCTTTGTTTTGAAAAATGTGCTGCTTCTCTCCTCTCATGCTGTTCTTTTTTACTTAAAATGATTGGGTTATGCAGACGTTTCGCTTGAGCCATAATTTAATTGGCTGATTGTGAAAGATTAGAAAGTCACTCCCCCCATCCCCCATATCCTTGGACATGTATTTGTTGTCTGTGGTACAATCTGCTACAATGCTACAATCAATGGATGCCAGATAAACAAACATAAGCTCTTGTTGCAAAATTATGGCTCTGATAAATGATCAAATACATAATAGAATTTGTTGTAACAGTAAAGTCAAATCAAAGTCAGGTTGAATTTAACTTTAACTTAACTCATTTCAATCTCGGGTTGTACATTATAAAAGACAAGGTCAGCCACTGAATCACTGCAAACCAGCTGGACTCATTGCTACTCTTATCCCTTTCCCTTTCTAGCTTACTCTTCCCTCTCTCTTTTTGTCTCTGTCACTCTCTCTCTCTCTCCACAGCGTGCTTGCACACACACACACACACGCCCACACACACACGCCCACACACACACACACACACACACACACACACACACACACACACACACACACACACACACACACACACACACACGGACACAATCTCTCCGCAACTACTTCTTATGTGACTCAACAACATCTCGTGCTAATTAATAAACAGAATAGAAAGCAAGTCCCTGACCCCTTCTGTCGTTGCCATGGCAATCACTACAATGACGGTGCCTGGAGTTTATCATTCCCCAGGAAGCGTGCAGTACCTCCGTAACAGTAAGCATCGAACAGGGCTGTGGTGTCGGGGAAGCCTGTGCGGTTGGGGTTGTTGTAGACTGTGCGCACCCCGGGCTCGTCTCCACCGCAGTTCTTCCGGGGGACGTTGATAGGGTAGCGCACGCTGCCGTCGGCCAGCCAGCCCGGGTCACACTGGTCCAAGCCGGCCTGCCAGGCAAGGTATAGCTGCCCCACTGTGGACAGCTGGGCTCCCAGGGCATGGCAGTGGGTGGAGGCTGTGGCCAGGCTCAACCTCTCCGGCACTGCGGAGTGGAACACTTCACCTGGGAGGAGAAGATGGGTTTTAGGGCATTTTTTTATGGCATTTTAGTTCATCAGACTAGTGGTTGTACAAAGTGATGTAGGTACATTTGAGCCAGTCTGTTCTTGCTGTATGTGTCAGTCTGTGAGTATTTCTTGTAAGGCAATAAGTTCTAGACATTATTTTCTCCTTTATCAAATTTGTCAAACCATAAGGGTGGAGAATTGAAGTAGTTTGCTATAAGAACGGTTTTAGGCTAGACAGACTTTATGAAAACAATTGTTTGAGTAGTTCAAAGCAGTTTAAAGGCAGCTGAAGAAAGGCTGGTGTGGATAAAATACAGTAGTGATCCAAAAACAGGTCTTCAAAAGCCAGACAGAGAGAGAGCTCAAGAGGTCCAATGTGGTGCACAGCACAAATACAATTATATGATCAGAAAATCCACTCGCAGTCCAGCTTGCTATGAAAAAAATATGAGCCGGGCGAGTGGAAAGTGAGAATGAGGATGAACAACGTTGATATGAGAATCCAGGAGATTTATGCCATGAGTAAAGAACAGTGCCGCTGATTTATTGATTAAGGGTAAAAGGTGAAGAGTCCAACAAAATGAAAGAAGAAAGAAGAAGAATGGGAGAATGCCAGGAGTGAAGGGTGAGAAGGAATGTAATAAGATGAATTAAATATTTATTGTTAGGCTGGTGGGAAGTTGCTGATTAATATTGATTCAAGATGGAATTAATACAATTAAATATGACAGATATTAAACACATGATACAGAAAACCAAAACATGTTGAAATATGTGTAGCGATAGAGAAAACCCATTTCAACCAAGATTAATTACCAGAAAACACAATCTATGTATCAGCTATCAATGTTAGTTTTATTAAAGAAAATTGTGCCAATTCTTTTTTTTTTTTACTGAATTGTAAATAGCTGTGTACAAAGTCTAGTCATGGCATCTTCTCTGCTTAGCTTCCGATCACATACCTGACATACCTCAAAACAAGTGACCCAGATAAACTAACCCCTGTAGTGGTTTTGATTGGATTGTTAAAAAACCTGCTGTGCTCATGATTGTCTTTGGAATATGCTAATATCACACATACCTCAAACTATTTCAATCTGTCAACTCTTGTGGACTTGATTATAATATGAATGTAGAATATGTGCATTGTTTATGTTTCACTTTTTGACTCTGACTCCCCAGAAGGAAAGCTAAGCACAGCAGGGAGTGATGGTAGAATTTTTCTTAAACTCAGAGGCGGTGGAGGCTGGGGGTAAAGGTGCAGAAATGCAATAAGAAAACCAGTGGCAGCGGTAAGCTGTGTTTGTTTTGGACGTCTGTTTGTGTGTTTTTGACTCTGCACTGTTTCTGTATTTGCAGCACATTTCTCATAATGGAAATGTTTTTGGCCGTTGTAGCGTGCTTGCTTTTGTCGACCACTTTGCACATTTCGAATCAAAAAGTAAACTTTTAGGATAACCCTACTGACCCACTTAGCCTAAGCCCGCAGAAGTAACATGACAGCTGGACTCACTCCATCTCCTACTGATGTCTGCCTCTCTGTGCTAACAGTGTACAAAGTCCCGGTCACAGCTTTCTCTCGCTGCAGCCCCCCACGGCTTAGTGGATCCATGCATGACTAAACCCACATTTATGCTTGAAGCTCTTGACTCCCACCTTGAAGCTGCTTAGCAAAGCAGTAGACATCAAACAGCTCATCGGGAGACCTATTGCCGTAGTTACGGACTCCAGGTGAGTCCTCGCGATCCCCATAGCAACCGGGCCGAGGAGACTGGATGGGATACCTGCAGTGGAAACCAAGAGATGGGGACAAAGACAGAGTAAGAAACAGATTAATATAGCATGCCCATGAAAAAGTCAGCCACAGACACACTCCCAGGGGATGAGTCTGTGTTCACACGCAAACAAAAAAGGTTACCCAAATATATTATCCAAGGAATAAGGAAATGTAAACACATAAATATCCCCCCTAAAACTGTCTGAAAAGATAAAGTGAGGTGTACAGTAACATTCATTACATTGCCACAACAACCTCAGGACAACAATTGGAGAGAACTTCGATGGATACAATATCTTTCTTCTTATAATTACTCTGCCCTTAGTCTAAGTTTCACAGAATAATTACCCAACCATTTTACACAAAACGTGTTTAATGCTCGGGCAATACAAGAATTTTTATTAACGCTACAGCTTTGGAAAAAGAGAAGAAGATAGATAGAGAGAGAGGGCGGGAAAGGTAGGAGTCAAGGAGAGGTTAAAATAATCAGGAATTCCTTCTGTGGTATGGCGTGCCTGTGGGGCCGAGAAAACAGCGATCTATATTCAGACTCCAACTGAGCAATTATTCCACAAGAACATTGATTCCAGCAGCACCAGGGCAGAGGCAAAGGCTGATTAAAAGATTACGCTGGGCATACAGGGACTTAAGAAGTACTAGGAAAACACATATACACAAAAGCAAAAAGACACAGTCACACACACACAAACATACATGCCGACGACACAAATGCCTGCTCGCAACCATAAATCTGCAGTGCTTTTCTTCGACAGTGAATTGTTTTTCTTTATATCAGATTATAACAAGAGAACTATGACTTGTAGTGTCTTTGGCTTCAGTCCCTTTATTTCTGTTTGGTGGCTGACGTCTGTATTATTCCCCCATGGTATTAATTGGACACTTTTCTCCTGGCTGATGATGTGCATTCGAAGCCTACTGGAAACTGGACCAATTAGAAAGCTCCCGAGTGAGAACAACAGGAGCGTAGGAGGGAAGGAGCGAAAGAAATAGGGAAGGAAGCTGTGCTGAAGGAAAAACTGTCAGGAAGGCAACAGTCAATCTGATTGTCTACTGGAGCAACAGCGACTTGAAATTAAAATGTAGATATGGAGAACAGCGTTGAGAGACGAGCCCTGACTGGCTATGTAAGGGACTTTATGGAAGGTGACAGGCTGAAACAAATGCAGCAAGCCTGACAGACAGCTTCGAGGGGGCAGACGTAGTTAACTGCCTTTGCAGTGTGCAAACAAGCAATTACATCCAATTATGTTGCACAGTGTTGTGCAAAAAAACACCAAGAAAGATCAGAATGACTTTTGCGGGGCCATAGCGCATTCTTCTACATAGTTTAAATCACTCTCATTTTATTCACAGTCTACTTATTTTTGTTACCATGTTTGATCATGTGGCAAATTACCAAAAAGATTGCGTTTAAAACAACTGTCCAATAGAGGTTTTAAAATAGTAACCTGATCCAACAAACAAGAGCTGTCAGCAAACTTTATATGGAGAATTGCCCCCCCCCCCCTCATTTCAGATTTTGGTTGGTTTCTTGTCTATATCATTAAACTTAATCTCACAGCAATTGAAAATGTTCAGAGGTGATGAAAGAGGATGGATGCACGACAGACTGAGACTTTGTCCAATGGCTAGTGCTGCATGTGTGTCAGGGAGCGCTTTCATCATTCAAAGAGCTCAGAACTGTGTTCATGACTCCCATAACGCATGAGTAGCTGTGTTTTATTTGATGACCTGCCAACTCTAATAAGAGGGCTAATTAGGCTTTATCTTATGTATCTTCTTTTAACGTTTCTACTGTATTACATACATGGGTGGAATAGGATGCCCTATACTGTGGAATGCTGAGTGCCAAACTATACCTTTTGAACCTGATTCTGTATATAAACCAAATGCAGAATTGAAGACCTCACCGTACAGTCTGGTCAGACAGCCAGCCAGCGTCACAGTTGTCATATCCATCGGCAAAGGTAGCCTGCAGCTGGTCCGCAGTAGCAATGACCGCCGAGTTCTCCAGACACACCCTCTTGGCATCAGGGAAGGACAGGGCGTAGCGGTCATGAGGAGCCCGGTAGTGAAATACTACCCCTGGAGCAAAGAGATACAGCATGTGACAGTGAATATGACGGATACTCCAGCAGAAAGTATCGCATACATTTATGACCTGCTAACCTCTGTGTAGCTGAGATATGTATGAACTGAACCTTGGAACCATTGAACAACACGCATGTACACACACTCGCAGAGTGACACATACACATAAAGCCCCTTCAGACATCCTCATCATGTAGTGACATCGTTCCATCTGTGCATGGTTGGAAAATAATTGCATTCAGGTTCAGAAACCTGCCTAGGTAAAAATCTCATTTGCATCAGAGAAAAGAGAGATGTTGCCCTTGGATACAGTGTATGACAAACAATGGTGATGTTTATTTTACTGTTTTAATAGTACACAAACACACAATGTCACCTTGCTGGCGCATTCATGATGGAAAAACAAAGAAGGGAGACAGAGAAACAGACAGAGACACCGCACTTAAGGAGATGCATGTGCTGAACCACAAAAACAGACAGAGGAATACAATACAAGAATACAAAAAAGGTTAAATTGAAAAAAATGGTGGAAGCTAAAAAAAAATAATCCACCGGGAATAAAGTGAGACACAATTCCTCTAGCCAAGAGAGGTGAATATTCCAGTTAAATGAAAATGGAATAGCTTCTGAAGTGTCCATCTAACGTTCCCTCACCTCCCACCTCTGCCTGCCATTCACACTGTGCTGCTCCCCTGAGGAGCATCCAGCGACATGAAAGCCGGTGAGCGTCTGGCTACTAACACGGCCCCCCTTTATCATTGCTGGCATTGTCTGGAAGAGTGACAGAGATTCCGGCGAGATGGAGTCCTGCGTGGTATTGTGAGCATTACCACTCCAGGCTACATGTGGAGAAAGCAGGCAGGGCCATGTGCGTGAGACACAGCTTCCACAATCCCCAGCAGTGCATCTAGCCATGCTGTCATTCTGGTTTTATTTTCCTCCTCACAAAAATTCAAGGCATAGATCATCTCTTTTTCTTAATTTTTTTCATTCTCCTAACCTTCCATCGTTCCCCTATGAGGCGGTGGGATCTTACCCAAACAGAAATGCTAGCTTGCTGGCTAATACGTACACTAGAGAAATAAATGGGTTTCCCATTCCACATTCGGGTTGAACGCCCAATTCCTCATCCCTCTATTTTTACCCTTCACACTTTACAGGTCCCCACAGACCGTCTCAAAGGAGACAACCAGGAAGGCACGATTTGTTGGTAGGCCATATGCTTCATTATGATTGTATGATGCCCTCATTGCAGCACTGTTGAGAGAGGTTGGTGTCCCTTGGCAGTACACTGCACTGTATAACCACGTATAAAGTACAACATTTACTGTTAAAGTCAAACTGATATTTGAAATCCCCTAACGTTTTGTGCACAAAAGTAAAATAACATTAATGCTATAGTTTTTTAAAAAGTTTTGGCATTTCCCATGACATCAGGTGTCAGACATCTGTGGACAAATTAATGGCGCTTTCCCACCACACATGTAGCTCTACTTGACTCAACTCAACTTAACTCAACTTGGTTTTGGTAGCAACACGAGTCTCTGGCCAATCAGTGGCCGGTAGTCTGCTGACGTTACCTTTTAGCATCGGCTCAGCTCGCTTGGAACCTAGAGCGAGGCGATACCAAAAAAACAGCCGCTACAAGGAACCAAGTACCATGTTTTTGCGGTGGAAACGCCAAAAATGCGAGTTGAGTTGAGTCAAGTTGAGCTGATACCGCGCAGTGGAAAAGCGCCATAAGAACTACACATATTTAAAGAGGGATTTAGATATGTATTTGCAAACTATATACACTTTGTATACTTTATTCATGACATGCATGTATTTAAAATTGTTTAGGGTGCAATTATAAAGAACCTTGCTAAAACATATCTTAACTGGCTCAAAATACTCTCTATTGTCCTCACACCAGTTAATCGTGTGCGGCCATATCTAACCACAGACAACAGCTGACCCAAGTAATCAATGACGCTGTGTTTTAAATGGTGAAACGC
Source organism: Ammodytes marinus (assembly GCF_949987685.1). Lineage (NCBI taxonomy): Eukaryota > Metazoa > Chordata > Actinopteri > Uranoscopiformes > Ammodytidae > Ammodytes > Ammodytes marinus. The sequence goes on from NC_137212.1 coordinate 21,493,917, forward strand.
AGCCAACTGACCAGTCAATATGTGCCAAGACAAGATAGAATGGAAACAAAACAGAGGCAGCAGTCGAGAAATTAACAAAGAGATGGCAAGAGAGAAAGGACAACTGATCGGGGCTTAGTGCAAGAAAAAAATGAGTCCATGCGTGGAACAGTGTGGATTCATATGATATTGATAAAGCTGAGCAGTATCAATAACTGCTAATTAATACGTTAAGCACTCAGTAGAATAAGTGTGAAGGCGGCTGTGGTCTGCCATGTAGCGTGACTGCCAATTAAGACTAAGCCCTAGAGATGGCTATTCCTCGCCAGCTACTTAATTGGTTTCTCCCTGAAGGAGTGGTTTTCATAGCGTGTCTATCGATTAGCCGAGAAAGGGAGGACGAAGGGTCTTCGAAGCATTTTGACAGGGGTCTTTCTTCCTAAATTGGAATCCTTGTTTTAACTCAAAGAGCCCTGCATGGTCAGGCACCAGAGTATTCTTCATCCCTATATCACCAATAGGTTGCTTAGGTCTTCTGACCAGTGTCAACAGGGTGTTCCCTGAACTTGATTAAAAACCAAAGGGGATGCCTTTGAGGTCGTGGCTCCAACACTATGGATCTCTCTTCCTCTTGACATTGGGTCAGTGGTCTCTGAAGATGCTTTTTAAAAGCAACTAAAGACTGATCTTTTTAAATTGGCCTTTGTGACACCATAAGGTGCACTTTGATTGCTCTTTTGTGTGTTTTATTTTGAGCCCCCTGTGCCTTTTTGGATGGTAGCATATCCTTTTAGACACTGTAGAAATTATAAAGATATAGTGGTCTGTATTAACACCCACACACATACAGATTTGTTTGCTTCCAAATGTTCATATTTACACTGAGCATTATAGAGGCAATAGGGTGAATGCTATCAGTGTAACACTCATTGACAGACAAAGGGGTCATTGTAGCGTGCTGTGTATGGATGATAGAATAAGGCTACTGGGCTTTTACAGCTGATGTTAGCAACACTAGCGTGGATTTCTGGAAGCAAACGCATTGGCAGTGTACGGTGGCTACTGCATTGTGTGATCCCCTGTGGCCATTATGATAATAACTGATTATAAAAAATAGTGAGTGACCTGGAAAAAATCTGATGAAAGCTCTGCAGCTAAAATACTCTGACACAGTAATTATGGGTTCTACTACAGTGAGATACCTCTAGCTAGTCTAGTAATTCCACAAATAAGGGTGTCCTGGATACGGATAATGCAGTTAATAGTTTTCCCATTTAGTTAACCCACAAGAGCCATGCAAAGCACTATTTGACAATAGCATACACTGCCGGGTTGGTTCATGATTAGTTTCATTAGGCTTTGAGTGCAGGAATAGCACCTGAGTGGCCCAGGTCAATGATGTGTAATGTGTTCTAGTTTCCTCCATCATACTTTCTGCATGGACAGTAAACAACTCTTGGTGTAATGGCTGTGTTAGCCTGACATATAAAACAGGGTCATTATTATTCATAGTGGCAGACCTTGAAAGCAATGGAGGAGCTGTACAAAACTAAAGAGAGTATAGTGTTGTTGATTCACTGTGACACTACTTTTTGTGTGGATGAATTCATGCATAACACCTATTGATATACTGCATATATATATAAATAAATAAACTACTTTGTATATGACCACTCATTATTAGTTGATGGTAATGTTACATTTGCCATGAGATAATTCCTAATCAAGGAAATAATAAGGTTCATGAGGGAAGTAGCAGATTCTTTCTTGTCGGCTGGTTCTATCTCTAGTCCGAAAATTCTGCCAATAGTGTGACTGCTCATTAACTGTGTAATTTATCTGCTCTGTAAATTACAATATAAATCTATCACATCGGAAGCTATGAGTGCTGATTTGCTAATAAATTACAGAAGGTAGGTTTAACTTTTATTAACAAGAAAACTAGATTTGGCTAATAATATAATCTTAAATGGCAACAACTGGTATTTAAACAAAGGGTATTTAAAGAAAAGGGGCCCACCTTTGGCTAGCAACATACCTGTTTACAGAGCCTAAGCTGTGTAATAACACTGGATTTTGTTTCAGTACACACAGTACATACAGCAGGTAACGGATTGTGAGGAGATATTCCTTGAGTTTGACAAAAAGCGATTTTGACAACAAGTGTTGAAAGGTGGTAGCACTGACTCCACCTTTAAATGCAAATGGCCGAGTTATTTGCAAAGATGTTTAGTTACCTGTAACTTCCAGGGGAACTGTGTCCTGCTCGTCGTTGATGCCCACCACAACCTCACAGCGATACAGACCAGAGTCACTGGAACGTAGCCCTGACAGAGCAAGACTGGCGTTGTAGCGGTTCTCATGGTAACTAGGCAGTGTTACACGACCTTGAAAGGCCTTCTTAACCTGCAAGAGGAAGTGGAGTGATGAAAATAAGAGAGGGAAACAACTAAACCACAGCTAAACCATATGTATTTAAAATAAGGAGCAAACATTTCATATTGGTCCATCTCAGCTTTTACTGTAGGCTACCTACCTTGACCACATTGTCTTTGGCCACCAGAACAGACTGTTCCTTCTGCAGGCCGTCAGAGCCTCTCTGGCCCCAGACCTTGGTCCACTTGATCCTGGGGGGCTCGTGGGATGATCTGGGGCGGAGGGTGAAGAGGCAGGGCAGGACAACGGTTTTGTACAGCTCCTCGCTAATGGTCTGATGGGTCACCTTCCGCATATTCACCACAGTGTCTGCGCTGGTTACGCCTGAGAGGAGAGGGGAGGAATCAATGTCGTCTTGTAAATGAAGCCGCTCGATGTTATTTCTCATTACGTTGAAAAGACGCTAAAGTTAATTGCTTCTTGAAGAAGAAACCATGCTTTCCTTCCAGGTTCTTTTGTTCCATCAAATTGTCCTTGTTGTGGAGTAAATGTGAAAGAACAGAGGCTCATTGTGTCTCTCTGATTATTGGCCATTGATCCAGCAGACCGCTGCTATGCTACCTAAACAGTGGGAGGCTACGCTAGACTGTGGAGAGAAGATATCAAATGTCCTTTCATAAGCCATACATCAAACCTTGGTACGCATTATGGGGATCGATATCAACCACCTCTTTGAAGCTTAAAGCACCACCCCCACCGCAGAGATCAAATGATTGCTTAAAACAACTGATGATAGAGAGAACAGGCATTTGTTACATGGAAATTCAGAGTGCAGTTCATTCTGAAGCCATTTAGTTCTGCAAAATTCTTAAGATGTTCAGAATGATCTCTGCATACCTTAATATATGAGAGGTGCTTCAGATAAGTGTGATGAAGGTGTGTTCACTGAAATGTTGCCTTTCAGGCCTGTCATGGAATAAAACATATGCTATACAATGAATAAATAACACATGATACAAGGTTCTCTTGCATTTTTCTCCATTGGCTCTTCTCCTAACCAGTGTAAAACTAATTTTGCCTGACTAGTCATACCATATGTTACTATTATACTCTAATTCTGTGTAACCTTGCCTGAAAAGACAGAGGTGGTTCATTCACACTCAAGTGGGAAATGTGACTTAGACTCTGACAAAACAGTAATATAGGTTATCATGTCTGAACACTATCTGCCTCTGTTTATCATGTGCACAGTCTGCAAATGAGGTCTACCTGTAAGGCTTAAAGCCTCATTTCACTATGTTCTATATCCCTTATCAGTCACTATTCCCTCTCGTCTCACCGCTGAGAATATTACTACCACATCTAATCTATTTCAGCCCAAAGCCCAGGGTCATTGTTTGCATTTTTAAATCAGCTAGCCACTATGAGTAGCCTAACTAACCACTAGTCCACTGCTTTGGTCCAAACTTAAATATCTCAACAACTATTAGACCTATTGCCATGGTTTAATGTCCGGACATTCATGCGTCTCAGAATTAATTATGCTGACTTTGTTGCTACCATGACCTTTACTCTTGTTCCTGCGTGGGGTTGACATTTGTGGTTTTGAGTTCACTTTCTCAACAACTATTCTTTGGACTGCCACACATTAAGTGGATACATCCATGTCCCTCATCAGGTAGAAGAAAATTACCTTTTTTCAATATTTTAGTTTATGACCAATTACCTGAAAAATTTATGAGATTTACCATCAGCTGTATTCTATGTTCTATCTACGCTAATGAGCAAATACTATACTATAGTAACACACCAAAACGAAGTTGGGGACCATGGTAAACATAACCTAAACATCAGCATGTCCACAAAGTCACAGTGTGCAGTCTTACAGAGTTGCTATCATGACTAGTCTCATTTAAAGCCACTACGAGTAACATGGCACGTTGGCGTCCCCTTTGGACAAAAGCGGTAGTATTTTTACGACGCCCGCTGTCGCAAAGCTGTTTTCTAGCTCGTGCCAGGCGTGCGAGTGTGAACTGAGAAGGGCGCAATATAGCGCATGTCCGTGTGTTGAAAGTGTGAGGACTCTTTTTGGCACCGTGAGAGTGGTTTTGACACTGCATCAACTAATGCCAGTCACTGCCACACACACCTGATTGCAATGAGTTGATGCAGCAGCGTCACCTAACTACTCTCTCTCACAGAGCTGAAAGATTACGTGTCCTCACAGAAAGCGAATGAACGAGAGACGGCAGTTAGTATGGATCACGATGAGGTAATGTGTTTGTGTTGTTGATGTAAATAATGACTATTTCAGATAATGGTTATCTGATGATGGTGAAGCAAAGCAAACTTTGTGTTAGTACCAACCGCTCATTCATTTAGGAGTAAACACTGCAGTCTAGTTTAGCTCTCGTGAAATTGTATACACGTTGCTTGGCAACACCCTCGTCCCGCCCGTAGCCTATATCACTCTCCCTTTTAGCTTTTCTTCATTGCATTCTCTTTTTTTTTCTTTGATGGTTCAGCCCCGTTATCAGTCATTATGACGACAAATAACTGTCTCAAACAAGGCTCCCGCTCCCCTTCCCTCATCTGGAGGGATAGGCTTCTCAAATCGCGTTGCTGCTCCACACTGAAATCTGCGACCAATGCGGATATGTGACCATAGAGCCTGCACGAGCGAACCGAAAATCGGACTGGGTGTGCGACCAGACCAAAAGCAGTAATAAAAACTATTTAAAAACGTCTTTCCTTGCACTGATGGTCTCGTTTGCTGTTAAAGGTAATTTATGTTTATCAGAGGAAACATGAGGCTGTTTAAAATATATTTAAATGTTACTCGTAGCCGCTTTAAGACCTTCTTTGTCCGAGAGCTCTTTTTTCAGTAAAATAAACTTATTAAAGCTACATCAGGTAGAGGAAAACTATTGTCAAGCTGTTCAGAAATGAGGGAAGCCACAATGGGAAACAAATGAAGCAAAAGTAGGAAGAAAAGGACAGAAAGAAGCCCTGCCTCGGTGGTTGAAACAGCCAGCATGGTAGAATGCTGGAGAGAAAATAAGCCAATTGATTTATTTTTATTAATTTCAGTTTCCACTGCACATTTTGCAAACTTTCTGCAGCGGTGCCCACTCCTGTGCTGCCATGGCGTATTGGTGGGACAGTGTTTTTCCAGTGGCTAGAGGCACACAGCTGCGTGAGTTACTCAGCCTTTGTCCTTCTGTCTGCTCTGTCATTTTTCTCCCTATAATGTTACTCCAGAATGACCACCTACCATCTTTCAGATGAGCATTTCATCTCTCCAATTAACCAACATATCTTTCATTTTCAAATTTTTATTTTATCTTCAGCCTTTATAGACACACAATTGTTTCTGTTTTATTTTCAGGTTAACACTTTATCCATCAGCTGCCCCACAACAAAATTAACTGCAAATTTCCGATTCAACTTTAAGTCAGTCGCCTCATCTGTGATGGACAGGTTTTTCAACAGTGGATGAACTGTATGAACTGTGTGGCTGTACCTGGGAGGCTCTCGCAAGTGATAACATCTAATCTCTTACTTGCTATTCATGAAGCCCTGAATGCAGACCCTCCGCACACAGACACAAGCGTGCAAACACACGCATCATTGAGCCAACACTTTTTTTTCATTCCTTACTGGATGGTTAATGTGCATTCTAGTACACGCAAATTGCAGACATGTGAATAGCTGCCATTGCTCATTCCTGCAGCCTTTATGCTGTTGCAGCTGCTCAGGCTAAATGGCTGAGTGCCTCCTCCCTAATAGGTTAACACCAGCACTCCCATCACATTTTTCCCTCCTTGCAGATGCGTAAAAAACAAACATAAATACAGATTTCTCTGCTTTAGCCAGTAACATTGTCTTAGACAAGCAGTGCTGGCCTGAATCGCTCACCAACTGATCTATGTTAGTCTGCATGGCAGCGTCAAATAGATTTTGTGCTCTGAAATGGCCTATCGTTTCGCACTCGAGAGGAGTTCAGCTGGCTGAGGGAGGTGACCTGTGAAACATAATGAATGAGGCCTTCAAAGGTGCGGGGATAAGAGGAGACGAGAGGAGAGACAAGCGAAGCAGTGTGGGTCACTACCTTCTGTATGACTACATTGATCAAGACCGCTGTTTCTGACGTGAGGGGTTTCTTATGTACTGTATAAGGTAAAACTTTTTAAAGCGATACCCGATTTTAGAAAATATACTTATTATCCTTCTCTCATATATCTGTTCATTGAATGTAAGGATATATTCAGCAGCAACTTAGCTCAGCTAAAAATCTGGAAACAATAGGAAACACCTAGGTCTCTGAAGGTCACAAAACCTACCTTAAGCTGACATATTATATGTACATTTTGTTTCAATTTGGCAGAGCCCGGGCTAGCAGTTATCCATTTTTAGTCTTCTTGCTAAGCTAAGCTAATTGGCCAATGGCTGTATCTTCACATTTACCATAAAGACGAGAGAGTTGTATCGATCCCTTCATTCAACTCTTAAGAAAAGCATATTGCAAAACTGCTGCTTTACGTTCATTACTAAGTATATGTTCAGTAATCAAGCTTGCCTGCCATCATTCCCTCTGGACTTTTCTAACGGTGTATAATTCACAGTATCCAAATCCTTAATTTCATAAACAAAGGCACTAAAGTGACTGCAAGTTACAGTGACAATTTTCAGTTGTTGGAGTTTCACAACACTGTTGACCCCAAAGATGCTTTCTCAAGCACAGTAATTAGCTCTGCAGTAGCAGAAGGTGGAGAGGAAAATGTATTTAATTCTGAATTTGTTTTACTTAAGCAGCCGCAACGATGTACTTCTCTTTCACATTGACCGAGGCAAAAAAACAGATGGAAGATGAACAGCATAACACAATGTAGGTAGGATTTTGAGTGCTGTGTGTGTGTGTTTATATATAACAGGGAAATTGGAGTGATGTGATGTGGTAAAGGAGTCAAGAGGATATAATAGAAAAAGGAGAGATGCACTTTTGTGATTCAGCAGGAGGTGTTAAGGTGTTAAGGCTGACATAATGACACATTCATGCTCACACAGACTTGTGCACACACACACAAACTCACTCCAAGAACACATCTTTCGTGAGAGTCTATCAGATTCCCCTACGTGCTGTCGCTGTTTCTCCTTCATCCCCCTTGAGGATGTGCCACTCATCTTTTATTTTACCACACACTCAAGCATGTTCCCCTCCCTTTCAGACTCATATACAAAAACACACACGTAGAGTAAAGTGCGTTCCCAGAAGACAATCAAACTGCAATCTCTAAACCACCTTGCTGAGAGCACGCTGGAAAAAAAATAGGCATATTTATTCCTTAGCCAAGAGGCATTGATAATGTTTAATCTGCCAGTCAATGTCTTTGCCAGGTTCCACCCATAGATAGTATGTATATGGGTTCCACCTGGATCAGCACAATTTGGGTAACATTATGCTACTTATTTTTCCAATAGCAAAAGAATGCCACAAATGAAACCAAGCTTTACGATTACAATCCAATTCAAATTCTCTCTCCCCCATTTCACTCTCTCTGTCCACTTTAGTTGGACAAATGTTAATCTTTGTTTCTCCAGCTGGTGCTGCAATTTACACAACTAAATCAAATTAAATCAAGTGAAGCTTCCCTTTTGGAAAAGCCTAAATTACATCATGAAGGAGACCAGAAGAGAAAACAAGAACCAACACATTGCCCCTTTCCCTTGTGGCAATGAAGGTAAACAGATGAGGGTACCTAATGCCATTGCAATATCAAATCTGCATTTAGATGGAAAATGCTGTCACAGGCATAACCCCTAAGAGTCTGTCTTTTGTTTCCATATCTAATTGTGTTTCAAATTGCTCTTTGTTGCCCTTTTCCTACCAAGGCTGATCTAGCTGTGGGGGGATGTTAACACAGAGGATATACTTAGGCCCTGTTCTCACTGCAACACGAAACGGTGCAAACGCGGAAAAATTCCCGCGGTTGCACTATATCATGTACATGAAAACAGCAAACGCAGGCATGAAACCGCAAGTTTTTGAGATCACCTCCCAGGGAGGATTTTTTGGAAAACATAACGGTTTTGGTTTCTTGTAAACACCGAAACCATTTCCCCTGGTAACGCTGACGCCATGGCTCCACCCTCACACATGCGCATTGCGTTTGGAGATAAATGGGCATGCGTCGTCTTTGTAGGTCCATGTGCGCCAGTTGGAAAACAACAACAACAATGGCGGATCACCGAGCTGTATTCGCTGTGCTGTTGCTGGATACTGCGCCAAAAAGGACGCCAAAATGTCCACATACTTAGACTGGCACGATTGCCATGTTTGTTGTTGTTTTTCACAGAGCTGAGAAAAAGAATGGTTCTTGCGCAGGCGCGCCTTTTTATTCAATTCTTACAGCCGACACCGGATGCACCGGAAATGCTATTTACTACTACCTTGTACCGCCAACTACTGGCCTGGCATGCTTACTACATTGATTTCGTCCCGTTTCCTCTGAAAACATGTGTACGGGTGAAGATGTCAGATAAATTGTGTCTGAAAAAAACGGGAAAACTGTCACGTTTTCACCGTGAGAACAGGGCCTTAAGCTGTGTGTCCATGCACAGCAAGAACAGTGCTGTGCGCCCCTCAGTGTGGTGGGACTTTGTTAAATGCTAATGGGCAATATTTTATTGACCTGGTCCTGTGTCTGTCCGTATGTTGAGAAGGGCAGGAAACACCTTCTACCTCCCCCTGGAAGCTCCACTTCCAACCGATGGCACATATACACCTCAGCGTTTCTTATTTTGTTTCTGCTGGTTCAGAGTTCTATCTACTTGAGCGTCACCGTTGGCCAATCCGTCTTCGCTTTGCTGCCAAATTATTAAACACAGTTGCAGAGTCTTTATGTGGCTGCCACGGAGCTGCACACAGACACGGGGTGGGCGGTAATGGCATTTTGACTGTAATAGGAACACAATTGCAAACATCGTTCCTTGTTCTCTCCCTCTCTCTGTCTCTCTTATCCTTTGGCTCCCTCTCTTCTTCTTCTTTTTTTGCCATGAAGCCTGCAATGGGGATTCAATGATAAAGGCCCTGTTGTCTTCAATTTGCCCACATCAAAACTGTCAGGCCTGCCAGTCGAGGGCTTCCAGGACTGATCAAGTGCATCCTCTCTCGTCATTGCCGCTCCAGTCATGCTGCCTGCGTGTCAGCTGATTACATGTGTTTGTGTGTGTGTGTGTGTGTGTGTGTGTGTGTGTGTGTGTGTGTGTGTGTGTGTGTGTGTGTGTGTGTGTGTGTTTGTGCAGAAGCATGTGTGGGTCATAAATGATGACTGATGAGCAGCCTGACAGAGGCTCACCACTACAAGTTGATCACTTTGTTAAGAAAATTACAGCTGACAAGAACACAAACAAAAAGACTGCAGCAGGCTCTGGTGAAACTTTTTTTTTTAATTAGAGTTAGTTCAGGCAGCACAGGAGAAGATTTTCTAAATTTACTTAAGGGTAATGGTCTTACGGGTCCATCAATTTAAATATTAAGTTATTTTTCCTATCTTAATACAAGAGCGTGGTCCTTCTATTTGAGAGCATGATTTATCCTTACACTCAAATAGCTAGATTTTTGTGACAAACCCGGTTGCTTTGGAACTGGGCAGTGTTTGAGGGAAAGAATGACAAACTCTGAACGGGAAATCTATATATCTATATCATGCTCTCAAATCGAAAGACCTTGAATAAACCAAAAGGTGTGAGGTTTGCCCCAGTTTTGTTTTTGTTTTTGTTTTAGCTTTGTTTTGTTTCTTGTGTATTTATAGCTTATTTTCTTAATCATTTTGTCTTAGTTATTTATTTCACTTTTTTTTCTGTATTCCTTGTCTGTTTATGTGTGGGAGGGGAGATGGGGTTGGGTGTTGTGTATGTATTGTATGTGTTTACTTATTCAGTTTTTTTTGTCCATATGTAAAAAATTATAAAACCACTAAAATAAAAGTTAAAAAAAAAAAGACCTTGAATAATGATAGGAAAATAACTCCATATTTAAATAACTTATCTGCAAGTTTCCTTGACGAAACTTTGTGATTTTGTAAAATTTTTGAGAAATTAGAGACAAAGTTCAAATCAGTTTGCAAAAAGAATAGTATTACATCATATAGTCCCTTCCAGCGGAGATAGAAAAACTCCTACTTCATTTAAATAAAAGAAGATAAACTGCAGTATACAAATGAAGTTAAAGTTCTGCATTCAAATTTTCTTGATAAAAGTACAGAAGTATTATCCACAAAATATACTCAAAGAATGAAAAGTAGTACTGAAGTACTGAGGATTCTGGAGATTCTCCTATTGCAGAATTCTATAGTTGGCTCATTATTATCAATGCATTTAAATAAGAAGCATCTTAAAGTTGCAACACGTTATCGTGGAGCCAATTTTAATTACTTTATATATTGATGGGTAGTTTAATCAACAAAAATACCTTATATTTAATTTGGTCAAACTCATGAAAAAAGCTGTCAATAAATGTAACATATTTTCCCTCAAAAATAGGGACCACCACTAGAAATCTTTCCATGAAGAATTTAAGAAGTTCTATATACAAGCACATACTTACTGACCGCATATATACCTATGCTTACTTTACTCAAGAGGTTAGGTGATTTTATTTAATAATTTCAAGGAAATATCGCACACCCGTATTCCTGTTAAAATGAACATGAAACACTGAAAAAACAAAAACAACTAAAGTGAATATATCTGGAACGAGTTGGGAGATGCCAAATTACTTTTATCTTCTGATGTGGATAAAACATCTCAAGGACGAGCACAAGCAAGAGTGGGTTTTGTTTTTGTGCGAGGGACAAAATAGCTCACTGTCTTTGTTGTTGTTGTGGGACGTGGAGAAGCGCATCCTTTTAACAAGACCTTGGATGGCGACAAATGGAGAAAAACAAGGAGACACGAAGAAAACAACATGGTGGCTGCTGATACATTATAATTTAGTAGGAGAGGGAGAGAGAGAAAAATATGTTGAGGCTGAGCCCAAGATTGAACCCAAAAGTGATAACCATGGCAACAGATGTGCCAGAAATGGAAAAAAAGGGGGGAAAGAGCGTCTGATCAGGGCAGAAAAGACACAAAATATATGTGCTTTAGGGGACACCTCTTCAAAGAACAGTTCTAAGGATACTGTCTAATGTAAATTGAATGAGGGAGGAGTGGTTTCCTCCATCTTTTTACACTGTGTTTGATCTCTGGTCCGTGTTTCACTGCAGACCAGCCATACCAAGATACCGAAGTTCACTGTGTGCATGTCTGATTCTATGTACATGTGCGTGTCTGCATTCATGTTGCCTGTCTAGACACAGCAGGTCTGCCAGGTGGAGATCATGCAGGGTCAAGAAAGGATGTCTCCATGCTGACAGTCTCCAATCCTCTCTCTCTCTCTCTCTCTCTCTCTCTCTCTCTCTCTCTCTCTGTCATCTTCCTTCCTTTATTGTGCTCTTCCTCTCATCATCATCCTGATGTTTTACAACTGTGCTCTATGTCGCCTCACAATACATTGCTGTCTAACTATCTTAGTCTTGTTTTATTTTCTCCCTGACTCTCTTCCTCCTTTATTTTACTTCTTGCCAATCAAGGGTTCACTTTACCAAATTTTATCCCGCTTCCCTCACCTCTTATTCTCACTCATTCCCCATCTCGTTTCACTAGTGTTCAGTTTGTCAACAAAAACAACAATGGAAAAATATTCATTCACAGGCTTTGGCTAAGAACGAATGCAGGATTAAAAAATTTGACAAAAAATTCAAAAATTTAACTGAAAAAAAAACTACAGATAATTAAATTACTAAGATTTATATAAACAATAAATATTGGCATTAAAAGACGAGTACCGAAAACTAAATTTAAATAAGGCGCCAAATGTATCAATGGTACTTCCACACTCACAGCTCCGACCTTGGTGTTTAGGTATAGTCTAACAATTTCACAATTGCTCAACACTCACTCACTTTTTGGCGACATACTGTCAAACATGTCACTAAGCTTTCTCCCTGTCTGGGCTGACTCCTACTAGGCCAAGTCAGGCTGATACCTTTATCTGGTGTGGCACGTGGCCAATATCTAGAAAATTAACACACATCCACACATTCTCACAAATATGTGGAAAAGTGCAGTCATGCTCTCGCTGCACGCATGGACACGCACAGACACGCACAGACACACACAGACACACACACACACACCCACGAACACACACACACACACACACACACACACACACACACACACACACACACACACACACACACACACACACACACACACACACACACACACACACACACACACACACACAAAGACTCACCCCTAATCCATCCTTCTTCCCTCACATCCCACCCTCTTTCCAATCTCTAGCCTCTCAAGCACAGTGTAACAGGGTGAGCTTTAGTGCCAACCCTCCCTGTAGTGCTCTACCTCCCATTGACTATTTCCAGAGTCACTCAGCCGAAAAGAGGGACAAAACGCAGGAATGGCGAGAAAAGGAAAGCAAGGAAAGGAGAAGTTAATACCATTTTAGATTATTTGTTCGTGTTTGTGTTTGTGTGTGTGTTAGCGCGTGCTTGCGTGTGTGTGTGTGTGTGTGTGTTTTTGTTTGCTCATGTGTGTGTGTGTGTGTTGGACTACAGCGTTTGCTGCTCGGCAAGTTGGCCACATAAACTACCTGGCAGATTTCCGGTAACACACTTACCCACATAGAGAGAAACAGTTGGCTGCATTATCACCATCTCTCTGCATGCAAATCTAAGCCATGAGTTACAGAAAAAGACCCCAGTGCCAGGACGGTCAATATTTTATTATTATTTTTTGTACCTCAGCAGAAGGCAGAATAACCACAACCCGAGATGAGCAGACGGTAGGGGAGGCACCTGAGAGGACTGAGGGGGAGTGCAGTCTGTCCCGGATACGCACAAACACATGCAGACACACAGCGAAGGAGTAAAAGGACAGTATAGACTTAACGATGTGAATGCTTGTATTGCATATACTCTATACTGTGCAGGACTCTGTGAAACTCACTTATAAAAATTACAAATAGACAGATAGGAAGGCCAAGAGCAACAAGAGTAGCTGCACAGATGAACAAATGACTCACACAAGTTTCTGTGTAAGTCGTATGTTACTGAAGCCTCCATTACTTTCAATCTACGTTTCCCTGTTAGGCTGTCTTTCTCAAAAGCAAAATCGAGGGGTTTTAAGATATTCAAACACACAAAATGTTAAGTCTCTCTCCAGAGTTTGGATAACTTGCTGCTGACTTATAACGAGAGGATCAAGATCCTAAACTCAAGCTTTTCTTCCAAATCAAAGCAGGTTTTAATGAGCTCTGCAAATATACATTTGAAAAATAAAAACATCCGCAATTAGTGTAAATATCTTAATTGTTTACGTCTCTTAGGAAAGGCTGTAGGAAAGGCTTTTTTTCTTTACTTCGTATATTTTCGCCTCTTCTAAGGGAGTGCTGTTGGGGTAGTTATTAGCAGATGAAATGGGCTCAGCTGTGAAGCTTTGCCAAGAGTTCAAGATATGAATACTGTTACAGAGGGAAATGAGAGAGAAAGGAATAGTAAGACTGACAGGCGAAGAAAATGTCAACGCGACAGAGGAGATTTTTCTAATAATTTGTCTTCACAGGCTGCTGCCGTAGGCTACCAAGCCCGACATTCGAGCGTTCCCTCGTGGAAGCTCGTTGGGTCATTCATTTTTGCTAACCTCACGGTCTTCCACTCATTTAGTCTCATTTGTTTTCCACAACTTGGCTATGTAGTGTGAGCCAGTTTGAGCTGTTATTGGTCTAATAAAAAAAACAAAAGGGACAGATGACAGAAATTTGCACACGTGGGTTATTTGCAGTGGTGGATAAAGTAACTAAGCTCCTTTACTTATGTACACATTTGAACTAGTTGATAAAATACAGTTATGTAGTCCAGTGGTTTGCAGACTAGATACCAAGCCTGTGGACTTTTCTGTAATCGTAGCTGTGAAATAATTTGTGAAATAGTGGATTATATGAACTCTCTGGGCTTCTTAAAGTTCTAACACCATGTGATCAATTTTGAGGGGAAATTTCAAGCCTAAAAGGTCAGCAACTACTAATTCGCTTGATTATTTTTTTAATTGATATTTTGATGCAAAATAAATCTTCTAAAGCGCATTTGTTCTTCAGTAGGGGAGAACGGGGTAAGTAGGCACACTTTTTACTCTAGTGCGAATTGCTCATCACCTAAACATCTTTTAATAGTCATTCCTACATCAAATTGAAGCTTAAGGTGTTGGCTTGAAATGTGTACCCCTCACTTTTTCTATCTTATTGTAATAAAGAAGAAATTAATCATCAAATACACCCTTACACATTGTGACAACCAACCCCATCAAGGGGTCGGTTGTCACACACTATGGGGTTGTTTGTCACAATGGTATCTTAATGGGAATAATCTTAAAAAGAAGGCAATAAAGCAGAACAGAACTAAATCTGAAAGTTTAATTGCATTGTCAAGTTGACAAATAGGCCTACATAACTTACTGTAGCCTTGGCAGCTGGTCTAGTTTGGGATGCACTGGGTTGTTTTGATTTTGTTGCCCTTTTTTTTTGCATGCTAGCTGCCTTTACCTGCTCTATTCTCTCCTTCTCTGGGGTGTCAGTGAGGATACAGCTTGACAATTTATTTCGTTATTGGGTTCCTTTTCTGGTTGCAGCCTTTGGATAACATGTGACAACCAACCCCCCAAAAAATGTGACGACCAACCCCAACTTGAATTTCTTGCTAGCATCAAGGCCAACAACCATCTGACAACTAATTAGTTTACCCTTTACCCATTGTATAAAAGCCTAAAAGAAAAAAACTGAGGAGCTAAATATTTTCAATTTGACATGAAAAACACAAACAGTCCTCTCACCTCAAATTCAGCAGTCTAACTCAAAGGAAGACTACGTAGGTGACCTCTGTTCCCAATTCTGGATATTTACATACCAAAATTTCACTGACAGCGCCTTCTGGTTCCGAGATATAACGATTGTGACAACCAACCCGTGTGACATTTTACCCCGTTCTCCCCTACTTAGGTACAGTGTTACTGTAATGAAAAATATGTGAGCATGAGAACGTACAGCAGTATCTGACATTGGACAACAACATCTCTTACTTCCGAGCTGCATGAAGAGGGTTTACAGCCTGATTAGGTCAAAGAAACAGCAGCACAACTTTATCATCAGAACTAATTGGTTTTGGCTTATGGCCTGAATGAACCCTTTTAGTCTCAGAATAAAGTCGTTGTTATTCTACAAGTGTTGACCTTGACAGTATGGAACATGCAAATGAATACATGAATTATTATTCTGAGTGAATTCTTGTCCATAAATACATTTGTTTGAGTAAGGTTTGGTGAGGTTACATTTCACTGTATTATTTTTCTTTTCTCTTCGAATTCCTTCCAGCTCCTTGTCTGAGGGCATCTAAGAGGGCGCTTACATGCTTCCTGGAGGTGATGTGGGTTTTTAGCTTATCTTTGATTGGAAGGACATGCCTTGTTCACACATCTTTCTGCCTCTCATCCCTCTGGCCCCCTCTCTGCTCTACAACAAGGTTTTGGAGCAGATATATTCATCCAAGTGTAATTGCAATTGGGCCATCATTTATCACATCCTGCGTATTGAAGATTGGGGACATGAGGGTATGTGGATCCAAGGAGATCAACATTCTGTTCTGGAGCCAAACACTGATTGCACTTTATTTTGTATAAATGATAGCCATGAATCATGGGGCAGATTGACAGTCGTATTAGATATATCAGAGGGACTGGCTGGAAACGCTTTGAGATCAAATAAAATCAGAAACTAAGTTAAACTTAAGCATTAAGAAGACCAGTAAACCAGTGTTTCCCACTAATGTATCATTCCGTGGCGGGCCGCCACACTTTCATTTTGCCCCGCCACACTTTCACTTTCACTTTCACTTTCATTTTTTCTTTTTTTTTTTTGATATTTGTATATTTTACTATTTAAAAATATACATGTATACATTTCATTTGCAATGCGCAAGTTTCACTTGGAAACAATAGCATTTCCGCATAAAAATCTTTAACGTGTGATTCGCGCTGTGATCTCAAGAAACAATATTTCCTTCTATCATGGACGTATTATCAAAGCGCCGCTTGAGGGATCGAGGCTTCAATCTCCCCGAGTCAATCAGCCCCTCCCCCTGCGGTGTCAACACGCGCTGTGACTTTATTCATAAGTAGCTATTTTCTGCAATTTTTCCATCACAATTCATTCTGCGCTCTTTGAGCACCCTCTGCTGGAAAGAATATTGTGAGCTATCCTTCGTGATTGTAGTCACAGTTATTTGAGTACTAGTAATTCAACAATCTAATAAAACAAAAGGGCGCTTGTGTTCACTCTTTTGAACCACAGGTAACCACCACCTTTGCTTAATTTTTTTGATGGCTCAAATGTGTATCATAGAAAATGATTTATTCATTAACCATTGATAAGTGTGTTAAACTCCATCTTAATCACCATTTATATAGGAATAGTGTTCCTCAAATACACCAGATTGATGCATTTAACATTTAAAAGGTACAAAAATTTCTTCCGGGGGACCATACCCCCGGACCCCCCTAGGGGGGTCGGGGTCCCCCCCCCACACTTTCAAAAAATTCTGTGGGAAACACTGAGTAAACGTTTAATAAAATCGGCAACCGTTTAAACGTTAATTTGCCTTTTTTATCTCGTGGTATGTCTCTGCACATAGCACATAGCCACAGCTGTTCAGCAAAAAATATTTTATGTGCTGGACAGTGTGCAGAGGGAAAAAAGGAAAAATCCTGTGGGGTCTCACTTTGAGTACATTTTTGTAAGATGAAAACTTAGTAAAAGTGAGTTTGTTTACTCACACAGCACTGGAAAAATGACAAACTATTTGAAATATTAACATCTGACAGTTAGTGAGGTTGAGTGATGCGCTGCAGGAGGCAAAAGGTGCGTTGCAGAAACCTTAGTGTTTATAGAAGGCATCATTGAATAGCAACAGAGGTAACGGTTATCAAGACAGTTTTTGCTTTCATCTCAAAACTTAGCCGTTTCAAACAGTTTTTAAACAGTAAGCTTACCATTTAAATGTTATTTGACACAACGCGTCATCGTTTAGCAATTTGGTCAGTTTGAACAACATTAATTCTTAGTTTGCATTTTGAGTGGTTAAGAATTAGAGAAGTTGGTCAAATCTTTGTTTCACATGCAAGTGCCTATCTGCCCGTAGTCTATGTTCTGTACTGTAGGTCAAGTGACAAGGACTAAACAGTTCAACGGGGACTCACCACAGCTCACAGCTTGAAGCACAAGGAGGACCAG
The DNA here is from genome assembly GCF_949987685.1 of Ammodytes marinus. Lineage (NCBI taxonomy): Eukaryota > Metazoa > Chordata > Actinopteri > Uranoscopiformes > Ammodytidae > Ammodytes > Ammodytes marinus. The sequence continues at coordinate 21,511,678 of NC_137212.1, forward strand.
CAGGGGCTGCAGTCCACGCACAGGCAGTAAGCCCTGCATCCTGCTGCACCTGGAGACAGAGATGAAGAGACAGAGGGTAGGGAATATGAGTACACAAAGGAAGTTAACACATTGCACTTGCAAGGCTCGTCTGATAAACACACACTGCATTCTAAGATGCAATTTCTTTTTCATAGATTTTTCCTTTTCTCTTAGAGAGTGCAAAGTGTTTCTGCCGAGCAGAATATTTCAAAATGGTGTCGATGCTGTCACATTAAACAGAAAAAAATATTTTTGAGAGTAAGGCTGAAAAAGGAGACATCTACGTATGGTATGTCTGCATAGACAAAGTCACTGATGTGTTTGTCACACAGCCAGGGCACAGCTAACAAATTAGGCAGGTCAGCCCCTGCCGTGGGGCCTTAGTAAGCCTGAGTGTAAATAATGAATGTGACATCTCTGGAGACAGCTCATTGGGCAGGAGGGGAGCTGGGAGGGCTCTGGAGAGGATTTTGGTAGGCTGGTTGTGGAGATACTGGACACAGATAGCCAGGGTCAGTAACAGCAGCGCTGGTCACTCTGACTCTGTCTCAAAAGTAGGCCCAATGACAAAAACACTAACTTCATAGCCAATACCTCTGCTGTGCCATGGCTGAATGGAAGCTGATTTAAGGGTCTCTACTCTAGGTGCTTGGAGTAGATTCACATTATTTTACGACGCATACAAATCGCAGAACGTCACAGATCGTGAAGTGCTTTCAAGAGATGAAAATAAACTGCTATTGGTTACTTTAAAAGAATAATTCACCCATATGCCTTTTGAGTGCATTTTAAGAGCTATTTTACATCTTACTTATTGCACTTGACTACAGGACAACTATAGCCATAATGGAGCATTTAAGAATTAATTTGTTTTTCTACTTATTCAGTTTTTTTGTCCGTATGTAAAAAATTGTAAAAACCATTAAAATAAAAGTACAAAAAAAAGAAAATAGTTTTAAGGTTTTCTTTCAGCCTCTTTTCCACCACCCTTGGGGAAAGCTTTCTTATGAAGAAGAAGAAATCACCACTTTAGAGTGCATCAGTAAATTGGACAGATATTGGAAGGTAGGGTGTTTTCACCAAATCGTGTGAAAATATTGGTGGAGAATGGTAAATGTTAGTTTTTAAAAAAAAAGCTCATTCGCTATTCTCATTTTCTTCACTCTTCACATAATTTAATAACCTTTTCACAGCCCCACTCTCTCCAGGTCATATATAGAACCTCATGTGTGCTCCCAGGGTTCGGGGCTATAGTTTCTGTGACCATGCTATTACACTAGCCTACTCCCTATTATTTTCTCCACCTATCATCTCTTCAACACACTTACTCTGCTATTCATTATCCCCTCTATTTTTCCCTGGTGCTTTCTTCTGCCTCCTCTCACATTTCACATTTGGTCATTTACTGAAGCGACAGTGAATTACTGGTGCAACAGTAGAAAAGCCTTTTCTTAATTCTCTCACCATGAACTGGTTGACCATTGTATATGCCTCTTCCAGGAGCAAAGCAATACTTCATTTAAGGTTTGGCATCTGTTTTGCTGGTTATGTGCCCTTCTTCCCACCTTTTTACAATTTAAAGGTCAACTCTTCACTGTATACCCACACTTGGCCCTTGCCAGTTACAATAATTGTAGTAGAACGTTTTCTAAAGTGTTCTTTGAAAACATCAGCTCACTTGAGTAGTACCTGAAATTACACACCCGCATAGAAATTCAGCTGTAGACTAAATAGCCTGTACTGGATGCAGTACATGCACAGTCCGCAGGATCTTGGATGATGCAGAATGCATTTCCCCTTGCATAGAAGTATAGGGTTTTACATTAAAGAGGTTTGACTCAAGATTATATATTTACTCTCTTCTAAACATTTCCCCAGAAAGGTGATTGTCCAATTAATACAGTCATCCAAGCTTTGAATTTTGTTTTAACATGCTGAAACTCTATCTACCTCAAGAGTTTAGAATCTGGTGTTTTTATTTTTATCACTCATCATTTCTTAGCTAGCATTGATTTGCCAAACTCATTCATGATCCTTCTATTATTTTCTCTTGTAAAAGTAAAGCTGCTAAAGTTGCTCCTTATTAGCTGCTGAGGATACCAAGATGTTTCCTGTGACATGTAGGTTAAGCCTCAAGACATTTACAAACCAACAGCAGCCCAAATAATTGCAAATAATCCTGAGGCACATTTTGACAGCTGAAAATTAAAAGTGCAATGCAAAATTGGGAATGAATCAAGGTTCTAAAATAAATCCTGTCACAGAAAAAAATAATGGAATCAACATCAAGCGATGATGAATCAATAAAAAGGAATAATAAGAAATTACTTGGTACATACAATATTGACAAAGAAAGGAGAACTTGTTGTTAATGTTTTGATTTCCAATGCCAGTAAACCACAGCCACTTCAGGAGATACAGTACTTCAGGATGTCCATTGGACAATTTGAAGCTCTGCTGCAACTGATGGCACCATGCTGAAGAAGCAGAAGATAATAACAGAGATGATTGACTATGTCAGAGGTAAGCTGCATCTCTGAGGTCAGATAACAGCATTTAATCAGAGAAAAAGTCCTGTTTGTAAACAGTCCCAGGTTTGAATTTGACATTGCCAACAACCTGCATTCTGACTGGTCAGATGTCTGATGTCGTAAGTGGAACCTCAGAAAAACAGACCAAGGTCTGAAAAAATTGAAGCAGCAAAAGATCAGAGAAATTCCATTAATGATGTGAAAGCTTGTATTGACTGAATTCAGGTTATGAGGTAAGAAAATATTATTAACATGCAAATAAATCAATCGCAAAACATTTCTAGGTTGCAAAAGCTTTCAGTCTTAACATTTCATCATGGTGCAGCCATCATGCATGTATTTAAGACCCTTTTTTTAAAAAGAGTAAGCGTAAGCATTAGATTACGCTAGCAAGTAAAACTCCATGAAATCTGCTAGCGACACTTTTTATTCGACAAAACTTGTCCCTCATTGCTACATTTGAGAAGCCTGCTTTACCTCCATCTGAAATCTTGTACCCATTACTATGAAAAATGACTATAAATTCCAAAATATAAGAGAGCTTTACAGGCATAGCCAAAGTCAATGAGGTGGATGGTGCATCACGATCAAATCAAATTTCATCAACTTCAACCCTTTATTGCTGTTTTATAAACTACTGCAGCTGTGACCTCCTCCTGAGAGTCAGAATGAGCACTCCTGCTGTGTGTGGAATACCAGCTGGAGAGATGCAGCCAGTTTCAACGTGTCAGATGAGTGCACTGTTCCCTATCCAGCCTGTCACAGATACTGTAGATAAGAAAGACTGACTGATGACAGACGGTTACAGACAGAGAGGGGGACTAAAAAAACAAAAAAACAAAAAGGTGTATACTGAAACAAGACCTTAACAGGCACACCTCCACCTTTCATGGGGAAATCTGGTCTAAACTAGTCATTTCATCTTAATGTCACCTTTCACCTTATCCCATCTAACTATGCTTGGATACATTTTTCTGCCGATCTGGGACTATCTGGATCCATGACTCCCTATTTTTATATGTTTGCTTTCCCTTTCTTTTGTTGCTCCTCTTAAATTGTCCCGTCACTCTTTCCTCGCCACGTTGCATTATTAAGAAGGCTCATTAATCACTCAGGCTGCCTGTCTGTCACTCCATCATCACTAACTGCTGTTGTCACAGAGCACACAAGCACAAAAACACACAATCACACACACACACCAGTTCTGGTTTCACAGGGGGAGTTAGCCCTATCAACGTCTGTGTATAAGTCCCTTAGAGTGAAAAATGAGGCTACCCTTCAAGTGACAGAACACTGCTTTCTTTCCAGAAGGTTATTACCAAGGTTTTTAGTGAGGAATCTGTCACACTGTGTCATTATAAATGGCTTCAGTGGCTCACATTTTCTGACAAAAAAAAACGGGGCCCGTTGTGTGTTTGCACCCGTCTTATTGCATGCATCATCCTTGGGTTTTTATTTGTATTCCATTTTTTGCTTGGGAGCTCTGGTATTAAATGAAATAAAAACACTGGACAGCTGTGAGGCTCTAGTCCAGCATTTATAAAACTGTACAAGGTTGAACAGCAGGACACAAAAAAAAAGGTGGGGACATTCTGTTGGCAAGAGCAGTACACGCAGTGCAATTCAGATAAGTCACTGAAAACCCACTGACCTACTCCATAAAAATCCTTAGAGAGAGAGAGGATGAGGAAGAAAGAAGGAATGAAGATGAGACAAAAAGGTAAAGACAGAGGTGATGAGAGGAAGGAGGGAAAGGAGGAGGAACATAGGCGGGATGACGAGATAAACTGGGGGTGAAAGCAGGAGGATGTAAGGTAGACAGAGTGTGAAAGGATAGAGAGAGACAGAAGGAGGTATGGACAAATGTCTCTCTCAAATGCCAAGCCTGAGTGGATGAGGAGGGAACTTGAATCTTAAGCAGCCATAAATTTCCCCTGATGCTTTGCTAGACCTGGCGCCGTATGTATACGCTTAGAAGGGAATGGGAGCTTGCAGACCAATGTTTGGGAATCCAGCAGGATTCCCAAAAAAAGAAAGAAATTGCCATCAGATTCAGAGCCCACCTTATGGGTTTAGACACAGTGTAAACCAGAAACACTGTCATTACGTCACACACACATACCACACACACACACACAAACAGTGCATGCCCCGACAATAACATTTCCCTTACTGCTTGAGAGGCTAAAGAAGATGCAGGTTATGAGGGAGGAGAACCTGCAACAGCTCTGCATCCTAAACAAGTCTGCGATATTATGAAAATTGAACAGGCAAAGTACAAAATACCTAAGGGAATGCAAATGAACCTGTGCGTTTAGAGTGCGAGTGACATGGGCAGATACATGCATGCATGCACATGATATTAGCTCATCAGTGCATACATCTGTGCATACATTTCAACTCAAGACACCCTTGAGTACCTTTAGTGGACATTATACTAACCTAGAATGCTTTTTTTACCGAGCTCTTTGAATCTGCAATGTATTAAGATTTTGATTCCATCTTATTTTTATCGTATGATTATTTTCTAACTATTGTACTGCGACTGATGCTTTTTATTTTATGTAAAGCCCATTGGTAATTGTTATTTTGCTGGGTGCTTGAGGAGCCACCCATGCTCACTTGAAAAGCAGCATTTAATCAGGATTTGGACAAAAGAGGAATGGAGGGATGAAAGGAAGGAAGGAAGAAAGAACAAGGAATAATAGCAAGGATGAGGCTGAGCTTGTTCCAGCGTTATCGGTAGGAGCTGTAAAGTGCTGTCAATTATTCTGTGTTTCGCTGCACAGCCTGCCAGCACACACAACCTATCCCACACACAGTGCATTACGTGCTTTTATAAATTGCTCGAGGTGAACTCAGTGTCTTTATTCAGATGCTTTTCTGTTTTAATTCTTAAATTTTGAATAAACATGATGGTCCAAATAGCAATGGAGGGGGAGAGAAACTTTGCACCACACAATGCCGACCAGGCTCTACCATACAGTGATACAATACAAAGCAGGGGTGACATTGCAGATGGGAATAAGTGGGAATAAGCTTCAGGCCTGCCCAGAACTATATAGAAACCTATTACTTACAGCTGAAAGCCGCACAGGTCTCCCTTACTCACACAACGAACGCACCCACAAGCCAGCAGCCACCACAGCCGGGCATCCAGAATTTGTCTGGAAGCGGAGTATAAACCATTTCTTTCTGTAAAACATATTAGATGCTTTCTGTGGCCATAAGGTGAACTCATCCCACAGTACATGTGGAAAATAAGAAAAGGGAGGGAGCAAAGGTAAAGGGACAGAGGGAGGTAAGGAGAAAGAGATTATTCTGAAACATGAGGTGACAGAGAGCTTTTTACTTGCAGCAAGGGTGGCCAGGCAATTTTCAAATGTCTGAGACTTCTCATTCACCTGGCCGCAAAGCCACTTTACACGATGGCAAATGTTAAACTTGTTCTGGGCACATTAAGGTCCCCTTGGCCGCCTGCTTGACTCCGACCGGAATATAAATGTGGCTTGAGACTAGGGTACAGGGAGAAAATTGTTTCGATACTTTGTACACAAGAGTTTAAAAAAGTCAGTGAGGCAAGTGTTCATGCAGAAAAAAGACTATCATATACAGTATATGCGCGTTTGTGTGGATTTGGATGCAGGACAATTCTCTGCATTCAGGATGCTCTGTGCTAATCTCTTCAATCTTTGTCCATAATATTTTGAGATTGTATAACATTTTACGGCTGCAAATTATGCTTTTTGTACAAATCATTTCATTGTATTAATCTTTTTTCATTGGTCAACTATCTCTTTAATCTTTAAAATGGTAGAGAAACAGAAAAATGTTCATTACACGTTCCTACATTTTTAAGTTGACCTAATCTATAAATTTGCTCTTTTTGACTGAAAGTCCTAGCCTGGCATTCCCAGACCTGCCACTAGGCGCTGGCAAATTAAATTTGCTGCACCTGTTGGTCTGGAAACTCTCTGTTGAAGCTTTTTCAAAAAGACCAGAAATCTGGGCTCACGTTTCAATTGGTTCTATCTAATATGGGCGGGCCAGAGCCCTTTGTATGGTACTCTGGGGAGGACGTAACCGGATGACGACAGTGACGTGCATGCGACGTCGAAGCCGTGATAGTAAACATCAAAGATGGCTGCGGATATGTTGTGCGAATTTGAGACTGCTTTTGCCTCGACCCTTTACGATTTGGAAGATGGCACTCAAATATTTCATTAGCAAGTAAGTGGAATGTTCTGTTTTGCCGACCGACCACGGCAAACGTTTAATTTAACAGTTTAACAGCTGTTCGCTAAACGAACGGGGCTTACTTCACCTTGTGCATCGCTCTGATTGGTTGTAGTGCTATCCAACTGCATGCAGTGGCATTTGAAATGCACGAGTAGGAGCCGCCCCTTGAGTTGGAAATTACTATTGATCGTGGCCAGACCCTCTATCGTTCAAGATATCAGGGTCTGGATTTCCAGGCTATGAAAGTCCCATACCCAAATTTAAAATGAAATAACATAAAGGAAACCAGCAAATCCTTACATTTCTGGATCAAGTAAAGTTTGACATATTTAATTAAAAAGCTTGCTGTTAGCCTAAACATTTGACAAATATTGTTAATGCCGCAACTTTTAATTATCTTTAATTACTTAATTTCATCAGATGAAAGCTGAATGTGTCTGAAAGTTTGGTTAAGAACTGATGCTGTAAAAATCATTCCAATTGAAATTAAATTATATAAAGACAATAACACAGACAGACAGTGACATTAAATTCAGCTCTTCTGTGGAGGTTAAAGCTGGACCATAAAGGGGGCGTGACAACAATATAGATTGGACCGTCTTGTAGTGGTTGTTTCTTAATCAATACACTGTATATACCAGGTATATACACATAGCAAGCACACAGGCCATAATACACACAATAAAGCATGACGACATTACTTTACAATCCCCTCTGTGACCGCCTCTGGCTTTGTTAAACAGGTATGACCACATCTGTCCGACAAAAGCCCCCCTGCTCATCACCACACACATATAACTGTATACCGTTGTGATGAAAGGAAGTTATCGGTTTTATATAAGGGAGGACTAGGAGCAGGACGTACTTGACTGGGAGTCCGGCCAAGTTTTTCCTCTCACACTTCTATCACACTCATTGTCTCTTCTCTACATTATATCTTTTTTCTGAGGCTCCACTCTGGCATTTGAGTCTCTGTATTTGCACTCTCTCCAGCTTTGCTTTACTGTCTCTCTGTTTTTCGACAGGATGTATGGGATACAGTAAATCCTGGCTTCACTTAATCAGAGTCAGCAGAGCAAGGAACCTGATTCATGCTGGGGCATGGTCAGTAAACCTACACTTTCAATCCATCCACTGACAGCAGATCCACCATCAGAATATATACAGCGGCAGCCCAGAGATCAGTGGGATTGGGATTGTAGCATATGTATAGCATAGGTTTTTTTTATCTTCAGAGAAGGGTGGAGTGATAAGAAAGACACTAAACCATAGAAAATGGTTTGGTTTCTTGTCTTTTAGCCGCATCACATCGACACTTATTTTTTAATTTATATTTATTATGCTAGTGGTCTCCTGAGACCAGAGTCTCATTTACATGAGAAACCAGCTTCCAAGTTAACATATACAGAAATAAAATAACAAAATAAACACAATAACATTTGGAAGATAAAATGGTCGGTTAAAAGTGTTACATTGTTCCAAACCAGGTATACATAGGATACATAGGTAGGGGTAAAGAACAATTAAGTCAATAAAAACTGTTCCTGAACCAAATTTAGACTTTAGACTTTGTTGTCCCCAAGGGGAAATTATTTTTCACTTCTAAGTACAGTTATGGTCCATGTTCAATTGACAATGATACAGTGGTCACATGGGTCAAGTAAAACAAATAGAGTCCATCAAAAAATTTAAAATAAATCATAATGGCTGTTATTCTGAATTAAAGGAGACAAAAATAACAAAATTATGAGTTTTATGGAACAGAGGAACAAAGTTTATTGCAGTGAGCATACATTTGAACCCCTTGACACTAAACTGATTTTGCATAATGTGACATTGGATCAAGACTATGAGTCAGCCATACATGCAGATCTGTGAGAATGTAATTATAGGCACAATGGGGCTTAACGCTAAATGCTAGAGTCAGCATATCAACATGCACACAATGTCATTGTTAAGAGTATACGTTATAATATTTAAAGGAAAACATTTGCCTAACTTTATTTTTGGCACATTTAGGCCATAATCTGTTAAACTGTCAGCCGGTTCCAACCTGGAGCCACATTGTGATACCCAGTCACTAAGCCATCTAATGAGTATATATCATTTAACAGCAAATATGGTCTTTCGTCATTTCTTCAACCCTGTCGTCGTTCCATCCAGCCACACTGAGAGACCAGACCTGTTTACAGAGTGATAGAAGCTGCCTGTCATTCAGGCAACTCATCTAATCTTTTGTTTGTGTTTTCTTTATTACCTGAGAGTGCAGCCTGGGTAATGAGGGAGAAGGGAGAAAGTGGACAGTCAAAAGAGAAATGGACAGTACGTGTAAAAATAAGAGTATGTATTGAGAAATACCCCTATATAACACACAGTTGTCAGTGTGTATGTGTGTCTTTTCCCCTCCTGTCCCATAGCTCATCTCTTCAAGTTCCAAATTCCATCCAATCCACTTATATTGCTCATTAAATCATCTCACAAGCAGAATACACACCGGGAAGCATATGCATCTGTGGCCTCTGTGTCCTTCATACACACAAACCTACACACACCCACACCCACACCAGAGAGAACCACAAACAAGCCAATGGCGGGGGTAATCTGCTGCTTTGATGTGCAGTTAAATCAGTGTGCATCACAAGCACGGTGACTGCCAGATACAGACATCCACCTGGGGCACATGGGAAGGCACGCACGCACGCACGCACACACGCACACACACACACACACACACACACACACACACACACACACACACACACACACACACACACACACACACACACACACACACACACACACACACACACACACACACACACACACACACACACACAAATCATGAGGCAGACAGACAGATGGTATGTTTGTATCATGTTCATTGGGGCGTTATGTGTGTGTATGTGGTAAATCCCATCCACTACAGCGGCCACCTGAGAGAGACAGCCTGTGAGCCAGTTTGAACTCAGACAGATTGGTATGTGGCCTGTTACCTTCAGTGTTACCGTTACAGGCTGATTGACTTCTAATGTCTGAACAATCGGGCTCCAACAACACAACACATGAGGAAGAGAAATTGTGCAGTAAGAATAAATAAAAGAAAAATAATAATAATAGTCTATGCAAAATTCAAAAGTGAAAGCCACAAACAGCCTATTAAAAACACTGAGAGCTAAACACAAAGTACACTTAAGGCTAATAGGAATGCCATTAGCTTTTCATCAATTTGCTCCTAAACTGAAATTTTATTAATATGATAAAATAGATTATCAGTGATTATAGTTCATTCTAAGAGGGACATTATGTTTCCGTACCATGTTTCATGGCAATACATTTAATAGTTGTTGAAATGTTTCAGTCTTAACCAAAAATTTGGACCTCATGGTGACCATGATTTTCGAAACAAAATTGTATGGCAATCCGTGCATAGTTTTTGAAATACTTCAGTTCTGGCTAACCAACCGACATTGCCTTACAGCTTTGCTTAAATCATGTAAAAGTAAAGAAAGAAAGTAAGTAAGAAAGTAAAAAAGGACAGTGAAAACTTCAAAGAGCAAAAAAAAAAAGAGGTTTAAAATGTATTTAAGATCAAACGCATGACTTGTGAAAAAAGTAATGAGAAGTGTCTCGTCACTGCCGAATGAAAAGTCAGTACTGAGTATTATTTAGTATTCTAGCCATTCAGGAGACATTTAGGTTACTAAATAGATGTTGACAATGCATCTGCTTTGACAACATGTACCAGCTTGTGGGTATTAGGGAATGCCATTGAAATAGACTGGAATTTGGAGAGGGAAATATGCCAGAAAGGGAGTTAACAGATGAGAGACGAAGACGGAAGGAGGAATGGAAAAGTGCAATGAATAAATCGAGCAGAAGCTGGAGTTGGAGCGCACTGAGGCAGAAGAACCTGATTCTGAGCAAGAGAGTGTGGAAGAACAAAAAGACACAGCGCTGTGATTTCCATAAAGGAAAAATAATCTAAAATAGAGAGGAGGAGGGGGGCGGGGCTAGTATGAAAGCTTGATGTGGTGGCAGTAGCTTTAGCGTTTATTGAATAAGAATGCTTAGAATGGGTAATGAATCGTAAAAGTCTGCAGATTCTTGCAGGGTCCTGTAAGGAGCAGCAAAAACAGCGAGAGTGCTATCAATGTGTAAATAGGGAGGGCGAGGCAGGTGTGAGAAGAAGAGCGACTGACGGGGAAAGTTGAGACACCTCGGCGGGAAAGAAGATAACAGGGGAGATTGAGAAAAGGGAAAGAGTGATAGAGAGCAAGAAAGTGCTGGCAGGGGTTTGATGGTGCTGCCTGGCTATTTCTAGCTTCATTGCCAAGTCCCATCTCGGCCAGTGGTGTGCACGGTTCCTTGGCCTGAGATGGAGACAGACTTGGATCCCCTAGGTATATTGATTCTCAGGCAAACTCGTTTGGGAGAATAAGAATTGATGAGACCTACCTAAGGCCAAGGTTTATTTACTTATTTATCTGGTGCCTGCTCTGGCCCCATCTGTCTGAGAATATGGGGCTACCTGCTGGGGCCCAGCAGCTCCAAATATCCAGGCATGACAACTTATTTGAGGGCATGGATGTGTGTGTGTGTGTGTGTGTGTTTGTGTGTGTGTCAGAAAGAGAGAGGGGTGAGATAGAGAGCATGCAGCAGGCCACCTACACTGTGCACACGCTCCATAAATCAAGACGAGGCAGCCAACACAAACTGACATTTCTCATTGGGGCGTAGTTTCATTTGAGTTGCACTTGATTGTTAGTTTTAGGGCTGTTTTTGCAATGTCATTATGAATCAGTCAGCATGCTACCAGGGGGATCAATTTAAAACAAGCTATGTGCTTGATGTCCCTGCTGCAAAGTTAAAAGTCTTTAAATTACACCCCGTCATCAATTTAGTTCAGCAACAAAGTTATCCAGAGGCTTCCTCACACTTTGACACATCAGGTAATGTAAACTGTAAAAATATCTAAGTAAAAACGACTATTTCACAGCTGGGAATAGTAAGGGAATATTAGTTTTAATTGTTTAGTGTTATTAAGAGAGCTTAAGAGGTGCTTAAGAGATGTTGTTACCTTTGGTCGGAGCCAGGGTAACTGTTCCCTCATTTGTTCAATCTATGCTTAGATAAGTTCAATTAGGCTAGAGTGGTATCGATCATCTCATCTAACTCAATGTCACAAAACAAATAAGCGTATTTCCCCAAATTTCGAACTATTGCTCTGAGCTTATGCTGTCTAAACCGATACTAGGAAGTCAAAGAAACCATAGCCTCCATTCAAAGTAAACAAGCGCTTCCAAACATCTTATATGAAGGATTTCCATCAATGGAATTCCTCACATCTAACAGCCATCCCCACGACTTGCTATCTCTCTCTAAGCTTTTCCAATCCTCCTTTCCCCTCCCCACGTTGCCGCCCCAATCTTGTAAGCTACACAGACTGCCTGATAATTGGATTTCAACAGACAGTTCAAATGGTGGCATTAAATAATTAGCGACAAACCTAGGAATCCATCTCAAGAATGGCGATCATCTCTCTGGCCTGGCAGGTTGCCCTGGATGTGCAATGGGCACTTCTATGTGTGCCAAGCTGGAACTGATGTGTGTTGTATTGAGCTTTCTCATGTTCGGATGAGTGAGTCGGAACGCTTCATGGAGTTTGTGTGAAACCGTTTGCATTCAATTCATGTTTGCTTTCTGATCTGGACACATATGTGGATGTATGTGTGTAGCTAGTGGTGGGAAGCCCTTGGAGTCTGAGCCAGATGTTGCAGAGAACCCCATCCCCTCCCCCATCCCTTGAGACAGGAACAAAGAGGTCAGACTACATCAGGTGGGCCTTTGATCAGACCAGCTCCATCGTGTTCGTATCCGTAATTGACAGCCCTTGTATTCTGGATGCTTCCTCTGCAGCATGCAGCCATGCAAAGTCTCAATGTCCTCTGATATAACATAAGGCCTCTGTATTTTAAGCACACAACAGGCAGTTTCTTGCAATATTGCAATGTGGGATGTGAGGAATTCCATTGATGGCAAGGGGTTCCAATGCAATTAAGAATCAGTTTTATATCAATACAAAAACATTGTTAACTTCTGTATGTCGTTTCCTTTTGCATGTGACACACAAAGAGTTTTGGTCAATGCATGAGGCTGTACAGTGCTACACACTCCTCTTCCGACACAATCTCCCCCAAGTGGCCTTATTAACTTGGTTAATGTAATGAAACAGATTAGTACCTGGAGCCTGACACTTGACCAGGGAAAATTAGAACTAGCCATGAAGTGCCTATTCATCTCCGCTGAATCCACCATCAGAAGAAAAGTCAGGAACAAAATAAAGGCGCTCCAGCCTGAATTTAAAGTAATAAAGTCATTTAGTTTCTACAGTTGCTTTATTGGGAGCAAATTAACCAGCTTTACAATATTAGCAGTCTGCAAATTTGACCACATTTATTATATTTCGCCCTGCGCAAGAGAAGAAGAAGTGGAGAACGGGGATTTTCAACCGTGTGAGCTGACTAAATGCTTATGAGTTCAGCATCGCATAGCTGAAACAATTCAGTCAGAAATAACGTTTCTTCTAGATTAGTCAACAGTGTGGGTGTGTTTACCCAATAAGACAAGTCCTACAGAGACGTGCACAGCTGCTGAGTTCCTAAACCAAACAAATAAAAAAGAAACCATACTGTGCTAATTGTTCATTACAGTCACTAATTTTTATTCAGTTTTACGACAAGCTGTCATGTATGCCAAAATGTAACTTGCTGTTCTAATCTTGTTTGATAATAGCTTAATGGTCCTGATTGTTGTTCCACAACATCGGTGTTAAGAGTGCAGAGCTATTAGCCTGTCATATATCAAGCCCTCAGTGTCATGTGTAACGGTTAAGTGTTTTGAACCAACTAGCTCATGACAGTATGAATCTTCCTGAAGGCTGGTGGTTATTAATGACAGTGGCAGCACAGAGCAGTGCACCTTCAATCACACTGCAGGTAAATCCTGCTCCCGCAACAAAGGCGATGGCAGGGAAGCAGACTTTAATTCTTCTTTGCCAGGAATTAATCAGCCCCATTTCTAATTTCTCACCCGAACGATGTTGAAACCTTTCCCATGTGACACTCTAAATAAAGAGATTAGACGGCACAAGCACACGCATACGCAAACACGTACAGAAAAACACGCGCCATCGAATTGGTGACAAACGAGGACCCAGCGGCTCATTTCAATATCAGTGTCGGCGTGGCAACATAACCTCCTCCAGCCTGTACTGTAATTACTCAGCACTGGAACACAAGTGGGAACACAGAGTTCATTAAGAATCAAAGGCGGCAGGTTTGACAACAATAAGAGCAGGTGAAAAAGCTTGCAGAGTATTGGGAAAGAAAGGAAAAAAGGAGGGTAGAAAAATGAAGGAGGAAGAGAAAAAAGCAAGGTCAAAAGAATAACTACAAGAAAAGTTCAGAAAGGTGTAGAATAGATGATTTAAGGGTAGGTGTTGTGTTAAAAAAACATCATCTTGCTCCTCTGTATTAGGCTAACCTGATGGGTCAGAGATGCAGGGCAGTTTCATCACACCATCTGGTACATAAAAACAAAACAGCAGTAGATAGAAAGCCCAGGAGCAGCCATTTTCTCTGGATGGTACCCTACTTATTGGGCTTCTAAATTAGCAGTTCTTTATGTATTCTTCCAAATATCTTTTGAAGCATTACACCCAAATGTCCCATATTTCATAATCCTCTTTCTACCATTATTTCTCTTTTTTTTCATTTCAGACCTTCCAGGGTAAACATTATGATTTATCATTACTTTCAACCAACTGACTGACAATGATACCAGCAGAACTAAAAAAGATTGAGTCAAGGTTGTAGGAGATTGCGGTTATAATTGAAACCAAAAAAATATATATATTGCTTGACTCATTAAATAAATGTGGATCTACTGTTAATTTCTACTTTCTTTCATCCACATTTCTCCCTCTTTTTCTCCTCTACTTTTATCTCCCTCTCCATTCAATGTCCTACCCTCTTCATCTCTCTCAGTGGGAGCTCCGATGAGTGTCTCAACAGAAGTAGACCCAGTGAAGGTCGCAAAGTGTCCAGTCAGAATTTCCCTCAACAGCCACTAAAACAAAACACACACACACACACTCCACTGGCAATACTTTCCAACCATCCCTCCTCTCCCTCTCTTTCACTTTGTGGCTCTCTCTGAGACCCTGCAGAGTATCAGCCCTTGATTCCAACTAAACCCTTAATGTCTAGATTGCAGCAATTATTTACCCTGATCGGTGATGTTAACCTCCACCTCTTCCACCTGGTCTCTTGGCCGTGAAAACAAACCAGCTGATTCATACTGTAGCATTATACACTTGCTTACACTGCTTATATAGAGTTGATGAAAATGAACCTGAATTACTGAAATGGAAAGAGAGTGTAGTGTATATAAATAGAGAGAGAGAGAGAGTGTTTTGGAATGGGTCTCACGTTTGTATAGATATAAAGCAAAGACAGATTGTATGATTGCACAAAACTGGAGCAACCTTGAATATTATAAGCTACAATAACCTCTCCTCTCCCATGACCTCTTTCTTGGCTCATCTCTCGTGCACCTGCAGCAGTTTGTCAGGCTGCTTTGGCTAATTGCACATCTCATCACAACCACACACGCGGGCTCTCAGCATTACTCATACATTACCAATGTAGTGTCGAGTCATGCATCGAATAACAGGTCCCTCTCCAACAACTGAGGCATATTACAGACATGATCTGTAATTGCTTCCAGCAAAAGCAACTTGCTTTTCATATTTAAAAGGAATGATGGTTTAAATATTGGGGTAATGTTTGTGAACGTGTGTTTATTGTTACAGCCCACTCGGTCCCTGGGCTCATACCTGGTAAACTGGTCGCCAACCAACCCTGATGGATGTTTTTCTTCCAGCCAATTGATTGAACAATGGCTGCCTATCATCCTCCATTCTCTGCCTTTACGCATTTTCATTGTATTAGCTGATTTGCACATGTTCGCACATATGTAAAAGATTATGAAGATTCTTAGTCATACAGGTTTTAAAATATCTAGAAAACAGTAAGTACACATTTCGGATTAAAAGTAACATATCCTTAAGACCAAAGAGCAAAATCAGCTCCAAATCCTGCAGGTTTTTCACACTAACAGAATTCCAGCTTTACCATTATTGGCATTTGATCTGAAAAATCTACAGTACATGGTATGTTTCCATGACAGGTGTCACATTGCTTGAGAGACACTTAAAAGTGGAAAAAGAGGTGATGAAACTAGTGATGAAGTCTATAGGCTAAGCTAAGCTAAGCTAACCTGCTGCTGGCTGTAGCTTCATATTTTGTGTATAGACCCTAACTGGCATCTTGTTATCTAACATGACAGTAAATAAGCAGACTTCCCACAAAGTCGTAAAGTTCCATTAAGCAAATGACAAAAAGCATGTGAACAGGAGGCTTTTGGGTAATATTTGACTTGATTTCTCCCAAACACCCTAACTACAAATTGCCGGACATGACAACATATTTTCTATCTTAATATTATTATAAGGATGGTACGGATATGGGCTGGACATGTTTCTACTAATATGTTCCTGTTCATCCACTGTGAAGGCAACAAAACCACACAGGAATACCTACTAGCCCATGACAAGAGAAAAAATCTAGGCAGTGGCTGCGTGTGCCATGCCGTTCGGCAGGAAAATAAATACAACCTCTCTGAGGCATTGGTGTTGTAAAAAGGGTGTGAGAGGTGATTCAAAGAGCTGTGGTGCCGTGTTTCCAAAATGATACAGCATGAGTGGTTTTGAGATTTGGGAAAAAGAAGTGATGCGAGACAGATGTGGACAGTTAGGGATGTATTGATATTTTCCTGGTGCAATTGTTCCAGTGCTTTTCTATTGTGTTGTATGATATTTATCAGAAACAAAACGTCTTGTAACGTCTTGATAATGTGATGTTGCAGTCTCTTAAAAAAAAAGTGACTCACCGGTGTGAAAAAGACTTGAACAAAGAAACAAGAAGCAGCGATACAAAAGTTAAGCAGTACAGGGTGTGCATGATAACACTACAAGCGACTTAAATATTTTTATTTTAGTACGTATTGTATAATTATTGACAAGGAACATCAAAGCCCAGGCTGCTCCAACATGATGAGTCACAGAGGAAGCTAGCTGCAAATCAAGGTCAAGGGCCTGATTTAGGAGTAACTCTCAAAAATAAGGGGCGTTTCACTCCTAATTTTAGGACTCCAAACTTTTTAATATAAGGGTAATTCACAAAGCATTTCAGCGCTAAAACTAGTACCTAAATCTATGAAAAGCTAGGAGTCCTCGAGAGGTGTCCTAAGTCACGAAGGGTGTATTCACACTGGGAAAGTCCGCTAGTTCACTTGCTTTGGTCCAGACCAAATAGAGTTTAGATATTTTTTGTTTGGTGTGGTCCACTTTCATATTGCCCCTTTTGCAAGTGAACCAGCATTAAGAAGTAAAACCACACGTGATCTGAGGTCATTCATTCATGGGACAGACATTCTGGGGTGGAGAGAAGCAGGAAAAACGAAGTAAAAACTGCAAAATATATAACTGATACGATATGGGGTAAAAATAATAAATAAATAGGCCTACATCTAGAAACGTACTTTGTAAATATTACTGTGATGTCACAGTAAAAGACATCACAGTAATATTTACAAAGTAAGTTTTTTTAGCCCTATATTTCTCTTTCTGTGATGTCACGAGAAAGAGAAATATAGGGTTAAAAAAAACACTCTTTCTGCCTTTTCTCAGGCTTGGATGAACCGATTTCAATTTTTTTCACACATTTATACTACATAGGATCTCAGAATTCAATACACCTTCATATTCAAACCGGTGAAGTAGGCCTTTAAGTAAATGATCAGCCGGAAGGTTTAATTGAAAGGAATTGAAGAGGGGATGAAGTGTGTGGAGCTGTGGAAAAATGGATGAGTAGATTGTTGATTCCACACGGAGAAGTGGAGGACATCTGTTTAATGGAGGGGGACGTGCTGACTGAGGATGTTCGCACAAAGACATCTCTTGCTTTACTCTCAAAAAAAATAAGCAAAATTATTTGTGGATAGACACAGCTTTTATCCAGGTTGACTTATTGGCAGAATCGATTTCCAGAAACCTCAAATTGTTTGTAAGTCGAATTGTATATTTATTTCTCTCAAAAAAGTGGAAGTGCAGTGGAAATTAAAGATTCGATAGAGCTCCCCAGTGCACTATAGGGGTTAAGGTTGATGCACAGGTGCTAAACCCACAGGGCTTATTACAACAAAATAAACCTAAATCAATGGAAAACACTTCACATCTCTTAAGACTGATTTTCCCTAAATCTATTTCAGAACTTTGAAACTTCACCGTGCACATTTGCTTGTTCTCCATCTCATCATTATTCTCATTATTGTTTATCAGGCTGTCCTACATAGCTTTCATGCTCACAATGAAACACATTCTTAAGCAGGTACAATATTAACCATGTTCACCATCTTAGCTTAGATTTGGAGTGAACATGTTAGCATGCTAACATTTGGAAAATAGGCACACAGCTGGGGCTAGGGATGGATATCGAGAACCGATACTTAATTTCACTTCACTCACAGTGAGGGCTCACTTTACTATATTTAATGAAATGCAGCTAATAGCGAGTCACACCAGCAACCTCACGAAAACCTACTACAAACACAACCTATTAAATCTGAAGTAGTGCAATAACAGCTTTAGCAATTTAACTTGGTATTTCTTCCAAAAAGTAATCATAAAATAACTGTTGAGTATTGTGATGTGATTGGGGGGGGGGGCTTTGACTTGCTGGTGGGTTGATTTTCATCGTGTTGGCAATTACCTTAATCGTACATGATGTGTGGTTCATGTGCAACACATTCAGAACTACCTGTCCTTTCAAGAGTTGAGTTTTCAGCTGCATTAATACGCTCCCCAGCTAAGCCACCCTTGCTGACCTTCTTAAAAGGTAACACTCTGCCAAAGTAAAAAATTAAACTCCTCATTTATCTGGCGGCAAATGCAAAGAACTCATGCCACAGGAGGCCTGGGGAGCTGGAAGTTGGATCCGCAGCTGTGGCAAGATGAGCAGCCTGAGCCCCTGGCTTAAGGAAAAGGCAATTGCCACGTACACAGCTGCTGGATGGAACTCAGGTGGACAATTTAAACAAACTTCAGACCAGACATAAAATCATTCATGGTAGGGTACACTCAACAGTTGTTGCAGTGGTTGCAGGTTCAAATCCAACCTGTGGACCTTTACTGCAGGTCTCCCCCTCTCTCTCTGTCTCCCCATTTCAACTCTATACTATCTAATAAAGCTCGAAAATGCAAAAAAAAAATAATCCAAAGAAAAAAAATATATACAGCATCTCAATCTAAAAACCACCATTAATTCAGCCATCTATGAATGACAATTTCTTATTGCATTCTTGAGAGTAGAAAATAATTTCAGTCTGCATTTTGAAAATGTGCTTCGATTTTTGGGCACCTCTTTAATGGAAGGGTTGTTTAGGGAGAAACAGCATCTAATTAAGGATGTTTGTAGCAATACATATGCAATGACACACAATTTGATTGTTGTACTGTATGGTGAGGGGTCGTTGGAGAAAATATGATATCTGAGATCTTGATTAAGAATAAACTGTGCAATCAAGAAGCATGATTGCAGGATTGGCCTCTCAAACTTGCCAAAGTTCAATGGCGGCCTTGAAACAGAGTGGCAGAAGAAAAGAGACAGAAGAAGGGCGAGATAATTGATTTGCTTGTGGCACTATTAGAA
Source organism: Ammodytes marinus (assembly GCF_949987685.1). NCBI lineage: Eukaryota > Metazoa > Chordata > Actinopteri > Uranoscopiformes > Ammodytidae > Ammodytes > Ammodytes marinus. The sequence continues at coordinate 21,531,299 of NC_137212.1, forward strand.
CACACAAACACATATTTTTGTACACAAAAATCAGTGAAGAGAGCCTCTAGCAATGATCCACTGTGAATCTCCACTGACCACATTAAATCCACTCCAAATTGGTCTCCTTCCACCTCAGCACGGAATGTATGAGTGTGCACAAACTGTTCATAGGTTCAAAGACAGTGTAGCGAGGGTGGTCTAAAGAAATGTTTTTCTAATAACTCACAGGGGAGCTTTTAAAATCAGTGTGCAGTAGGGAGGGGAGTGTTTCTTTCAGCATTCCCTGTGAGAACACCTGAAGCACACAGCATGACTGCTAATGGTTTAGTGGTAAATCACTTCACGCACCATAGAGCTGACTGAGTCACTATTCGGACCATCTAGCAATTAAAGGGTGATCGTCTTGCACTATCCACTGCCAGGGAAGACACAAAACATGCGCACAAAGACTACCCACTGAGTTGAGTGCTAAAACATCCACTCCACAGCTTCAGACAGCTCTGACCCTCATGGAAAAGCTATGGGAAATGGCTGCCTCAACATGCCCTCTCCACTGTTAAGCCTAGTGGTTTGACATGGAGAGGAGAGGAGAGGAGAGGAGATAACCTCAGCTTTTGAACGTCTCCCTCTGATCCCCTTCCTGTCAAAACAATGAAGGTCACGCTGAGACGAGGCCCAATTAGGTCTTGGCCTTAAACGCCTGAGGTCCTCCAGCCCTGCAAGTTTAGAAAAGCCAGTGTTTTAGGCAGCAAGTGGGAAGTGGAGCATGATGAGGGCGCTTGTCCCAGCGTACATTAAAGCAAAGAAAGGACATCAGCAGAGAGAGGCAGTTCAACTAGAATAACGCCTTCAAACAAGGAGCCACGCAGTTCTTTTCTGCTGTTCTTTGCTTTTCCAATTGGACACCAATGTGTACAGCTGGAATGGATAGGGAAACACAGAAAAAAACAACCACAACCCCTACACAGTGACAGACAGTGGTCAGTGATCAACAGCTAAGCCAATAGTGCAGTGCATAGAGCGATCCATCACAGACGGCAGTCCCCAATCAATCAGAGCACAAAGCTGGACACATGGGAATAGCAATGCTCTCAGATGAACCTGTCCAACACACAAAACACAGACACAAACACAAGCAAAGTCTCAGGCAGTCTAAGTCACTAAAGGTGCCTTAGCAACAGTTCTTAAAAGAGAAGTTGCTAAATTTGCACTGGGCGCAAACCGGGGCACTACAACCCAACTCACTGAAGGCAATTATCAGGACAGACACAAAAAAAGCCCAAAAAGAAGACAGAGAAAGACACACTCACACACAACACACACTGTTTATAAGTGTAATTATTTTCATCACTGCTGATGAAGTAACTGCAGCAACGCCAGTTCGTTTTCTGCATTTTGTTCCTCATATTTTCTTCTATTTTCATTTGCAGCGTGACAGTTAATTACAAAACAGAGCAGAGCAGAACAGGAAAGCTACGCTAACTACCGAGGGGAATTTGTCTGCAGAGGTTCTGCACAAAGCCACAGAATGGTAATTGTTTTGCCACCTTCTATATTCAAATCTGCAACCACAAAAGGTGACCTCCATATTCAGTTGGGATGTTTGACTGACTGGTTTTCTCCAGATTTACAAGGCAAACAATTGAGTTTTTCTTAATTTGCTTGCTCTGTGGTAAGAAAACCGTGAAACATATTTGAATGGAAATTGTACTATTACTCTTGTAGGGCTGTAAAAGTTAATGTGTTCATTTCGCTTTAACACTCCTTTTAACAGTGTTATTTTTTGTATTCTGTAGAATATAGGTGCATCTAAAATGTAATATCATGGAAAAGTCAATTTAAAAAGTGAAACTTTCATATTTTCTAGAATCATTACACACTTCTACCAGCGACTCTAATGCCTATGAGCTTTGAAAGCAGAACGCTTCATCACTCCATGTTAAAACCACTTTGGTAGAGCTTTGGCAATCGTATTACTGGAAAACGACTTACCCACTTAGTCTTACAAATTCCATAATAAAGTCAATTTGATGATGTCTCCAGTATTTGATTCAGTACACCAAAGTGGTGTTTCTGAGATGAAGTGAAATATCACTAGGGAAACAAAGTAGAGACCAGCTAACACATTCGAAAAGCAGAGACAGACAGACAGACAGACAGACAGACAGACAGACAGACAGACAGACAGACAGACAGATAGATAGACAGATAGATAGATAGATAGATAGATAGATAGATAGATAGATAGATAGATAGATAGATAGATAGATAGATAGATAGATAGATAGATAGATAGATAGATAGATAGATAGATAGATAGATAGATAGATAGATAGATAGATAGATAGATAGATAGATAGATAGATAGATAGATAGATAGATAGATAGATAGGTATTTTTAGGTTCTGAGGCTCATTCTGTTCAGCTCAGCACATCTGGATCCAAATTACCTGTCAATCCACACACACACAAATGCACACTCGAACTCAAAGGTGCTTGCGCACAACCAGCACGTACATACACACAGGGCAAAACCTCTGAAGGAGAATATTTGCTGATAACTGCCAGGTGGTTAAACCGACATGGACTACAAATCCAAATGTCACCTAAAGGCTGAGTTTGGACTCAATAGACTAAATCCACCTAGTGAGAGCTGTAGGTCGGCCAGCTGCTGCTGCTCACTCTGGCTGTTTTCTCCGTCTATCTGTATGTGTTTCTCCATCTGTCCTTCATCCGGCTGAGTCTCCATTGATGGCTCTTTCCCCAAAGTGTTTCATTCTTTGTACACCAATATTACTACCATGCTGTTTCCCTGCTGGCACATGAAAAGTTTCTCTCTCATTTATCTCTTTGAAGTCGTTACTTTTCCTTCAAAAGAAAAATTTAGTAAATGGTGGCAAGAGATTTGCCATATAGTAAGGTTTAGCACATCGACGCTCCTAGCCAGGGCCGCCTTAATGCACAGGCTTACCTGGGCTGAAGCCCCAGGGCCTACAAGGATCAGGGGCCTCTAAAAAAAAAAAAAAAAAAATTTTTTTTTTTTTTTTTTTTTACTGTCTCAATATAGGCCCCTGATCATTGTCATTTAAATAAATTATTGACTGGCTCATGATAGGCCCCTGATCTTAGGGGGGCGTAGAGAGATCAGGGGCCCATCATGAACCAGTAAAGGAAAAGGGAAAAAAATCACATTATTTTTGGCCTACGAAGATCAAGGGGCCTATCATTCACCAGTACATTTTTGTTATTTTTGTTTAAATAACATTGTTCGGGGCAACGCAGATCAAGGGCCTATATTGAGATGAGCCATTAAAAACAAAACAAAGAATTCAAAGAGAGAAGTAGCTTTCGGATAAGGGATTATAAAAAAAAAAATTGGAATGCTGACTGACTGGATTTTTTAAACCTGTATATTTTTGTTTCTGCTTTTTGGTATTTCTGTGTCTCCAAATGATTTCAGAAAATAGCTCACATAGGACACAGTTGATTTAGCCTTAGTTTTCTTCTCAAAGTGCACCAGATTGATGCATTTTACTTTAAAAGGTTCACATTTTTCTTCCGGGGGGGCATGCCCCCGGACCCCCCTACAAGGTCCTGGGTCCCCACCGCTGTCTCTTCAATAACTTGGAAAAACACTGAAACCAACCATGTGTGTTTGGTTATTAAAAGTCACTAGACCAGGAGGGGGTTTAAGTACATGTTACCTTAAGTGATTTTGTATTTCACCAATAGAGATATTGTGGTGTAGACTAACATGGCTTTAACATCTGTATTTTAAGACCGCCGCCCGGGGGGGGGCTACAAAACCTCTCAGCCCCAGGGCCTAGTGGCAGGTAAAAGCAGCCCTGCTCCTAGCATGCATATTTGTCCATGTAATTGCCTGTCAGATAGTTGTGTTTTACTCTATCTACCCTAATGCATGTGTTTGTCAATGTATATGGTGTGTTTAAATGATGCGAATATATTAAAAGGCGAATGATCAAACCAATAAAAAAAAAACCTTCAAGAAAATTATGATTCACATCTCTGCAGCTACAGTGAGACAGACGGTAAGATAAGAGAGTCATGGGTTTCTAAAATATAGAATTAAAAGCAAGAAAGGGGTTTACTTGTTTCATCACATCAAAATACACTAACAACAAACCTTTTGAAGCCACTATATTTTACAATAATTGTGCGCTAAGGCATTCAATGCATAATAATGCTCTTTCAGCATTCACCTTTCAGTGTTTGTTTGAATGACACAAAGGAGGGAAAGTCAAATTGTGTCTTATTTTGTGTGACTTTCAAGGGTTTTGAATTAAATTAATTGTGCCACTTTCTTATTCCCTCTAATAAATCCCTGTGATTGGTTTCGGCAACCCCAGAGCTAGATCTCTGATTAGCAAGGGGAGCTTTACAAGTATCACACTGGTGCCTCTGCTTCATAAATAGCCCCACTGTGTTGAATCCAGGCAGGCAGGGTGAGGCAGAGGAAGACAGGCAGAAACCAATGGCTTGTGTCTCTCTTCTTTTACTCACTTAGGTCTCGCTTTTCTTAAGCTTTAGTTCCCATTTTTCCTCAGATCCCCTGGAATCCTTTTTACCTCTACAAATCGTCACCCTCTTAAAATAATGGCCTAAGTCACTTTTTGGCCAAAATGATTTTTTTGCTTAAATCATCTCCTTATGATGCTGGCCACCTCTGGTAAAATGGCCTAAATCCTCAGTTGAACAGATCATGTGATTTTACTTGACATAGGCCATTATACCATATTACCAGAATGTCAAGAGTGTGTTTTAGGCCATTTTATTTTGCCTAAGTCAAAATTTACTGTTAATTTTTTTTTCAAGGACATTTCACAAGTGTGTAAAATGGCTTAAGTCACAAGTTAAACATTAATATGAAGGGTTTATTCCTATTATGTTACATAATTGACAGAGATTGTTATTACAATGTCAAGAGACATCTTTTGACATAACCTGTTTGAGTGAAATTATTAATGAATATCATATATTCAATCTTTGGTTAAGTTTTTTGTGTTTCCTGAAAACACTGAAAAAATTACTTAGGCCATTATTTTAAGAGGGTGACGAAATTGAAATTGAACACATTCACACAAAAAACTAAATATAGCTCCCCCTTTGGTTTACGTGAGACATGAGTGGAAAATATTGGCCATCTGTCTCTCAAGCACCCGTGTTTACCAGCTCATCAGAGTCTGAAAGATAGCTTAAAGATAACAATGATGACAGCGTTAGATACTTGATATCCATCCTTCAGCAATGCATATTTCACTTAGTCACTGTGTGTGAAGATGTATTCGTCAGGAAAGAAAAACTATGGTCCACATCCACTAAAGGATTGCGCCGCTTTTGCGACCACTAAACCGGTGCAAATGAGAGAAAAAAACAGCAAAATTGCTCCATTCCTATGCAAATAAGGCTTGTTGCAAATAGCACCTTATTCTCAAAAGCCAGCACTATTTGCGACAGGCTGTTTTAGTGGAGCAAATATTGCGTATGAATGTTGTGTACTAAAGCGACACAATCTCATGCAACCTACCCTTCTGTCCCTCTATTTCCCTCTCTCTCCCGCACTCATGAGCTTTGAATTAAATTTAATTGATATTGAGTCATACTATGGGGAAATCTACAGGAAGTTGGTTGTGTACTTATATAGGAAATTATAACTAGTTATGATGGAGCTCAGGCTTACTTAATAAGGGCTGCTTTATAAAAAAACAATGACAACGTATAAAACTGTGATATGTGTGTAACAGCCGACCTGTGTGGATGTGAAGCAGATTATAGAAAATTCATCACCATCAAATCCTCCTCGATCGTCTTGGCACCGTGCATAAAGCGTAAAAGCGCACAGTGCTGCATGAAAAAGTCCCGCCTGGGAAGAGAGCTGTTACTGCCCACTGCATGTCTTCCCCGTGCCCGGGAAGACATTATCTTCATGGTGTAATTAATACCACAGCGCATCAAGTTAATGACGTGGAGCTCTGCGTGGATAAACTAGTATTAATGTACAGAAGCACAGCAGTGGGATGAGAATCTCTTTGTGGAGGTCTCTTTATAATAATAGTAGGCTAGGCCTAATCAAAGCAGTGTCTTCGTCTTTATCTCTTTTCTTAAAATAGAAGTTTGTTTTAGTTTTTTTCTCCGAGTGTCTCCCATCTGTGCCCCCCTCCCCTCCTGGGTCCTACAGGTGTTTCCCCCTTGACGGTGAGCATTAACGCTTACTAACATAAACGCGAAACAAGGGCAAACTGCGCCCAGCTGCCAAACTTTGTGGGCTTTTAGCGCTGGTATATACTTAGTGCAAATTCCTTAGTGGACTGGATACTGTGCTAAAACAGATCAGATTAGCGCGAGCGATCCATTTTTAGTGGATGTGGCCCTATGAGGAAGACCAAACTGGCAATGCTTCAGGAGCTAAAACTGCATGAGAAGCCCACAGGGAGCATTTATTTTTCTGGGGATTAGCTCAGACAGGAAAACACTGGCATAATGGAAAAACAAACAGTTATGCATTATTTGCTTCCCATCAAGGGTGTTTCAGGAAGTAACTGATGGAGATGCAATGCTATTCGGATACACCTGACTTTAAAGCAGCTCCAAGTAACATTTAAATATCTTTTAAACAGCCTCATGTTTCCTCACATAATCATAAATTAACTTTAACAGCAAACGAGACCATCAGTGCAAAGAAAGACGTTTTTATATCGTTTTTATTACTGCATTTGGTCTGGTCGCACACCCAGTCCGATTTTCGGTTCACGCGTGCATGCTCTATGGTCACATATCCGTATTGGTCGCAGATTTCAGTGTGGCGCAACAACGCGATTTGAGAAGCCGCATCCCTCCAGGTGAGGGAAGGGGAGCGGGAGCCTTGTTTGAGACAGTTATTTGTCATCATAATGACTGATAACGGGGCTGAACCATCAAAGAAAAAAAAGAAAATGCAATTAAGAAAAGCTAAAAGGGAGAGATAGGCGGGCGGGAGGGCGTTGCCAAGCAACATATACACAATTTCACAGGAGCGAACTAGACTCCTAAATGAATGAGCGGTAGCCTACTAAAACCAAGTTTACTTTGACTCACCAGCATTATCAGATGACCATTATTCATCTGAAATAGTCATTATTTACAACAACATAAACACACTACCTCATCGTGATCCATACTAACGGCCGTCTCTCGTTCATTCGCTTTCTATGAGGACACGTAATCTTTCAGCTCCGTGAGAGGTGACACTGCATCAATTCATTGCAATCAGGTGTGTGTAGCACTGACTGGCATTAGTTGATGCTGTGTCACTAACCACTCTCACGGAGCCGAAAAGAGTCCGGTGCCCTCACACTTTCAACACACGGACATGCACTATATTGCTTCCTGACCATTTGAATCTCGCACGCCCGGCACAAGCTAGAAAACAGCTTCACGACAGCTGGCGTCGTAGAAATACTACCGCTTTTGTCCAAAGGGGACGCCAACGTGCCATGTTACTCGTAGTGGCTTTAACAAAGGAGGCATTGCAATCAACCAGTAATACAAAGGAAAGGCCAGGAGAGGACAGGTAGCTGAAAGGAAATACACCCTCCACACCTCCTCCCCCAATCACTGCAACAGCCCTGTCATTGATTCAGCAGACAAAAACTGTTACCAGATGTAATTATTTATTTATAGTAATTAATTGGGGAAATGCTTCCTTTGAATAATCCATTTGGTGGGAGAGGGGTGCAGAGCTGGGTTTTGACAGGGGGGGGGGGGCTTTGATGAATATTCATGAGTTGCGTCAGGAGACATTGTGGTAAACTACCTGCTCTTTCAGCCTGTGCCTTTTGGGCTTTGTATGCTCTGCCAATGACCATGGCGGCCCAGCTGCACTGCTCATTTGCTTGGCTCGAGGTGCGGAGGTTGCTAGTTCAATAAGGCTAATGCCAGACTATTATATTATTAGCAAAGGCAAAGCTAGCAGCTCTCCAACTAGGCTCGTCTCCATTTGCTCGGCAGTGTCAGCTCGGAGGAGTGAAAGGATGTGGCTCTGTCGATCAAGCAGATTGACGTCCTCTGGTGAGCAAAGGTACAGCCTTCATTAAGCCAATGGGACGACCCTGCGACTGGGGATGCCAAGTCTATAAGATATACCATATGTGCTAACAGGGTCCACATGCTTGTGCAAAGCAGACACTCTCAATCATTTATAAAATCAAAATTAAATATGTGTGTGGAATGATTTTCTCTGCTTAATTGGATCAGGGTTATCCAAGTCTGTAAATTAGTTGCGGCCTCCAGGAATCTTCATTATACTACCACTATAGACAAAGAAGCTACATCCATATAATATTTTAACTTATACACTGAGTCTACAGCACTGAAATTTCAGCAGTATCAGAAAAGACACTATAATAATATCTAATTTTTCAACTGTAGAAGTATGAGGATTATAGACAGCTATTAGCAACAACAGGATCACATCTGACTCATAGCACAGCTCGCATGAGATTTGTAGCTGGAGGCCCTCAGTCACCAGCCAGACAGTTGAACTCAAGCCCATTGATCCTCTGTGCAGATACTACGCCGTTGCTTGGCTGTTGTCCCTTGTTTCATCCTGAGCCAGGCTGGCAGTGGTGGGTTTAAGCATAGCTGAAGGTTCATTGTAGGAATATTAATTGTCTTATGTTCGCTGAATCTATGCAAGAGATTACAGTCTCCCATTCACTGGCTTGGACACTACTCAAATGGAAAATTCAACTCTTCCGCTACAAGTGTCTGCACTAAGCTGAGTGCGGACAGGCAATAGACACATTATTGAAATATGTGACCTATGCATCCTCATGCTACGAGCAAATCATTCTGGATTCTCGTCATTCTCTCGGTCCGTTACCTCGCTCTGTCCCTTTTTTTAATTCTTTTTCTATCTTTCTCCAGAGGTGAGACAACAACATTACTGAGCTGCTTATGGGCCTGACCACAGGTTTATCAGCCAAAAACAAGCAGTGAACCCTTTTCTAAATGAATATTGTTCATCCAACGTAATGCCTCATCCCACAGAAAATGTGAATATAAGGGCAGTGAACTGTCAGTACCACACAAAGGAACACCTCTTCCAATAACAATGGTGTTCACAGCGATCCTGTAATCCAGTGCGGAAGTGATATAGTCCAAACAGAGCAAGATGAGAGATAGAGAGAGAGAGAGAGAGAGAGAGAGAGAGAAAGAGATAGGTGAATTGTGGTAAAGACGGAGATGAAAACACAGAGACCTTTTACAATATGCATGTGAGTGCAAGAGGCAGAAATAAGCATAAGCCATGGAATAACTTATAAGAACAGTAAAATGTGAAGAAAGCTCCTGTGGGCGCAACAGGAGCTGATAATGCCTATAGTTCACTAACACAATTCAGGAAGTTGCAACAAAAGTGACTAGCAACTCACACACAAGTATTATAAATACAAAGGCATTCACACGCTGCTCAATCAGTGAGAGGGGTACAGAAACTCCTAGTCTATCAGCCAGCCTCTCTGCAGGTACTGCCTTGGCCATGCACATTAAGGATCACTCTCCCAGTCAAATATAGGAGCACACATGTGTGGGGAGATGTTAAATACATAAAAAAAGTGAAATTAAAAAATCCACCAACAGGATTGTGGGATTAGTTCTGCTAAGGACAGCTTGTAGATACTGTCTGAGTGTCTGTTTTTGTGTGAAAATACCAAACACATACATTGGAAGCAAGAATAAGATGCTAACAGATAGCAGGAGCAAGAGAGAAAGCAAGATAGGGAGTAGTAACTTCACAAACTGCTTGGCTGAATCTCTGCTTAATTTCCCAGGGGGTCATGAGCAACGCGCCTCCTTCTCTCACCATTCTCGCCATTCTCTATCTGACACACTGCTATAAACTCCAAAAATTAAACAAAAAAAAGTCCAATGGTTTTTTATTTTCCTTCCTCAACAACATCCCTCCCTGTGAGATAGGTCACTTAAGGCTTGTTGAAGAACCCGAATCTGGCAGCCCAGGCACGCCCAGACTTCCTCCACTTAGATCAGTTTGTAGCCTTGAGGTGCTGCTGTGCGGCAGCAAAGTTTCCTCCAACAGAACTAACAGAGAGACCCATTTGGCGGAGTGTAAGTGCCATCCAAGATAATGTCTCAGGTCTCCCTCTTTGGTTTCGCTGACAGCACTGACAACTCTTGCTGAGCTGCCTATCGACTTTCAACCCTGTCAACAGCTACCCCTGTCCCCCACTGCCTCACCTGGAGGCGTACAGGGGGAAGAAAGGGGTTTTATCTTTACTACAAGGTGAAAGGATGGTCTTACCGATCCATATCCTAGTCAACTGCCTTGTTAGGTTGAATATCTTTTGAACTAGCTCCCAGGGCAAAGCAAAGCAGTGAATGACTTAAGCCTGCTTAATTTTTACTTAGCAGATCCAGCTTAACTGGACAGTAATGACATTATGCAAAAAAGGCAGAAAATTTAAAAAGGAATACAAAATGATTTAATTTTTCGAATAGAAATATGAACTTTCTTAAGTCAGGTAGTAGTATGCATGTGAATAGAAAAAATTTAAACATTGAAAAATAATTAGATGGTAAAGTTCCTCATAGTAAAAGGTTTTTTTTTTTTTAAGAAAATAAGCCGGATGTAACCACGACAATATAAAGTGGTTTAAGGAGTGAATGAACCGCTCTCTTACAAAAGCCACACACTTGGAGTGTCTTGCAGTTTACCTGCAATTCTGATCATAGCCTTAGATCTTTGTATACAGTATTCCCATGCTCATTTTCAATTAATCACTTAATCTAGTGAACATAAGCTGTGAGACACCCTGTTTTCCTTGTGTATGTGGGAGTGCAGCAACATAAAAGTGACTGTCTGCTTATTCTATATCAAAACATCCAAGTGAAAGAAGCCGCTAAAACAACTCACCTTCACCTTTCAGATGATAAAGTGATGTCCCAGTCCACAGGAATGTAGAGCGATGCTGTAGTCTCACAGGGGGAGCGTCAAGTCTGATACAGAGCAGGTGCTAGTGCTACAGCCACAAAGCTGAACCATCCAACGGTGTGTAAAAAGCCCTGCAAATGCAGCTGTAAAACGGAACGTGTCAGTTTGGGAGGCAGAGACCGGGAGCAGCACGGTGCTGCTATGCATTCAGCAAGTGACTCTCGTAAGCGGCTTCCGCGCTTCTCAGGGAGACGAGACGAGGCAGCAGCCGTAATGAGTGGTTGAGCGCCAGAGTGGTGCTCACTTCTCCAGCAGCTGAGCGCTACTGAACAAAAGAGTGCTCCGCAGGCTCTCTCTATTCAAATAGCGGGAGAGGGGTGGGGGGACAAGGGAGGAGGTGGGGGAGGAGGAGGTACACTGAGACCATTGGTTCCTGCATCTCACCGCATCAAATACCAAAACTGTATTCAAAACCGTCTCATATATCACTAAATTAGTTTAGTATGGATGATCTGACTGATGACCCGTTGACACATTATTGTTTGTGATAAATTATCTGATGTGGGACAAACCAACAACACAGCTATTTGTCCAATCCCTTGCTTGGTGTGATGGGAATGGAGGAAGAGGGTTTGGTTAGAAAGATGTGATTTGACATCTCTTGCCCTAATGTAAACCCCATAATCCTGTTTTGCCTTTTGTCTGAGCGCTGTAATAACCTCAGGGGGAGAATTAACATATTTGCCAGTGTAACAATGACCTCAACCTGAGATCTACTTGCCAATGGGGTAGGCTACCAAATTAGATTAACGCTCAAATTGCCTGGGGTTCAGTTGGCATGCACGAGCAGCAAACATTGAATCAACGTTTTTTGTCAATTGATAAATTGACCCAAAACATACTGCAAGGCCAGCATGCCTTCTGGGTATTGTAGTCTCTGCACAGTAGTAAAAATAAAGATCATGATTAAAATCCTTGTAAAATCCATAGTTGTAGAGTGATGCCTGCAGTCATTTAAAGGAGCTTGCAAAGTTATGGTATACATTCATAGCCAGTTTGAGAGACCCATTGCTTTGTTGCATATAAAGACTAATGATCCCCCACGAGACACCATGCAGTGTGCTGCGAGATTAACGCTTTGTTCAGCAGAGTTGTATAATTTAGGCACTGCTTGGGCTGCTGGTGTTATTTTTTTGGAGCTTTGACATACAAAAAAGTTTTTCTATAAGCAAGAGTGTATTTTCATCATAAGCCAGCAGTATACTTTTTCTTACTTGAGTGGGGTTGTTGTAATGAAGTTCACTAAAGAAAGAAGTAGTGCATCAATGCAGCCTCTCAAGACTCAAGGAGCTGTCCATGGTGCTGAACCGTTTTGCCTTAGCTACACAATGATGCCTTCCCATTAAGCTAGAAAACATATATACGAAGAGGATATATTTGATGAATCACTGCCAAATCACAAATTAATGTTGCAAGGTGAAATGTCATCCATCATCTTGGTGTCATAGACTGTATGACACTTCCGCCACTGTAGAACACAGCATGGCTAGAACCAGGCATACATTTGAATTGAAAATGTGTTTATTTAGAATAAGTGAAAAAAAACACATGCCATTTGTCATTTAAACATCTCATATTTCAAAAATGTGTTTATTTCGAACAAGTTAAGAAAAAAACACACACCACTTGTCATTTAAACATCTCAAACATGTGCATCTGTTGTCTCTGTAGAACTGTATGCTCCGGTCACCAAAACATCTGACAATTTGTATACATTTGTCATTATTTCATCCACACACAATAAATGTGCCCAGCACTCATTGACTAATATACAACGAGTTCCATTGCACTGGTAAAACATTTGCTTGTCATTACTTCTTGCTTAAACCTTTCTGCTTCTATAGCTACTGGTTAAGTGTCTGAACATAAAACACAGGTTATAGATATCTTTTATAGGCTTTTGTTGCAGACATACAACACTTTTAGAGAATTCAAGGAATGAGTTGCCCAAAACATGATTATTGATGATTTTAGTGTGCCCCTGAGCTTTTGTCAGGAGGTGTTCGTCCCCTCAGTGATGTATAAATCCTAAAGCATTTCATAATAAGGGCAAATTCAGAGACTTTCAAACCTGTGTAATATGTATTGTCTTCTTGCCATAGTCAGCACTTGTAATGCTGCATTATGTATGGTATGCATGCAGTTTATTTAAAGCTTTTCTTGAGGCCGAAAAGGTAACATTCATTATTATTCAGTAACTGACCATGAGAGAAATGCTTATTTCTAAGAGCTCAAAAGACAATAAAGGGATAAAATCAGATATTGACGACATATTTAAAAGTTAATTGTACAAAGCAGTGTATACAGTCATGTGCATGAATTAAACAGAACTAACTACCAATATAATAAGCTTTCTCTTCTTTGCAATTGCACTCACTCAACTTACACAAGCATAATGAGAATATTGTACCAACCACACAGTGACATGCAACCATACAGAAGATACAGGACAGTGACATAGGGAATAGTATTCAATTTAAGATGAGATAGAAAAAAGCATGATACACAACTTTAATGATCACTCCTGAAGGACGCAAGACATCACTGAGTGCTAATCATCTGATGTGCTCAAACAGTTCCTTGATGGCATAATTGCTGTGCGATTTGGGACAGCTGAAGTCCTTGTTCTGTTCAGAGCAGCGCATGAGAGTTACACTCAAACTATTGTTGGCTAGAGCATTGAAAAGATTGAGCAGAACAGATGAAGCCAGACAGGCTCTCTAGTCGGTTTGACACCAAAAGGACTCCAGCACCACAAACCTTAAGCTAGTTGTTATCAGATCTCTAGAGACGCAGACTCTTAAAAAGGGCAAGAACTTTTGATGATGATGATGGTTGAAGTTTTGATGAAGACTACTGACACATTGCTTCCTTTCTTTCTGCTTCGATTTATGACTATTTACCTCTTTGCTCCTTATGCTTCACCAGCCCCTGCAATGACCGGAAGGCGATCAAACTACAAACAGGACAAAACGGCTTATATCAATCTCTGAATCATCTGGGTAAATGTGTTTATCTTGTGTAGTCACTATACTATACTTAAAGGTTCAGAAAGCAGAATGGTCCATTTAGCTAACTTCCTGTCAGTTACTGCAGTTAGCAGTCCCCTCCCTCGTCCCCACGTCACCACATTAATGCACTGCGGTCTTCAAGCAGCGAGTTATCTAGCATCATCTCAGATCCGTAAGTGTGATAAAACATGATAAAAACCATCAAAACAGACATCGGGAGGGTTTTTGACCTGCTCCGCCATTGTTGGCGCATACACATTAACCCATCTGTTGCTCTGCACGTGCACCGTCAGTGAGATGGATGCCGGTTTGTAGCGTTCTCTCTTCTGATTGGTTATCAGTAGTGGGATCCCCGAAAAGTTTATGTGCCGATTACATGCAGAGCGGGTGACTTAAAGATCGGCTTTATGAAATGCGCACACTATATAAGTGATCACTGTATGAATAAAGAACGATTTAACACTTACATTAACATAAATAAATCGCTTACTTCACCTTTAAATTAAATACATATTTGATATGGTGGCTGCCACTACAATGTTTGGAAGCATCCTCTGGCAAGAGTTTATTATATTTTGTTTAAACCTTAATTAGGCAAAACATAAAAGGAATTAATCCCTAGAGAATTGGCCTCTTAAAACACTGTCCAGCCACCCCTGAAACTCAACGGAATAATAATTACGCAACAGCTCAGAAATGTGTTTGTCCCTTAGAGGATTTTGGATTAAAGTTTACTCCTACCATCCTGTCAGAGACGGGGGCTTTGCTTTTGTTTGCACAAAGATTCAATGCTGAAGGCGTTACAATCATAAAGCCTAAATAAATAAAACATGAATTAAGTATTTCCCTTCCCCAGAAATATACTGAAAATAATTAAGGATCGAGTTTGTTGTCAAGCTTTCTGAATTTATGTGAACAAAGTCATCAAGATAAATTTGTGGCATAGCCATGACATTCATTTAGAAATAACATAAGACCTATTTATTAAGGGTTTGTACAAAAAAAACAGAACACAATTAAACAGACTGCCGCTTGTTAAGGACTGGAAATGCATGAAAATGTCAGCAGACACACAGACCTTCTTTATAGTCTCAATCAAACAACACTGTTTAAACTCTGAGCCAGAGTGCAATCCAATGAGTGAGCTTCATGTTTGAAACAATTAACTGGAAGCACCAATCCGTCAATTTGACAATTCCCCCTTTCCAAGTCCCCCTGGTGACCATGAATATATGTACCAAACTCCATGGTAAATCAAACCAAAAATGCCAACCACTTAGTTGTACTAGAGCAAAATAATTTAAATATCTAAGTATATTTAATCATCTGGGACCAATAATCTTTAAAAAAATTATGGATATAAATATAAATCCATCCAAAGGTGGACAAGATATTTCACTGGTAGTCATGGACCAACCAAATTGTCACCCCTGGAGCCTGTTGCTAGAGTTGTTGCCATTCAAAATACATTTAAACCTTGAATGTTTTGTTAGCCTGGCATTCCCAGACCTGCCACTAGGCGCAGGCAAATTAAATTTGCTGCGCGTGTTGGTCTGGACACCCTCCGTTGAAGCTTATCAAGAATACCAGAAATCTGGTATAACGTTTCAATTGGTTCTATCTAATATGGGCGCGCCAGAGCCCTTTATATGGTGCTCTGGGGAGGACGTAACCGGATGACGACAGTGACGTGCATGCGACGTCGAAGCTGTGATAGTAAACATCAAAGATGGCTGCGGATATGTTGTGTGAGTTTGAGACTGCTTTGGCCTCGACCCTTAACGAATTGGAAGACGGGACTCATAGCTTTCACTAGCAAGTAAGTGGAATGTTCTGTTTTGCCGACCGACAACGGCAAACGTTTAATTGAACAGTTTAACAGCTGTTCGCTAAACGAACGGGGCTTACGTCACTTGTGCATCGCTCTGATTGGTTGTAGTGCTATCCAACTGCGTGCAGTGGCATTTGAAATGCACGAGTAGGAGCCGCCCCTAGAGTTGGAAATTACTATTGATCGTCGCCAGACCCTCTATCGTTCAAGATATCAGGGTCAGGATTTCCAGGCTAATGTTTTGTTGCATTGAGGTTTAAATTTGTTCAACAAAACACAAAAGCATCTGGTGCAACTGACTTAAACACTCTACTGCTCCTAATTAGTCTGTGACATCCTTGCCATTGATGCACATCCAGTCTGTGTCAATAGCCAAATAAATGATGGGGAGGTTAAAGTGGTTTTCAGTTCATGTTTTTTTTTATGTGTTTGATGTTATAGACAGTGTTACAAGACTTAATCATATGTGGATTCAAAATACACACACTGGCAACATTGCAAAACTAACAGTAAGCCTATGATAGTGATGCAGCCATAAGCATATTATATGTTTGTATTTGTTACTTTTCTTGGGAGGGTTTGTCTGCTAAATACAACACAATGAAAAAAAAAGCAATGAGACCAACTCACAGAAACAGATTCAGTACACCAGCTTGGCGAAACACGTGAATCAAATCAATTATCAAATTATTTCATCATTATAGATCATTTAGTTTGGCATTCTTTTGGCAATATTATACCCCAGGTGCTTGTAAAATAAACACCACCATTGAGTATGTACAACAAGGCAGGAACAACAAGGATTGTTACTCTTTTACCAACAACTGTAGGCGTTGCTTTTATTAAATTATGTATTGGATTTGTCAATTGCAAAGCCTTGTGGTAAGCAACACTGGTGAAAAACTCAACAATGGGAGGAAAAAGTAGTGCTGGTTTGGGGTTACAAATTGTGTATGTGTAACGAATGGATTGATGTGTGCGTGTTGTATAAGTGTGTCGTGTGTGGGGGTCTGTCATGTTGCCGATCCAGACTCTGCAGTTCACTGACCCAGAAAAGACTGACACAGGCACTAAAAGGTAATCAACAAACTGCACACAGCCATTTGCCATCACCGAGAATGACCACCTGCATAAAGGGCTAAATGACCCAATGGTGGAAATGAGAAAGATGGATGGAGGTAGGGAGTGAGAGATATGAGGAGGGGAGGAGAGGCAGACAAAGAGTGGAAAGACGCTGTTGAGGTTTAAGACAACTGCACCAGGAGGGCTGAAAAAAAGGTAAGAGTCAGCAGACCAGATAAGCTGTACATGAGGGAGAAATTAAGTGAATGAGGCAAAGAGAGGAGGAGAAACTGTCACAACTGGGCAAACTGTTAGACAGTGAGACCATAAAACAGTCTTTGTGCCTTTTCTCAGGCTAGGATGAACCGATTTCTAAAATGTTTGCACATTTATACTACATTCAATCTCAGAGTTCAATGGGCGGAACTGGCAAAAGATAGGTGTGCCAAGCTTGTGGCTTCATATTCTAATAGACTTGAGGCTGTTATTGCTGCCAAAGGTGCCACAACAAAGTATTGAGCAAAGGCTGTGAATACTTATGTAGGGAAGAACGGGGTAATCTGAGCCACTTTTTACATTTGCACCCCTCTAAGCGAGCTAAAATGATTTATCAGTCAAATTTACACATTTCCCATTAATTCAGGATGTTTCCTAGAAATGGGCATTAGCAGAATTTGTTCAAGAGAAAGGACAGTGAAAATATGATTGTTTTAAAAAAAGTTGTCATGTGGCTCACTTTACCCCAGCTGTGGGGTAAACTGAGACAGACCAGAAAAATCAAGGGGGTAAACTGATCCACTTACTTTTTCCACTCTGAAACTACCATAACAACACATTGTAACAGTTAGAATCCTGAAAGCTAGCCACACATTCCAGAACTAATGTCGGACTAGTAAAAGAATGATGGGGTTTGGTCAATTAAGCAAAGCAAATGTTCTATACACTTGAAAGTAACTCTGAACAAAATCAAATACAACATATTATAATTCAAAAGGTTTTAATAAGATTCAAATGAAAGATAGAACCAGTTAGATTAGAACACAGTCTGGGGGTCAGAACACAGGACCCTTAGAGCCAGCTTGTGTCTGGGGGTCAAAGCATAGGAAAATCAGAACCAACGAGAACAGCCTGGGACTCAGAACACAGGAGAAGACCCAACTGGATTATAACATCAGCCTGTCATACTCTACAACTAGGCCTACTCTACATTCCAGCCCTGAAGGTTACAGGGAAAGATGAGAAGGTGCTCTTTCCGAGGGGTTGCCCCAGGTCGTCTTCCTGGTGTATTTCCTTGGCATGATGGCTTTTCTACAATGTGTATGACATTAAAAAAAAACATATGCTATGTAATATTACATTAAAATATGTTTAAGACTAAACTTAACTTGTGCCTCATGGTGGGGGAAAGTGAGACAGTGGCTCACTTTCCCCCACAGCATTTGGCTCACTTTCCCCCACCACCACAATTTGAGAAAAAACTACGTCTCTTAGCATTTCAGGCTAATCTTTAGCTAATATCATCACATGGTTTTTATATGTTGGTAGTTCATCAACACGTATGATAGAAGTTTTTCTACTTGAATACATTTGCTTTGGCACAACAGTTGATTAAGTTGACAGCAAGAAAATTTACTTTTACATGCCAAATTTTTTGGTGAAAAAAACATGCTTACCACAGCACCATGAGGTCCTCTCTTTCAGGGCCAAGGGGAAATGAGAGGGGCTTGAAAACATATATCTCACATGACCACAAATGTTTTCCGTTGCCTAGATACAGGGGGTGGCTCACATTACCCGATGCCTCAGATTCCCCCGTTCTCCCCTACATATTATATTTAATTTTTTAATTTTTAATAAATTTGCAAGATCTCAAACAAACTTTTTTAAGTAGTCATTATGAGGTAGCCTGGCTCCGCCCGCCTACCTACTTCCGCTCAATTTTCATTTCACTTCAGTAGTCAGTCTGGGGCTGAAGTGTATTCATGGGTTCCTTCTCCAGCCAGACTTTTGGCTGTCCAATCAGCGAACAGAGCGAGTGGCTGAGAACGATGACGTCTAAGTTGCGCTCCAGTTTCAGTTGAATGCTGCGTTCTTTTATACTCGGAACCCGGAAATTTCCGACTTGGTAGTTCCGAGTTCCGACCTGTCTGTGTTCCAGTGCATCTGCTCGGGAAAGTATGGACGCCTACAACCTTTCTCATCCAAATAACTAAACGTTAGGCTCTAGCAAGTTACTGTTATCAGGTATCGGTAGATCCATAGACTACAATATGTAGTGAAGTCGGAAATTTCCGAGTTCCCTGTACAACTGGAACGCACCGTCAGAAGCCGGCTCATGACATACGTCACAACCAAACGTTATGCGATTGGTTGGCTAATCCAGAGTGGCACTGAGCAGATCCAATAGTTTTAAACTTCAACAGATACCCGCCTCCAAGTGAGTGAACGTTTGCCAATTGCAGCAGTTCCAGACCTTCTGTACAAATGAAATGAAGTATAATGGTCTGGTTGGACCAGGCTAATTATGAGGTAGTAGTATGTGTACAATTTTGAGAAGAAAACAATTAAATCCAGCGTTATTCCAGGTTGTAACATAATGAAATGTGGAAAAAGTGAAGCGCTGTGAATACTTTCCGTATGCACTGTATATTCATTGATGGTAATGTATTGTGATGGTAGATTATGGAGGGCCAACATGCTTGAATGTTTGGTTTGTTGTTAGTTAATGTGCCTGAATAATTCCAAATGATTCCCTTAAACATGTGAAAAAGGTTTTGTTAATGATGTCCATGTGAAAGTACAACTGCATTTTGACTACTCATGATGTCTTCTACTGGAACATCATGGAAACCTTGCCTAACCATGTAATTTGCTAATACCAGTGAAATATGTCTTATTTTAGTTTGGGTTGTCCTCAACACTATTATTGATACAGGGAAAGTAGTCAAATAATTGCGTAAAAGGCAGCAACATGGGTTATCACAAGCAGCAGAGGCTAACTTACACAACAAAACACATTCCCACTTGGGTGTAGAGTAGGCTGAAAATGTAAAGCTAAACTATCACGGTGGATTGAAACAGAAGGTGGACCAACCAACACAACTGGGTGAGCTTAGTGAATATATGGACATTTTATTAAATTTTTCGGATCTGTGATGCAAATCAAATGAAAGAGAACCAGAGAAGGCTGCACGCGGCGAGACAAAATACACTCGAAAAGTCCCGGGGAGTTTGGGACTGTACATGGACCTATAACAGAATGAAGCCGGTAGTCTCTGGCCAATCAGTGTCCGGCAGTCTGCCGACGTCACCTTTTAGCATCGGCTCAGCTCGCTTGGAACCTCGAGCGAGGCGATACCTCAAAAGCAGCCGCTGTGATGGATTGCCTTTCTAAGGCAAGTTTCAAGTCTCTCATTTACGTACCGAAAGGGAATGACGGGAGAACACTATTAGAAAATTAAAGTTATGGTTATGGCTAGCAGCAATGATAGGTAAACATGATTTGCAGTTAATGGGCTAAAATGTGCAAAACCTATGGCTCAGCATCAAACATTTATGATGTTGTTTATTTATCTTCATAACCCCCAATTGTTTTAGAGGAATTTTTTTCACAGTGAAATAAAGCTTCCCTGGTACATCTTCAAAACAGCAAGGAAGAGTAACGCTAACACCATGTCTTTGAATGGAGCAAACTCTTTTTTTTCTACAGCCAGTCAACTGCACTACGGTAGCCATGTTATAAATCAACATAATGAGGCATAAATCAGCATTAATTAGCATATGGATTACAGGCACACAGTAAGATACATAATGACACATGACATATATTCTCCATTATCGACTCACGCAGAGCAGCAGCAATCACCACCTCATATCTCCTTCTGCCTCTCTTTGCCAGCTCATCATTATTGGCAATCAGTGTACTGTGTGACTTCTACAAATCGCAAGTGCCAGCTTAGAAAGCCAGACAGTTGACACATGCCACCGTTTTGTACTGCAGTAGCCTCATCCACAAACACGGCAATGACTCTGACGAGGTAGAGTGCAGGAAATTGATGACAGAGAAAAAACTGATTAATGGATGTTAAGATGTCGACACCAGGCAGCATTTAGCATTTTTCACTGCCCTGAGCAGGCTGGAAGTAGTACAGGTCTACTCCCCAGAAAAAAACATAAAGTAAAGGGAAATTAAAGCAAGTAAGGGAGAACCTGCTTCTGGTATTATAAAGTGTGCATTTCACTAAAATACTTAAACCAACTGTCTCTCCATCCCTTTCTAACATCTCTCTTCTATTATTTGTTTCTCCCCAGTACTCTTCATCCATCCTATTCCAGTTCTTATCTTCTCTCTTTCCCCACAAAGAGCTCAGGTGGGAACTGTTTGTGGGTCGCTAGTCAACAAGGAAGCTGTTCTGCTGGTGACGCTAGGCTGCTGGACCGCAAACAGACAGCCAGTGAAAGGCCGGCAGTGATCTGTCTGCTGAAATTCCTCTCAGATCCCTAAAATTCGACATAGTCAAGCCTCCAAATGCAGCACACCATCCAGGTCCCTCTGGCCTTGTACAATTGTGGGCCAGAATTTTTTAAATATATTTCAGCCCTCATTCATTTGGGATTAGGTGGTGGTTGGTTCAGCCTCTCAAGTTTCTTATGTCTCTACTATACATTAAATACAAGTCACACTGTCAAATAAAATGTGTTATATTCAAATATT
The DNA here is from genome assembly GCF_949987685.1 of Ammodytes marinus. Classification (NCBI taxonomy): domain Eukaryota; kingdom Metazoa; phylum Chordata; class Actinopteri; order Uranoscopiformes; family Ammodytidae; genus Ammodytes; species Ammodytes marinus. Next base: position 21,552,904 of record NC_137212.1, read on the forward strand.
TTGCTGAATAGGGGTTAGTTCAAGCATGAAAACCAAAGCAACACATTTTACAAATTGTACCTTAAATAGGCCTACAAAAGAGGGTTGATATGTATATGAGAATGGAAATCCACGGCTAACCAGCATCCTACACTGCGTTTTATGTTAAACCAAATAATCTTGCTTTATTCGTTTCCATTGAGAGAAGCAGGCATAATAATCGCAGCTTCCCTATGCATATTTTAGCATGGCAAAGCATGCCCGGGGCCGTATGAATTTGCTTCTTTTTAATATTGATCTTTCTCTTGTCTTCTGAAGTCAAATGAAAGGCTGAAAAAAGCTTATGTTTTGGGAGATAATTTACGAAGATGCCACTGTTAGGAAATGCTCTTCCATGCTTCCATCCATGCTGGATGTCATATGAATGTTTGAATTTCAATGTTAAAATATTTGTTTAAATGAGCTGTTTTTGCACGAATAAAGAAAACAAATCCTCTGGGGCCGTAGTCACAAAACATCTTAAGAGTAGCTCCTAACTTGATGATTAAGGAGTAACTCTTAAAAATAAAGGGTGTTTCACTCCTAATTTTAGGCCTCCTAACTTTTTAAAGAGATCCTATTATACTACTTTTCTGGGGCCGTATTCACAAAACATTTTAAGGCTAAGAGTAGGTCCTAACGTGCTGATTTAGGAGTAACTCTCAAAAATAAGGGGCGTTTCACTCCTAATTTTAGGACTCCTAACTTTTTAAGATAAGTGTAATTCACAAAGCATTTTAGCGCTAAAACTAGCTCCTAAATCTATAAAAAGCTAGGAGTCCTCGAGAGGACTCCTAAGTCACTAAGAGTAAATCACAGACACTCATTTGATGGCATTTTGGAGAGATTTAATGCTAGTGAGCTTTACAAAAGGTACCTTAATAGCTGTAAGGGTTTAATGATCTTAGTAAAGCTATGTTTAGAAAGTATAGACACATTTATATTTATTATATTTATATAAAAAATTATGTATTAAGTTCCTTTTCCTGCAGTTGCTTTGGGTTTACGATGCACTGAAAGTTACTGTTGGTGTCACGTATGGGTTTAATTTGTTACTAGAGTAGGCCCATATGTGGCGCTTCCATCTCCTCCATTCCACAGGTCCGCTACTGTATAGTTGCGTGTCTCGCCTTTTTCCTTCCGCATGCACTTTACGATTTCGCCAGTTGTTGTTTCTAAATTGCGAATTTCCTGGTTTGTCGCTGTCTGACTATTGCGGCATAGTCCGCCGTTGAGGGAAATACAGTGAGAGTGCATGGCGTGCAGCTGTTCAATGAGGATATTTTTTTCTGATTCAAATCATTGTAACATTTTAAATGAATAGACCTATGTGGCGCTATTGTAGGTTAATTGTGAACGAATGTGTGGGAAACCCTGCAGTATCTTGGTTTCATGTTAAATCAGTGTCACTTGTCATTAATTGTATATAAAAACTCATCACTTTAATACAGCGACACGATATGGATATCTCCCACAGTGTTTCTATCATAAACTCATTCTTAGCTCTCATTCCCTCTCAGCCAATCACTGTGGGCATAGAAGGTATGAACATGACATCATCCATAGCAACAGGGTCAACACTGCCCTCTAGTCTTAGCTAAGGAGTCCCTCCCATTCCTTAGTAAAAGTTGATCTTATCAGCTTTGTGAATAGGTTTTAAGAAATTACTCCTTACTAAGAACTTTTAGTGCTCCTTAGGAGTACTCTTAGCGCTAAGATAAAATGTTTTGTGAATACGGCCCCTGGTCTTCATTTCTTGTTAAAAACTTCTTTAGAGCAACCTGACACGAATCACATCACAAAAAACTATGTAGATTTTCGGGACACTCTTCCTCTTACCCTAGCGAGCACAGCAGTCTCTCTACACACTGCTTTGAGCTTCTCCCCCCCTCGCCCCCCTGCTGCAAACCCCACTCCGTTGTGATTGGTTACCTTCCTTCCAGCAGCAGGAAATTTTCAGGAAGGTGGGGGCATGCAGCCGGAGCTTGCCTGAGCGGCAGCATTACCATACATGGAAACATGACAGAAACGACCCGAGCGTGACAGAAACTATCCGGAAATTTGAACGAGTTCGGCTCGACCGGCTGCCATAGTGTTTAGTGCTCTGCATAGCCACCCCAGACGGTCAGCAGGGAATACGTCGAAATGCATGTACGTAATTATTTGATACTCTAGTATGGTTAAACATGACTATACATCATTATAACAACGTTTATAGGTCATAAAAGTCGAAAAGTATCATAGGTCCTCTTTAAGGTAAGTGTAATTCAAAAAGCATTTTTCCTCGAGAGGACCCCGAAGTCACTACCAGTAAATCACAGACAATCATTTTTTTGGGGAGATAATGATAGTGAGCTTTCTGAAAGGTACTTTAATAACTGTGAGGGTTTAATAATCTTAGTAAAGCTATATTTAGAAAATATAGATACATTTATATTATATTTATTTAAAAAAATATATTTATTAAGCTCCTTTTGGTAGTGAATATGTACATGTATTTCATTCACTGGCCTTGTGACTTTAGATACGGATAGTGTTTGTCAAAACCCCCAACATTCCTCTGCCTTGAGCCAAGGCATTATCTGTGTTTTGACACCTTTCTCTGCCTGAAGCCAGGCTTTTGTTTGTAAAGCCACACCTATCAGTCCCTCTGTTCTAACCACAAGCCAGGAGGCCCCCCCCCCTTCTCTTCTGTCATTGGTCAAGAAGTCTTATGCTGTTTTTGATAATAGCAAGTGAGTTGGCACCATAGACATTATAAAGGATAGACGCCGCATTGGGCGTTGAGCGCGAGAAATGTGGGCGCCATCTTGGACCGGTCACACGTTCCGCTCAGTGTAGTCTGTTTGGCAGGTGGAATGAACTGTCAGCGCATGTAATTAATCATATCTCATTAAATACCAAACTGATTTTCACGCGCTTTTCTTTGCTGCAAAGATCATACATGTAGCTAAGATACAGGGCACAAGTTTCGACGTGTTTTAATATTCATAGTGGGCTTAACAGTCATAGAAGATTCTGATATGATATAAGTAACCATACGTCCGAGTCACACACTTCGTCCGGGAGGAGATTGAAACGGAGGATGTGTTTCTGCTTGGGGAACATATTGAGGAGACACAGTTTGGCATCGACAACCACCATTCCGACTTGTTGTCATTGGTTGTGTCTGTCTTTCACAAATTAAGGCTGCACCACATTGCCAAACTCGCCTCGCTTGAATTTCTCTTCGGAGTAAAATGCGATTGTAAGGATGGTTAACTTTATTTTATGCATTTGAGTATTATTGTTTGCTGTTGTTGTTTGATTTTCCCTTAATTTAATACTTTTGATTGCTGTGGTTTTGTATTGAATGTGTTTTTAAATGTACCGCGCTGCAAGGCACGCATTGATTTCCTGTCTGTGTCTGAGGAACCAACTCGAGACTAGACTGAACTTGGTATTCCCCCCCTAGTATAGAACATTGGACAACCAAGAAGACTTTGCTTTTAAATAATCCCGTCCTCTTTTAAGAGGCAATTGCCTAACAAGCTTGTGTTTTAAATTAGAGAAATAAAACATATTTTTACATGAACACTCATGTTGTCCTTCTCTTTTAATGAGATATTATATACACTGGTTTTTATTTATAGGCTATCTAATGCCTTCATGGGAAACATCCACCCTTCATATGTACCATGCTCGACTACTCCTCCTAAATTGCCCCGAGCTAACTCCAGTTTAGGAATAACTGCCTTTTCATGTAGTGCCCCTAATTCATGGAACGCTCTGCAGAGCAATTTAAAAATGACTGCTCTTCCTACTCTTGGTTTATTTGAATCTATGATTTCTGAATTTTACACATCTGACTTTAACTGTTTTAGCTGAATTCATTGTTCATTTAGTATTTTATTTTTGCTCTTGTTTTGTATTTTGTATAGGCCTACTTTATTTAAATTAATATATTTTATCCTATTTTATTTCTGTTCTCTGTTTATGTTATCCCTGTGATTGTCTTTATTGTGTATGCTCGTCACTGTAAATGAATAAATATATTTATATATAGCCTAATCATATATTGTTAACTTATTAAAATAGCTGACTTTACTGCCCCTATCTGTTTCTGCTTCCCTTTTCGGGGGATGTTCCTCGTTTTGATCTCGGACGTCTGGTTACTTATATCATATCAGAATCTTCTATGACTGTTAAGCCCACTATGAATACTAAAACACGTCGAAACTTGTGCCCTGTATCTTAGCTACATGTATGATCTTTGCAGCAAAGAAAAGCGCGTGAAAATCAGTTTGGTATTTAATGAGATATGATTAATTACATGCGCTGACAGTTCATTGCACCTGCCAAACAGACTACACTGAGTGGAACGTGTGACCGGTTCAAGATGGCGGCCGCATTTCTCGTCAGCGCCAATAGGCAGTAGCGGCCAACGCGGCGTCTATCCTTTATAATGTCTATGGTTGGCACAGCTCAGTCTCTTTTTCTCCTCGCCTCCACCCAGAGAGAAAGGAGGTCCACGCTCTTCTCTACGCACCTCAAGGAAGGTAGCACGCTCTCTCCTGCCTTGCTAACCACCCCAGACCGGGGATAGCTCAGCCTTCTGGACCCATACAAGCTCTGGTCTCCCTGATCCAGGCTCTACAGCATGGCCTGTCCAAACAGCCGTGAAGGCCCTCTCAACCAAAGAGGAACAAGGATCCAACCGGCTGCTCCAAGCAACTAAAGAGGAACCAGAAGAACCAAAGACCAGACCAAGCTGGCAACAAGGCCCTCAAGAGGAGAACAACGCCAGTTAGCACGCGGCTACTGAAGATCCAGAAAGCACCAGTTCATCCGAACTGAATCAAGACCAACTTGCAAAGCAAAACCCCTGTCTCATGCCATAAAGATCAGTCTCCAACACTGCAACAAACGCTGTGTAAACATCTGGTATCGTATGAACTACTGGGCTTAGCTTAGTTTAGCAAGAACACATGGCTTAAAAGACTGTTACCTTGGAAATGTATATTTACTTAGTTTGAACTATTCATTGTTGTTTGTTAATTGGGTTACATACTTTGAGATCTGAACCTTAGGGGAACACAACACACAGGCTAACCAAGCCTCAAGCTCTTCCCCCCACAGACAAAGGCTTTTCACACCTCACACTCACACACACACACACACACACACACACACACACACACACACACACACACACACACACACACACTCGAACACTCAATTTGCATCCACATACCTGCACCTACACACACACACACACACACACACACACACACACACACACACACACACACACACACACACACACACACACACTGTGTGCTTTAGTTTTAGTGGTTTTTAAATGTGTTGATTTTATTTACTTTCTGTTAAATAAATTACATGCATTTTCTTTTGTAACTAGAAGTTTCTCTCATTCATTTGTGTGAATATTATGGGAAAGTCAGCAACCAACAAGTAAGAATTCTGTAGCCTTCAGTGTTAAGATCATATTACCAAATTTATAATAGTAAGTATTGGATTACATTATTTTATGGAAATGATCATTGAGACTAGGATTTATTAATATTGATTTATTTAACTGAACATTAAACTAATCAACATTTGAGAATAAATCATTGATTAAACGAGACAATTTGCTATTATTTTTCCATTCTTAAATGAATGGTGGTGCCCCTTTGAACTTTAATAAATTATTAAAGTATTATTAATCTTCAGATTAATTTCTAATAGCAGCATTAATCTGAACCACTTGTAATCGCTACATAAATGTTGCCCCAATGTAAGAAATTACTACATAATTGGTGCCGCCATGTGAGGAATTGCTACATTTTCCTGCAGTTGCTGTCAGTTTACGATGCACTGAAAGTTACTGTTGGTGTCACGTTTGGGTTTAATTTCCTACTAGAGTAGGCCTATATGTGAAGTTTCGCAGCATCTCCTCCGTTCCACAGGCCCGCTACTGTATAGTTGCGTGTCTCGCCTTTTTCCTTCCGCATGCACTTTACGATTTCACCGGCTGTTGTTTCTTAATTGGGAATTTCCCGGTTCGTCGCTGCCTGACTATTGCTGCATAGTCCGCCGTTGAGAGAAATACAGTGAGAGTGCATGGTGTGCAGCTCTTAAATGAGGATAGTTTATTTATCCAATTCAAATCATTGTAAAATTTTAAATAAATAGGCCTATGTGGTAGCCTGGAAATCCAGACCTGCCGCTAGGCGCTGGCAAATTAAATTTGCTGCGCCTGTTGGTCTGGGCACTCTCCATTAAAGCAAATAACCACAATTTCACCAAAATTAAATACAAGCTGTATCCTCCTCCCATATGGACAGGCCTCCTCCTAAAGGGTCTGGGGGCTGTTCTGATTGGTGACTGGGTAGTGCAACCTGAAGCAGCAAGTCTTCTCCCCAGGGTTTGAAGGCGGCTAGGACAGGAACTTCCCTGAGCTCATACAGCTTGATAGAATTTATTTAAATATAGAAAAATAAAATTATAAAAGGAAAAAAAAGAAGGAAAATGTTTTTAGTGAAAATAATAATGGTAATAATAACAATTTTGAATAAAATAAATAATTGTTGTTTGTGCTCTATCTCCTCGCCCTCCTCGTCTGCAGGACTGAATTGAAGGCTAGAGAGTCGACTATTTACTCTATATTTATTTATTTTTGTCTCAAGTAATATTTCTACTATTATTAATTATTTAATATTTTATTTTTTATTTATAGGGGAGAACGGGGGAATCTGAGGCATCGGGTAATGTGAACCACCCACTGAATCTAGGCAACGGAAAACATTTGTGGTCATGTGAGATATATGTTTTCAAGCCCCTCTCATTTCCCCTTGGCCCTGAAAGAGAGGACCTCATGGTGCTGTGGTAAGCATGTTTTTTTCACCAAAATAGGTATTTTGCATGTAAAAGTAAATTGTCTTGCTGTCAACTTAATCAACTGTTGTGCCAAAGCAAATGTATTCACGTAGAAAAACTTCTATCATACGTGTTGATGAACTACCAACATATGAAACCATGTGATGCTGATAACTGAAGATTAGCCTGAAATGCTAAGAGAGGTAGTTTTTTCTCAAATTGTGGTGGTGGGGGAAAGTGAGCCAAATGTTGTGGGGGAAAGTGAGCCACTGTCTCACTTTCCCCCACCATGAGGCACAAGTTAAGTTTAGTCTTAAACATATTTTAATGTAATATTACATGACATATGTTTTATTTTAATGTCATAAACATTGTAGAAAAGCCATCATGCCAAGGAAATACACCAGGAAGACGACCTGGGGCAACCACACAGAAAGAGCACCTTCTCATCTTTCCCTGTAACCTTCAGGGCTGGAATGTAGAGTAGGCCTAGTTGTAGAGTATGACAGGCTGATGTTATAATCCAGTTGGGTCTTCTCCTGTGTTCCGAGTCCCAGGCTGTTCTCGCTGGTTCTGATTTTCCTATGCTTTGACCCCCAGACACTAGCTGGCTCTAAGGGTCCTGTGTTCTGACCCCCAGACTGTGTTCTAATCTAACTGGTTCTATCTTTCATTTGAATCTTATTACATTTTTTTGAATTATAATATGTTGTATTTGATTTTGTTCAGAGTTACTTTCAAGTGTTTAGAAAATGTGCTTTGCTTAATTGACCAAACCCCATCATTCTTTTACTAGTCCGACATTAGTTCTGGAATGTGTGGCTAGCTTTCAGGATTCTTACTGTTACAATATGTGTTGTTATGGTAGTTTCAGAGTGGAAAGTGGTTTACCCCCAGCTGGTTCACTTTACCCCCTTGATTTTCCTGGTCTGGCTCAGTTTACCCCACAGCTGGGGTAAAGTGAGCCACATGACAACTTTTTTTAAAACAATCATATTTTCACTGCCCTTTGTCTTGAAAAAATTCTGCTAATGCCCATTTCTAGGAAACATCCTGAATTAATGGGAAATGTGTAAATATGAGTGATAAATCTTTTTAGCTTGCTTAGAGGGGAGCAAATGTAAAAAGTGGCTCAGATTACCCCGTTCTCCCCTACATATATATTTAGATATTTTCTCTTCTGTCTTCACTAACCACACGCCCGACCACGAATAACATCTTCAATACAAAATACATATCAACCCAGTAACATTCCCTTTCTCTCTCCCTTTCCCCTTTACACAATAACAACACAAGATAACTTTTAGTTTTTTGTTTTTCTGCTCTTATTCACCTATGATTATGACTCTTATTTCTATCATTTTTGTTTATCAGTATTGTCAATATGGATAACGATAGCCATTTTTCAACACGGTCTCCCTTATAACTGCTCATATCATTTACTATGCTTGTTTTTGCAAACCATTTTTATTTTTTTTTATTTATCTCTCTCCCAATTATCTAATTACCTTATGACAACATTCAAAACTGTGGATCAAAAGTCTAAAATACCATAATGGAAACTAATACTATTTAAACAACCGAAAATGCCATTCTTATCATTACATTCTTATTATGATGATTATTAATTTCTTAGTACTGATTTATCTTTTATTTTTAATTTATTATTTTGTTGTTTATATATACACACACACACACACACACACACACGCACACACAGCCTGTCAACAACAATGTAAAAATATGCAATGGCCTCCTGCTTGTTTTTGTCTCGTCCGTTCTGTCTTAAATGTGAACACTTAAATTGTCATGTCCCTCACCTAATGTTATGTCTTTCACCTGTCTTGTCCTGCATCATGTAAAAAAAATAAAAAAAAATAAAAAAAAAGCTCATTTAATATGTCAAGAAATCCTGAGCTACCAATCAAATCGTTCTTTATGAAATATGTATGGTGTTCTGGGGCGGACGTAACCGGATGACGACAGTGCGCCGCCGACGCTGTGATAGTCAACTGAGATGGCTGTTTGAGTTTGAGACGGCTTTCGCCTCGACACTTTGCGATTTGGAGGACGGCACTCAAATCGTTCATAAGCAAGTAAGAGGAATGTTCTGTTTTGCTGACCGACCACGCCAAAAGTTTAATTCAACAATTAACCCGCTGTTCGCTAAACGAACGGGGCTCAATATGTCACCTTGTTCATTGCTCTGATTGGTCGTAGTGCTATCCAAATGCGTGCAGTGGCATTTGAAATGCAGGCGTAGGTGCCGCCCCTTGAGTTGCAAAGGTCTATTGATCGTGGCCAGACCCTCTATCGTTCTAGATATGGGTCTGGGGCCGTATTCACAAAACATTTTATCTTAGCGCTAAGAGTACTCCTATGAAGCACTAAAAGTTCTTAGTAAGGAGTAATTTCTTAAAACCTATTCACAAAGCTGATAAGACCAACTTTTACAAAGGAATGGGAGGGACTCCTAAGCTAAGACTAGAGGGCGGTGTTGACCCTGTTGCTATGGATGATGTCATGTTCATACCTTCTATGCCCACAGTGATTGGCTGAGAGGGAATGAGAGCTAAGAGTGAATTTATGATAGAAAACACTGTGGGAGATATCCATATTGTGTCGCTGTATTAAAGTAAAGAATTTTTATATACAATTAATGACAAGTGACATTGATTTAACATGAAACCAAGATTCTGCAGGGTTTCCCACACATTCGTTCACAATTAACCAACAATAGCGCCACGTAGGTCTATTCATTTAAAATGTTACAATGATTTGAATCAGAAAAAATATCCTCATTGAACAGCTGCACGCCATGCACTCTCACTGTATTTCTCTCAATGGCAGACAATGCAGGCAGCAATAGTCTAGACAGCGACAAACCAGGAAATTTAAAACAACAGCCGGCGAAATTGTAAAGTGCATGCAGAACGAAAAAGGCGAGACGCGCAACTATACAGTAGCGGACCTGTGGAACAGAGGAGATGCTGCGAAGCGCCACATATAGGCCTACTCCAGTAACAAATTAAACCCAAACGTGATACCAACAGTAACTTTCAGTGCATCGTAAACCCATAGCAACTTCAGGAAAAGGAACTTAAAGGTGCTGTAAGCGGAATGGTTCTTTTAGCTAACTTCCTGTCAATTACTGCAGTTAGCGCTCCCCTCGCTTGTCCCTACGTCACCACATTAATGCACTGCGGTCTTCAAGCAGCAAATCATCTAGCATCATCTCAGATCCATAAGTGTGATAAAACATGATAAAAACCATCAAAACAGACATTGGGAAGGATTTTTACCTGCTCCGACTTTGTAGGCGCATACACATTCACCCATCTGTTGCTCTGGCGTGCATCGGCAGTGAGACCATGGAGTGTATATACTGTATATAAGTGAGACGAGTGTCGGTTAGTAGCGTTCTCTCTTCTGATTGGATAAAAATGTCGGGATACTCCAATAAGTTTATTTGCCGATTGCATGCAAAGCAGCTGACTGAGAGATTGGCTTTATGAAACACACACATTATGTAAGTGATCATTGTATGAATAAAGAGCGATTTAACACTTTTATTAACATAAATAAACCGCTTACTTCACCTTTAATACATACTTTTTTATATAAATATAATAAAAATAAATGTGTCTATAATTTCTAAATATAGCTTTACTAAGATCGTTAAACCCTTACAGCTATTAAGGTACCTTTTGTAAAGCTCACTAGCATTAAATCTCTCCAAAATGCCATGAAATGGTTGTCTGTGATTTACTCTTACAGCCCCTGAATTTCCAGGCTACCTATGTGGCACTTTTGTAGGCTAATTGTGAACGAATGTGTGGGAAACCCTGCAGTATATTCTTGGTTTCATGTTAAATCACGGTCACTTATCATTAATAGCAACAGCGTCAACCCTGCCCTCTTATCTTAGCTTAGGAATTCCTCCCACTCCTTAGTAAAAGTTGGTCTCAGAAGTTTTCTGAATAGGTTTTAAGAAATTACTCTTAACTAAGAAGTTTTAGTGTTCCTTAGGAGTACTCTCAGCGCTAAGATAAAATGTTTTGTGAATATGGCCCCTGATGTCTAAGCATTCCCATTGGTAGACCCATAGTTCGAAAAATTGCCATGTATTTCTTTTTACTTCAACATTAAACGTAATGTATGCTAATAAAATACATTTATAAATATCATGGATATGTGTGTTTTCCTAACTTTACTGTCAATCATGCATCCCACATACAGTATGTGCTTTCATGTCAAAGCATATAAATGAGCTTACAGTTTCTGGCTAGCGGGGTCTTTATTTAAATAATGAACAAATGTGAGCAGCAGCAGCGGTGTCCATATGGTCGCCTTCAGCTCTTCCTCCTCTAATGATCTCATTGGAGAATAAATATCTGGACTCTGACGCTCGCAGGGGGAGAGGCTCACAGATAGAGCTGTCCCTCTACTCTCTTAGGGAGGGATTTATGCCACCGCATAGCTATGCTGGGTTTAATAAACACTTTCGGGGAAAGCAGGTGTGAACCACTTTGCCAAAGCAGGAGGGGACAATTTTGGAGAAACCAGTCACATCACAAGACATTTGCCTAACTAAAACCATAAAATCGGGGCAGTATTTCTTCATCAACTTTTTTTGTTAGTAGTGTAATGAGAAATATTGCATATTGTATGTCTCCTGACTGCAATGTTACTGTAGATTCCTTAAATTATTCTTATTAGTGTAATGAGAAATATTGCATATTTTATAATTCTTAACTGAAATGTAGATTCAACCCCCCTGCAGTGAAAAAGTTGTCTATTTCTTTAATGCATGTTGGCATCTTTGAGCCAAATACCCCCAAAATGTTTGGCGCGCCGCGCCTCCTGTACACCTGGGCAGTGACCACCTTGACTGAGACATGTCCTGGGGGGGACACTGATATGTGTCACAATTAGAAGTGTGATAGACATTGATGTTTCAGTGATGTAAATGTGGCCCAAAAGAAGTGTAAAGTAGTGATGTTTACTTGGATCTTTGATGGGAAATTATTTTTGATAAGCATCAGGTATGCAATTTCACACGTGGACAAACAGAAAGCTTAATTCAGTTGATGTGTGCGATGTAAATAAATATAAGTGATTTGATGCAAGTAGCTCTTGGCCACTATAATTTTTTCAAAGTAGCTCTCAGTTTAAAAAAGGTTGGAGACCCCTGCACTAGAGTGTACATATAGCCCTTCAGTGCGATTTGCACTATGTCTCAGTTAAGTGAGCTCCATTCAGGTTACTATCCCTCGTAAGATTTTTACAGGTTGCACATAAGCAGAGGGGAAATGGCCTGTGGTTGAGGTGATGTGAAGAAGAGATAAGGGACATGAGCCAAAAAAAGAAAATAAAAAAAGACCATTACTTTCCTCTGAGCTCCAATTATTTGACAACGTTCATTGAACATCAATATAATAAAATGTCAGCAGCAAGGTAGTTACTTTTTTATAGCATGTTGGTGTTTTTTGATAGTGTAAAAGGACACAGAGCATATACACTAAAGAGAGAGTGAGAGAATGACAGTAAGCTGCTATTGTGCTCTTTGAAACAGATGTAAATTTCATGCACTACAGGAATTTCACAAAATGTTACAACTACTGCTATTATCATTGCAGTTTAAGCCCCTTTTTCTATGTTGGAGTAAGACCATTCAAGTGTTACCAAGCCAGATATATGAACACATAGATAAACTTGCTTCTCTTAACTAAAGCAAGAAGCTCATCACATATAGATTAAAACTGCAAATTTGTTTTCTCTATATAATTGTATTATCTGGTAAAGAACATGGAGTCCCTGGGCCTTCAGATCCATTTGTGATGTCTTTGCCTGACTGTGGTCCAATCATAGCCATACCTACTTCCTGTAGGTGTGAAGAACATCAAATTATTTCTTCATCTTTTCTTATCAACTTACACACCATCCACATCCGCCATCTGGTAAATGGGCCATGGCTAGAAAATATAGCAGTTTATTTTCATTTTACTGAGTTTAGGACTTATTTCTACAGATAGAGAGAAAATCATATTTCACTAGCAGATCTCAGTCCGGCTTGACATTGATGGATTACTTTGGTCTAGAGCATTCCCATTCACTTCTCAAATAATTGTATTTACATCCACCACCTGCATCCTGGAAGAACATGTAATGTAAAAAACCAGACGATACAATACAACAATACAATCCAGTTCTGAAAATGTGCTGAAGGGGTATATGGTAATACTGTCTGAGACAATAACATGTTTAATTGCAGATTATTGACACTGATAGAGCTAACAACATGATTATTCTTTGTGAGCTGCGCTGAAAGAGAACATCCAGAAAATCCAGTCTTAACTGTTATGAAAGAGCATATTGCAGATGTATCTCTTTAGCCTATGCCCACATAACAGTAACCAGTATCAAAGATTTGGTAATAACTAGGGATGTGAACAATGTGTCGATTCTCAACTCGTGCTCAAGACGACCCCCGATATACCGATAGAAATCAGTATATCGGGGGTTTTACTTTATTAGATTTTTTGTGGACATGGGAGACGTCCGTGATGCGAGTTCACGTGTGGTTGCGAGAGCGCTGCAAGCACTTTTGCAATTTGCGCGCATTAAATGTCCAGTGTGGGTCAACAGTGCAGTGCAAAATATGCAGCATAAAGTTATAGTATTCGTCTATGACCGTGATGTTAAATCACCTTCACACAAAGCCCTCGCCCAAGCAAAGCAGCGAGTGGAACGTTGTGACGGTGAAAATCACCCGGAGACCTCACCAGTGTGAGCGAGTGAGCCGCCCTGCAGAAAAACTGATTGATTTGACGGCTAAATGAAAGTCGGGAAAATCCTGCCCGTTAAAAGTTGTCTAGGGGAACGGCTTCCGCGATCTGTTTGTATGTCCCGAGCCCAAATAGAGCCATGTCGTCAAGCTGACAGCGCGACTGAAGCGTGGACATATAAAGAAAGGACTGAAGGGACTGTACAGTGAGCCGCTCCCCTCCGTTAGTTTCTGTTTTCAGCCGAGTAAGTTACATTCACCTCCAACGCATGGACAGCGTTTAATTAAAGCCTCTCATTTGTATTATCAAAAAGGCTTTAGTGCAAATTCTGAAGTCAACACACACAGCGGTACTTCTCCTTTAATTATGAAGAAATGTTTTCTTTTATAACTGGCTTTAGAGATGGCACTTATAGCTATTATAGTGCTAATTAGCAAACATTTGCATTCTAACATGCTTACAATACCAATGATTGCACTAATGTTGAATTTTATTAGCATGTTAGAATGCTGACGTTAGGATTTAGCCCAAAGTCTCATAGACCTGCTAGCTTGGCTGTACACTATAGCCTCATGGAATATAGTACAGTATGTCCCATTGTCCTACGGGTTGAAGGTACTGGCCATGAACTGCACCGCCCCCATTAAGAGTCCATCTGAGGAGGATGTTGCATGTCATTCACAATCTCTTTCATCTCATTTCCTTTTATCTCTCTACTGTCAAATGTCTTATTAATGCAAAATTAACTTTACATAAATACTTTACTAGTACAGCAAAGTAAGTACATTATTATAAACGTCCCAGAAGATGCACACAGATACAGTATGAAATAAATCCAAACCACCAAAACAAAATGTTGGCAGGGAATTTTAAACGCAGTAATCTGGATTCAACACAATGCAATGAGACTCTCTGCACACAAACAATGCCCTGCTCTCTCAAAGCTCATTTCCACTCATATTCTATCTAGATTATGTTTTCCGAACAGACCCTTTTGTTGTGGCTCTTATAAACCCTTCTCCAATCTCATTTAAAGAGCTGACTAACAAGAAACAATACAAAGCACAGTTTACCACTTAGTGAGACAAGCAGAATCACATCAAATCAATCAATTGAGATTTGGGCAAGAACAGTGAATGTAGGAGAGATGCAGTGCAATTAGTAGACTGTATGTACATACTAGTGTGCATGCACATATCTGACATGCTTGATTGGAACTGGCTTCAACTGAATTCCACACATTTAAATCAGAAACACTGTGTTCAATTATTAAAATAAGTAACTCTAGAGTTTCACTTAAGAAATACATGCTGTATTCACACAGAGTAACACAATTCTAAGACCAAAACTGAAAATGGCAAGATATACATTTGCTGTCTAAAGTTAGCATAAAGATGCCTCTTGATGCATTAAACAATGTAGCATGGAAGAAGGAAAACATTTTTTAATCTCTACTTTTTATGATTAACAAATAAACACAGACATGCACATTTATGAATACTGGACTGAGTTAATTTCACAAAATGTGTCTTGATGAAAACGTGAGCGACCGGGCATGGAGAGTAAGTGACTGAGCTGATTGTACATGTCTAAACTAGGAAATTAACTTTTATTCCTTCAAGAATATTCTATGACTTTGGCCATTTGTATCTTCAAAATCTTTAAGTAATGTGTGCATTAGTGTGTTAAAAGACTGAACAGCAGAGTAAAATCTGCCTAATGACAGCAACAAAATTCAGTTAAACAACCTGAACCGTCTTTAAAAATAAAGAAAGCCTTTTTATATCTAATAGCCATATACATTTTATAATGCATGCTTCCATGTCACTATTTGGTTATTAGACACACATCAAGTGTACTAGAAGAAACCCAACGCTTTAAATAGTTGCAAATAAGTTGTCCTTTCCAAAGCAATTAACTGAATGGAGCAGTCCTTTGGATTTCTGTTTCTGCCTTCCTGCCCTTGTTGCACTACTGTAAAAATCACTACACCAGTAACTAGGTTAGTTTTGCTGCTTGTGCGATACAGCAAATATCCGACCATTTGTATTGCAAAAGTACCTTATATGGATGGATCTCTTAATCAATTCTCTTTGATGGATAACTCACTTTGCTTCTTGACCCAGTAGTTAATTAGGCTTGAGTCAAGGAGCCTCTCTCTGTTGGCTGACTAACAGATAACCCTATACTGCCTGACCTGCTCATAAATAATGTCTCAGGATTTTCTGTTCAACAGCTCTGCTGGAGATATATACGGACAAGTTGGTTGCTTTGAGAGACTACGGGATACCCTTTTAGTTACAGAACAGTGCTAAGGCCAGTGGCGTTTTCTCCCGGAGGCCAAGGGAAGCCAGGCTTCCCTGTTTTTTAGGCTGTAGTTGTCATCCAATAAAAACATTTTTATTAACAGTTTCGTTAATTATTTGGTGCTGTGTTGCTGTCATTTCTTCCCCATTTTTCTCCTCTCATTGAGCATTTCACAATGCGCGAAACAGCGCCCCTTTACAGTTACATTCTGAAGACGCGGCGAAACACGATACTGAACACTGTATGTCCGCGAGGAAGCCAGCCCGAGCTGGCATCCCGTAGTGAAAAAAAGAAAGAAGATTGACCAATCAGGTGAGGCTATTGTCTTGACACTGCCCTCCTGTGATTGGTCAGGAGGGTGTCATGAGGGTGCCAAGGGAAGCCACTCGGACCTTGGCTTCACACCAATCAAATCAAAGCATCATTATCAACGTCACTGAAATTTAAAAACAATAACAATAGCGGGAGATTAGCATGTTTGCATTGTTATCATATTAGCAAGAACAGTTATGGAGGGTGGAAACATAGCTGCCAAGTCTCACTCTTTGGCCGTGAGACACACGCAAATCAACCCGTTCACACTCTCACACGCCACACCTCAAATTTCTCACGCGGAGAAATTAATCCCCAAAATAACATTTGTTTTGCGGGACTTATTTTGAAAAGCTAACAGACATGAGTGCCGTGACTTCCTCTTTCTGAACGTGCATTAACGTTATGCTTTGATGTGCACTGTGCATTCGAAGCGGGAGGCGAGCCCCCTACCTATACCTTCTCTTCTGAGGTGTGTGTTGATAGCCTGCCAAGTTACCGCTGATAAGAATTGTGTCCCCGCCGGCCGATGAGCGCGCATGCATCAAACATATTAACCCTTCAATTTCACTCAAGTAAATTCAGAAGATCTTTGGATCATTTTGTATATTGTTTTTTGGTAATTTAGTTTGAAAATTAGGGTTGCAAAGTAACAAATGGCTCATCCGCCAATAAAAATGCTTTTATTCTTCTGTGTAATGAACTGTAACCTATATATGTATTGCACATTTATAGCACTTTTCATAACACAAATCAAGGTAGCCTAAGGGGAGGGACCAAGTAACCCAGATGTTTTATTTTAGCCTAGTAGTTTGCATTGGTGTTGAACTGTTCCCTAATTTTTTTTTCTTTGAATAAAACCTAATGCTGCTAGTAAAATACCATACTCAATAGTAGACATGATATAGAATAATTACCTTTATTACAGTTTAACCAAATGTTTTAACAATAGGCTACAGGAGATATTTGAAAGCACTATACATGAATTGAATGCTATTCAATAACATTTGTGTCAGCGAAACCGTGAATGTTCTCTTTTACTTTACATAAAAATGAATGCAGAAAAGGCACACATTGCTTCATAAAAATTCACCAGAATGCAGGAAATTAAGTGTTTAATGCTCAAAATTTTCTGGGAGGGGACCCCCAGACCCCCACTTATAATGTGTCCACACCCAATGTTTAATTAAAACCTGTCCTACGACTTTGCAATTCATGAATTAGTTTATTTTAATAAGATTTTTGGGTGGGAGAGAGGACACAGTTTTGGGTCCCTCGGCCAAAAAATCTCACTCCAAACTTTTGGTGAAACTTGGCAGCCCTGTGGAAATTTTGAGTATTTAGTAAAAAATTATTTTACCAAACTGCCAATTGAGGAGCCATTAAAAATCAAATCTGACGGCAGGCCAATGCGTGTGGAGAGAAAGAAAGTTTATCGCACTTTCAGTGAGGAGAACTATGTCCGCACCGAGTGGCTAGCTGGTAGCGGCAATCTTCAGCTAATGGCCTTCCTCTACAAATAGTAAAATAGTAAAATACACACCTTCTCCCGGCGCTCTGGCCTAGTTCTTAAACAAAAAGGATGTATAGAAAGTATGTGTGTATGTCAAGCACATACAACTGATTGTGTGAGTTGTGTCTCACGTGAACGTGAAACTTAAAATAGCCTAAAACGTCCCCTAATTATATTGTGAATGAATTCGAATCTGTAATGGGCATCAAGCGGCTAGTTGTGCATTCCGGTCGGGGTGGGGGGGTGCATTTATAATAAAATGTATAATTTAATAAAACGATTAGGAGGAGTGTGAGTGAGAGAGTGAGTGAGTGAGTGAGAGAGAGAGAGAGAGAGAGAGCGAACGAGCGGTGTCGGACAGATTACAGGCGTGTGTAAGTCCTGGTAAAGTGACCAGGCGCTATAATAGCTCTTGTAGTTACATTAAATATCAGCTGCGACGTAGCCAACCCTTTTCCGTCCCCCACCTTCCAATAAACATGTAGATTAAAAGGTGTTGTATCACTTGGCTTCCACAAAAAAAATCCCCACGCCACGCCACTGGCTAAGGCTTCATTATTTTACAGGCGGGGCCGTTTTTTCTTTTATTGCTGTGTTTTTTTTTCAGCCCAACCTGTTTATTTTGGTCAGACTATACCGACACCATTTGTGCACGTGAACACTTTTTATTACTAACTTTATGACAGACATCTCCCTAACGGTTGTATAATATGCAATGCTCTTCCAATTTTAAATGTGCTTCAATAGTGAAACACTTTCAAATGGAAGCACTCTCCTCAGCTAGCTTTAACATTAAAGGACCTGACAGAGACAGAGAGAGTGAGGGAGAGAGAGAGGTGGGGGCTGGGAGGAGGGGACAGGAGGGAGTTGTTGAGTGTCTGCTGATGGGCTAACTCAATTTCAGGGAACACAATGGAGCCAGAGGCGGATTTCCAAAAGGCAAATTTGTCATTCTGAGCAGTATGGCACCTGTCTGCTGAGTTCATCTCCTGTGCAGTGTCTGTACTCGAGGGAGGAGGCCAGGATCAGAGGGGAGGACCACAGTATGGTGGGGCCCCGCGTAGAGAGGGAAGTGAAAGTGAAACTGTTTGAAATGCGTTTGAAATGCATTGAAATGAAAATCGTGCAGGCTCTTGAGGCTCCCATTGGAATCTATTCAGAGAGGCGCTCAATTGGTTTTGACCAGATTGAGTGGGTGAACAGGAGGGGATCGAGTGCATCGACCCAGACAATGATGCTGTTGCCTCGGTGACGGACCGAGGACCCTGTGCCCCAGTACTTCTGCCGCCAGTCCTTGTACTCTCAACATCAAAACCCCGCCTCCATCACCACACACACACGTATATACACCCACTCTCCACCATCTATTATTTCTCCATCTTTCAGACTGTGTTTGGGGTGACTGTGCTGTAGCCCCCACTCTTCTTGTGCAGTGCTCCAATTACAAAACTGTCTGCACAGATTAAAGAGGCAGCCCATCTGACAGCAGCTTAACACTTCAACACACACACACACACACACACAAACTGTGCTGTCTGTGCAAGCAAACAGTGCATCTAACCCCATCATCGTACAGACAGAGACATCTGCGCATATACACCCCCTTACCGCTCTGTAGCATGACAACTTACCTTACACTCCTTAAAGAGCACCTATTGTGCTTTTTCAAATTTTATGACCTATAAACGTTGTTATAATGATTTATAGTGTTGTTTAACCATACTAAAGTGTCAAATGACGACTTACATGCATTTAGACGTATTCCCTGCTGACGGTCTGGGGTGGCTGTGCAGAGCGCTAAACACTAGGAAGGCGGTCACGATTCACTTGTTAAAATTTCCGGGATTTATCTACTTAGATCAATCCGGATTTTCCATGTATGGTTATGCTGCAACGTTCCTGCCATGCCCCCACATGCCTGCTCGAATATGTGTTTCTCAAAAACACACGTGCTCACAAAAGACCCAGCGTGCAGCAGGTGTTAATGCTGCTGCTGTCTCACATTCAAGAAGAAACAACCAACTATAATGGGAATGAAAGCTCCTAATTGAGGTGCCATGTTTCTTAAAGGGTTGTGAAAAAACTTTGCCATGTTTAAACTAGGTGTCTGAAAGGCTTCCAGCTCACATCCCTGAGCTCGCTCTGTTGCAAGTACTACAATGCTAAGACACGACCTCAAGGAAACTTCATATTTAAGAATTTTTATGTGCCCATCATACATCTAGGCAAGGGCTGGCTTGAGATTCTTATGATATGATAACCTTAAGCAAAAATATCATGGTTTCACGGTATTGCAATTACAGCTTTAAAATGTGTTATATTGAAATGTTTGAAACTTTTTTTCCATTGAAAACAATTATTTGTAAACAAAAAATAGATAATTTTTCAACATTAGAAAACATGTATGTTAAATAGTTTCATTATTCTTAATACATTCGGGATAAATGCAGTCCGTTAATTCAGGCTAAACCTGCAGCTCCACAATGTTTGTTGAATTGTTTGTTAACCTGAAGCTTTTGACGTGGATTCCCCTTTCCTGCTAGAGCTAATGCTGCCCTAAAAAGAAGAAAAATAAAGACGGACAGGTTAAATTTAACCTAAATCTGTAATGACAGTTAACTCAGAAATGCTGCAGAAATGGGTGTGCTATGATAATATACAGTATATTGCACTGAATGAAACATCCATTTAAACAATATATTACATGATGAACTTGGTCTTATGTAAAACACATAATCCTACTATTACTACTACTAAAATAATCTCAAATAATTCTTAAATATGATTCTGTTATTATTATTTATTATTATTAGTAAAAGTACTAATTTCACAATAAATGAGTACTTCTCTGTTCTGTGAAGTAACGTTAGGGGTGAAACTAGCTGATGTAAGCTAGTTAATTTGCCATGCTATCTGCCTCGGTATATTTCACCAATACTAGACACACTAACGTAGTTACATACGTTCATTTCCAGACAGCCTTACCTCCGCAAGCATGTTTTGCATGTCGGATGACCTTCCTTCTTCAAGCCGTGGCCATCTGTATTTTAGTTCCAGAAATATTAACATACAGTCGACTTTATCTATTTCCACGGGAGGAAAAGCTCGGGGGGGTGTTCTTCGGACATCATAAACACAGGGTGCACACAGCTCGCACCAACCGGAGGAGGGGCATGTTACTCTACTTTGTACACAACTTGAGGGATTCCTTCACTCTCTGTCTTTGACAAGTCATTTTAACATGTGGGTGGGGGGGGGGGGCTACTTGTTCATAGCCAAGTATTAATGGCTATGAGACTGTGACTTTTTCCAAACCATGGTATACTCTGAAGCCGGCCCATTACTTTGTACATCACTGTGTATTTTAAGTGGAAATAACTGCAACATGCATGAAAATATAATTTAGCCTACCTTATTTGCACCTTAAAATTTAACTGTTATACTATTATGTTAAATTAGATAAATAACAAATATAGTTGTAGGCAATAGGAATACCGTAATGCTCCTGCTATCAATTCAGAATGGAAGTAGATAAAACTACGGTCTACGTCATGAATATTATAAGAGTATTCATATTCACATGAATAATTATTGAGCCTTGTTTTTACGTAGCAGTAACATCCACGAAAAACCACCATTACTTCCCCTTCTTATAAGATGTAAGTTACTCCTGTACTGTTACTGCAGCTAAAGGCACGCAACTGCAGGGGTTTTGCAGTAGTTGGCAACAGCCCTCACCTCTACTCTGTATTGTATTGTGTTCTCTCTTCTTATAACTCACTATCTCTAACATAGTTTTCACTTTTCTTTCTGTGACCTCTTCTCTACACTTTCCATCCACATTTAGTGAATTATTAAATGGCATGTACAGTATGTGAGGTTATGGCTAACACAAGTCCACTGTCGTAAACCTGGATTCTAATAAAACCAAGCAGCCACTGAGATGCTGCTTCATCTGACAGCTATTATTATAAAAATCAAATACAATTTCCCCATAGCAGCCGGTCCTACATGGAAAACAAACACTGACAAACTGTGTTGAGTGATCTCTGACGATGTAGTGCACTGCATTCATACCTTGAGAGCACAGGAAAGAGGAGGGCAGTGCTCCTGATGCTCGACTGCTCATGTTGCTGTGAAGAAAGAGAAAGGGGGATTATGAGGATGGGAGTTGGTGGTCATACATTCAGCCTACTGGAATACAGAGTATGAGGATTATTACTCCTCCTCATCCAGACAGCTAGAGCGGGATGAACTGCAATTTGTGAAAGAACAAGGAATATGTCTAAGCATGACTCATATCGTTTTAAATGTCATTGCTGTGAAACAGCACCTTCTAAAAAACAACAGAAAGTGACAGCTCTGCTTCATCCCACACATTTCTCTTCTATTGTTCCAGTCTAAAACTATCACCTGAGCCTCAACATTCAAGTCAAACTCTTTCAACCATGAGATCCCCTGCTATTCCTCCTGGCAAATCCCTGTGACCTCCGCATACAATGATACGCTCTGGCTTCTCTTTACACTGCGGTCTCCAATGGGTGCCTCCTAGTTCTCCAGTCATTACAACAGGCCTATTTCCTTGCTCAGATATCAGAGGCCGGTGCACGCTGCTGTGGTAGTGAGCTTTGCAGGCTGAGAGGGGTGAGTGAGGCATGTCCTGTGGGCCTCCAACCACATCATGAGCAAGCAGGGATTCTGACTGCTGGAGCATGAAGTAGAGGCAGCCACACTTCATAAATCCAGGCCATCGCAACGCTGCACAAAGTCAGGGGATGCAAAGCCCAGGGGTTCAAAAATATTGCAGTTCTTCCATGGCATGTTCACCTATACAAGATAGTAGTGAGCATACACCTGTATTACAGCATAAACTGTCTTCAGGCAGTTCAAGTAATATGTTGCTACATCTTGCATTTGTAAACCAGTCCTAAATAATTTAAACCAATATTTGAGATGTTGTGGTCTATATTTGCTTGTGACCTTGTAATCCCAGAGTTCCATTATCCTCCAGTCATTCATCAATCTAACTCATTTAAAGCTGCGAAGGCATGCACATCCACCTTTTACACTTGCTGAGAAACAGAGCTTCTGACAACAAATCAAATACGACACTCGCTCATTTTGAGTGAATAAATTACAAGTGATTGGGCTTTGTAATGAAGGCAGCGGAGCATATTGTGCAATTGCTCTGCTTTTTAATGATTTAATTAGAGAACCTCACTCAAACTGGAGCAGAAAATTTGAACAGGGAGAGAGGAGTGAGGGGCGCTGCCAGAAAACTGCGCCCGACTCAAGATCCTGTGTTAATAGCTGCAGCAGTCGACAGATGTGCCTCACACTTCTGCCCATTTCCTGCTTTATTTCAATTAGTTGGACCCCAAAGAATGCCAAATGCTGTCCTCCTAAACTAAATGATTTATGACCACAAAGCAGCATCATGTCATTCTTATTTCCAACATTCTCTACCTGCAAGATCTTTACAAAGGATACAGCCTATGGCTTGTGTTTCGCGGGCTGCCTTGATTTCCAACTGACAAAAAAAAAATGTAAGTGCTAGCAAGCGAGATGTCATGTGTGCTTGTGTATGGTCATATCCGCGCGAAAGGCCGCGATTTGCAGTAAATAAATGTCCACATGTGTCTCCAAGTGTCTCTGTATAGGCTATTTAAAAATAAATCAAGCAAGTAGACTAATAATAACATTAATGAATTATTGGTTATCGCATCACAGAAAACACCACCTACCTATGTTTACAGTTTACATTTTTTTTTAATGAAATGCAAACCTCAGTGAATCATTTGCTATTGTTTCTCTGTCCTGAGATTCACACAGACTGAGCAGTCTTGTTTAAATGTTACAAATTGAGCTAATAAACTGAACTTTTAATTTTTTTTGCTGCAGAAGTTATCTCAGCTAATTTTTTTTGTTATCTAATTTGATAATAAGGTGATTGTATGCAGAATACTCATACCAGAAACTCATACAGTGGTGTTGTACAGATAAATAAATACATATTGGCAGGTTCTCAATAGTATTTCAATTTAGGGGGGGGGGGGGGGCGCGAAAACATTTCTGTCCCCTAGGGGGGGCATGACAGAAAACAATTGGGAACCACTGTGTTAAGGTGCGAACACACTGCACACCGCCGCGTGGCGAGTTTACATAGAAAGTCGGCGGCGAGCGGTTCACGCGCCGCAGAAGTTGAAAATATTGAACTTTTTGCTGCCGGCCGCGCCGTGATAGCCAATCAGCGTTGAGCTCCTCCCGACGTCACTCGCTTCGGGACGACTGACAGAGGAAATTAAGATGGATGAAAACATAATAGTCACAGTTTGCTCCCATACGTTCTGTGAATAGCCTCTGTGTCTGTTGCCTGCTGTGTACAGCTATCAGTTTTGCTTTATGAACCAGTTAGCTTGGGTAAAGCACCATCAGCACAGCAGACTGGTGCTCTCAGCACCGGTTAGCACCAGCGCCAGCGCCAGCATATCCCCAGAGCCCCAGAGTAGGAGAAGGCTACTCTGGTCGGGCGGCGGACACAATATGACCCAATATGATCACGCGGCGCGGAACCTGCGATTCGCGCGGCCAACCGCCGCGCCGCGGAGTGCAGTGTGTTCGTACCTTTAAATCATTAAAGCTATCATAAACCACTGATATGTTCTAAAATGACAAATATAATTTGAGCAACAACCAAACTTTAGAGGTTTTTGATCAACTTTTTTCAGCCTCATCATACACCACCATTGACTAGTCTTACTTTTTTCACACCGTGGACTTCTCGTTAATCAAACTACAACAAAAAAAAGAGTTTAGTAATGTCACAGTCAGCGCAGTCAGTTTGTCATGTGGATCAAAAGGGGACAGCTCCGTGTACTGTACTGCTACCAAAGCCCGAACACTGCGAGACATTAGCACAAGCATTAATCACCCAACTCTTTAAGACAATCTCATTAAGACAACCCGGAGCTCATAAACTCTGGAATAGATAATGGTGACTGTTTAGCATCTTCTTATTTACCTCTCAAAACAGTCAACCCGCCCATATAACCATTTCAGATGATAACCCAGGGCTGTAGCTGGTTATCTCAATCATCTCTTTTAATTGTCAAAGTTTCTTACCAACAACCCAGGGCTGTACAGTGCGACAGTTTTGATCGCATTTGCTACTGAAATTGATCACGTGCGATGATGAATACAAGTCCACACTCGCACTAGTGCTAATGAGGAGAGGCTGTCTTTGAAACACAGCATAGACATATATACGTGTATAATGTATATTATATCTATTGAAACACAGAAGAGCGCTGCACAACACTGCTTAGAGGGCTCTACATTAACACTGTCCAAATGCGGTCTTAGGCGAGTAAGTTATTGAGTCCACCCTCCACTTTGGCTGGTGAAAGATATGTGTCCTCGGGATCTGTGCTCGTGCAGCGATTCTAGTGTATAAAAACTTCACCAACGGTAATAACCGGAAGGAGACGGCACATTACCGCAGTTAAGTTAGCGCGTGTGCAAACAGAACATTTCCTGTGCACCTTCACATTAAAAGTCTATTACTAGCCAAACGTGAGTTGACTTTTATTTTGAAGCCTGTAAGAACAGGAAATTAGCGCTTTACAGCACTGTAGTGCTCTAGCTTGAAAGGCAACTCATTCAGCTGCAAAGAGCAGTCAACAATAAACAAAGTTGTAAATAAGCCACTGAAAAGCTACTCCCAACACATTCACAACAACCTATTTAATGTATCCTAAGTTGTACCAATATGTATACTTATTTATTTAATAGGCTATGTTTTAAAGTTTGGTTTTAATTAACAGAAGGACATTTTCTAAAAAAAAATATTATTATAAATATAATAATTATATGTATATACAAAAAATGTATATATATAGATATTATGTTTATATTTTTACGGGGAGAAATAATTCTGAATCAGCAAAAAATTGCAATTGGCAGGTTAGATTCTTTTGTCTAAATTGCAATCAGTGCACCCCTATTAATTTTTCTATAATTATTACTGCACACACTAGGATATATTAATTGAGAATCTCAAATGAGACCAAGATGACATGCTCAAAGGTAATTAGAGCGAAATGCGAAATCGATCATAGCCTACTTTGTGTGCTACCAAATTTATTTTTGTGCTACTGAATTTTTTTGCTTGCTAGCACCAGTGCTACCACCTAAAAAAATAAGTGTACAGCCCTGCAACAACCCCTTCCGTCAGGTCTACACCCTAAAATACTACTGCAAGTCCAATCAGTATGCCACTTAATGAACTGTAAATCTTAAAGCTGGGGTGGAGAATTTGGGGAGAAAATAGCAGTTGGGATAGAGATTTGAATCCAAATACCTCAACCGCTCCACTTGTTCTCTTTGGTCCCTCCCCTATGGTCCCTCCCTGACACGCTCTAGTCTACACCAACAACGTTGGTGCCAAAGTGAATGGACAGTCCCAACAGCCAGAGAATCGGATTTTTTATTTTTTTATTTTTTAAGAATCGGAGCCTCTCTCTGATTGGTCAAAGTGTACCGCTCATGTTAATTTTGACCAATCAGAAATCACATACCCCAGTTTTAATAGATTGCCACAACTACTAACTCTCCCAAGGAATAGGTGTTTTTTTTCTCTAGGTATCTGTGAACAACCAAAAACAAATCTTAACTTTTGATAACACTGTTGACTAAGTAATTGCACAGAAATTGCAAACAAGAGAAATACAGAAAAGAAATTGATTTTCAACATTAATCCACTTCTCTGAAAAAGAGGTATCATAACGAATAAAAAATTAGCAATATATATGTCAAAAGTGTTTCCGAGGCTCGGGGATTGCTGGATTAAAACAGCAGATAGTGTAGTCTAAATTCTTATCATTACCATTGACTAAAAGGGAAATAAGCACACATCCATCTGTATGCTGAGCTAGGGAAGCACACACTCACACAAGCTGCAATGCCAGTTTATGTGTGTGAGTGTTGATTGGTGAGGAGTTCGACTTTCACATACTTGGATGTGACAAACCACAGGTTACATGTGCAACCTAAGTTACCATGGCGATACGTGAGCCACCGCAGTGAGACCAACAAGCCATTCTGGGGTTAAGCATTAAGTTAGTGTGCTAACAACTAATCCTGCCTCTTGGGACACAACTCAGAAACAGAGGAGAGAAAAACTCAAGAGTGCAACAGCAACCGCTGTGGTGAAAGAGTGACAAAGACAGCTAGGGGGGAACATAAGGATTTAAGCTGTATCAATGTCAGAGGTGAAGA
The DNA here is from genome assembly GCF_949987685.1 of Ammodytes marinus. Lineage (NCBI taxonomy): Eukaryota > Metazoa > Chordata > Actinopteri > Uranoscopiformes > Ammodytidae > Ammodytes > Ammodytes marinus. Next base: position 21,579,979 of record NC_137212.1, read on the forward strand.
TAATCCTCTGTCAAGGCCTGCTGGCAAGAAAGGCCAGAAATGTCTCATTGTGACATAGTTGACCGTGAGACGTCTATTCACTTCGAGATCTAGACCACTATCATGTCTGTCTGTTAAATTAAAGGCTACAGCCAGATGCTAATTGGCTTAGCTTTGCATAAAGACTGGAAACAGGAGGTGACAGCGAGACTGGCTGCGTCAAACAAAATCAGTAAAAAGAAATGTCCCTCCCCACCAGCACCTTTAAACTCACTAATCACTAACACATAGGGGAGACCGGGGTAAGTATGCACACTTTTTACTCTAGTGAGAATTGCTCATCACCTAAACATCTTTCAACAGTCATTCCTACATTCAATTGAAGCTTAAGGTGTTGGCTTGAAATGTGAACCCCTCACTTTTTCTAACTTATTGTAATAAAGAAGAAATTTACCATCAAACACATTGTGTCAACCAACCCCATCAAGGGGTCGGTTGTCACACACTATGGGGTTGTTTGTCACAATGTTATCTTTATGGGGAAAATCTTAAAGAGAAGGCAAGAAAGCAGAACTACATTTGAAAGTTTAATTTCATTGTCAAGTTGAAAAATAGGCCTACATTAACTTTATGCATCTTAACACAAAATGAGCAAGGAATTAACAAAAAGGAAATCCATATTAAGACCAACCTACTGTATGTAACAACATAAAGAACAAAACAAATAGGTCTAACAATAATAGCCTACTCAACTAGGATACACACATTCACTATCTGAGGTACAGTGATGGCAAATGTAGGGTCTGCTCACTCTAACTAAGCAGAGATTGTGTGCCCACTGGTTGCACATACAACACTTCTCCCTTACCTCCCCTGAACGGGTGCTGGAGAACTTTTCCATACAAACCAAACACAAACTATCCTCTTCATCTGTTGAAGATTCCTCCTCCTTTCTCTTTCTCTTCTGTTTCTTCTTCCCCAGCTGGGGTGGAGTGCACTGGGGTGCAGTAGCCTTGGCAACTGGTCTAGTTTGGGATGCACTGGGTTGTTTTGATTTTGTTGCCCTTTTTCTCTTTTGCATGCTAGCTGCCTTTCCTGCTCAATTCTCACCTTCTCTGGGGTGTCAGTGAGGATACAGCTTGACATTTTCTTTTGTTATTGGGTTCCTTTCCTGGCTGCACCCTTTGGATAACATGTGACAACCAACCCCCCAAAAAATGTGACGACCAACCCCAACTGGAATTTATTGCTAGCATCAAGGCCAACAACCATCTGACAACTAATTAGCTTGCTAAAAACAATCTAAACTATAGCTTACCCTTCACACTTTTTTAGGGTAACAAGTGTTTTGTTATAAACCTATTGTGTAAAAGCCTAGAAGAAAAATACTGAGGAGCTAAATATTTTCAATTTGACATGAATAACAGTCCTCTCACCTCAAATGCAGCAGTCTAACTCTAAGGAAGACTATGTAGGGGACCTCTGATCCCAGTTGTGGATATTTACATACCAAAATTTAACAGACAGCGCCTTCTGGTTCCGAGATATAACGATTGTGACAACCTACCCGTGTGACAAATTACCCCGTTCTCCCCTACAGTACATTTCATGTGTTTAATATGTACAAAATAAGTATATGTCAAGCTGTGGTTTAACAGTGTGTTATGAGGTGGACTACATTTCAGGTCACACAAGCCCATGTGTGTTCTTTGCATGATTTCCCACATGGGTATAACAGACCCTGGAACTTTATAGAGCCAGTAGACACCAATGTAGGGGCCCCCACACCAGCTCATCATTCACATGTTATGTTAGTTAGGCTTGGTGGGGTCCAAAATAGCTGCAGGCCTGAATCTGAGAATCTGGCCAATGAATTGCTGAGCCAGAATTGTTGATTAACCACTCTACAACCTTCCCCCAAAGATATACATCACAGTCAATCACTGATATGGGGCAGCACAAATGTTATAGCAGCTTTAAATCGCATTTTATACTCAATCTCTAATTCCTGACAGGGGACTGTAAAACCTGAAGTATGAACCAACATCGTACTGGAGTTGGGAGCCACAAAGTCATAGCTTCTGTGAGCGCAGTGCTGATTGTGGAATGGGCAAGGGGTGTGTGTGTGTGTGTGTGTGTGTGTGTGTGTGTGTGTGTGTGTGTGTGTGTGTGTGTGTGTGTGCGTGTGCCCAGCCTTACAATCCTGTCTCCCCAGCCCCCTACGCAATTTTCACGGAGGCTGGGTTTCATCAGATTTTGTATTTCAGACCTATTGATTATCTGCAGTGAGGGGGCACCATGGCAAAACCTCAGCAGGAGTTCTCCATCTACAAAAGGCCATGTGCCAAATATAGGCTCGCTCTCGCTTTCTCCCTCAAACACACACACACACACACACACACACACACACACACACACACACACACACACACACACACACACACACACACACACACACACCCTTTCTCTTCTGTGTTACTGCCTCCCTGTTATGAGATCATTATATTGGAATAATCAACATTATTATACTTATTTATTTTTATTACAGTTTTGCCGTGGCAATATTGTATCGTCGATGTACACTCAACAAAAATATAAACGCAACACTTTTGTTTTTGCTCCCATTTTTCATGAGATGGACTTAAAGATCTAAAATTCATTCCAGATACACAATATTACCATTTCTCTCAAACATTGTTCACAAATCTGTCTAAATGTGTGATAGTGAGCACTTCTGCTTTGCTGAGATAATCCATCCCACCTCACAGGTGTGCCACATCAAGATGCTGATCTGACATCATGATTAGTGCACAGGTGTGCCTTAGACTGTCCACAATAAAAGGCCACTCTGAAATGTGCATTTTTTTGCTTTATTGGGGGTCTGGGGACTCAGAACCAGTCAGTATCTGGTGTGACCACCATTTGCCTCATGCAGTGCAACACATCTTCTTCGCATAGAGTTTATCAGATTGTCAATTGTGGCCTGTGGAATGTTGGTCCACTCCTCTTCAATGGCTGTGCGAAGTTGCTGGATATTAGTGGGAAGTGGTGCACGCTGTCGTATACGCCGGTCAAGCACATCCCAAACATGCTCAATGGGTGACATGTCCAGTGAGTATGCTGGCCATGCAAGAACTGGGACATTTTCAGCTTCCAAGAATTGTGTACAGATCCTTGCAACATGGGGCCGTGCATTATCTTGCTGAAACGTGAGGTGATGTTCATGGATGTATGGCACAACAATGGGCCTCAGGATCTCATCACGGTATCTCTGTGCATTCAAAATGCCATCAATAAAATGCACCTGTGTTCTTCGTCCATAACAGATGCCTGCCCATACCATAACCCCACCACCACCATGGGCCACTCGATCCACAACATTGACATCAGCAAAGCGCTCACCCACACGACGCCACACACGCTGTCTGCCATCTGCCCTGAACAATGTAAACCGAGATTCATCCGTGAAGAGAACACCTCTCCAACGTGCCAGACGCCATCGAATGTGAGCATTTGCCCACTCAAGTCTGTTACGGCGACGAGCTGGAGTCAGGTCAAGACCCCGATGAGGACGACGAGCATGCAGTTGAGCTTCCCTGAGACGGTTTCTGACAGTTTGTGCAGAAATTGTTTGGTTATGCAAACCAATTGCTTCAGCAGCTGTCTCAGTGGCTGGTCTCAGACGATCTTGGAGGTGAACCTGCTGGATGTGGAGGTCCTGGGCTGGTGTGGTTACACGTGGTCTGCGGTTGTGAGGCCGGTTGGATGTACTGCCATATTCTCTGAAACGCCTTTGGAGACGGCTTATGGTGGAGAAATTAACATTCAATGCACGAGCAACAGATCTGGTTGACATTCCTGCTGTCAGCATGCCAATTGCACTCTCCCTCAATGCTTGTGGCATCTGTGGCATTTTGCTGTGAGACAAAACTGCACATTTCAGGGTGGCCTTTGATTGTGGACAGTCTAAGGCACACCTGTGCACTAATCATGATGTCAGATCAGCATCTTGATGTGGCATACCTGTGAGGTGGGATGGATTATCTCAGCAAAGCAGAAGTGCTCACTATCACACATTTAGACAGATTTGTGAACAATGTTTGAGAGAAATGGTAATATTGTGTATCTGGAATGAATTTTAGATCTTTAAGTCCATCTCATGAAAAATGGGAGCAAAAACAAAAGTGTTGCGTTTATATTTTTGTTGAGTGTATTTTTCAGAGCGAGTTCAGTTCTAAACAGAGATGTGAAGCAGTATGAAAAAAAGTAAAAGAAGAAATGTTCGACTGCAATGAAGAGACTTGTTGGAACTCGGACCAAGATTCGGTATTTTTTATTTGTAATGTGTGTGTATAACAATCACGCTATTGGTCCTGCCAATAAAGCTTACTTGAATTGAATCAAATTGATATCAGATTGTCCAATTCTGGAGTGGATTTTGTCATTTTGGGGCCTATGGTAAACACAGTCAGCAGGCCCTCCACATTCCTTGATCTCCCAATTGTTCAAGTCTTATGTTGGGCCTATCTATAAAAGACCTGTAACTTATTTTCTTAAAATCGTACTCTAAAATTCAAATTCAATCCTAACCCTCGGGCTATAAGGCACTCATGAATTAGGCATTTGGATTGCAGTTTAGAGTGTGGCTTTTATTAAATTTAAAAAAAAAAGCGAAAGAAAAAAAAACACATCGATTCTTAAACATACGTGTATGACTTTTATGGGCCTACCTTTGCCTAACAACGCATGGTACCCAGATGTCCGACTCAGGTCCAATTTGCTGTGAATCAACAAAATAACATAGCATTGCAGTTTTACTTCAATACTGTCTTTCCTCCATTATTCTGCATGTTTCATTTGAAAGTTGCAATAGGTTAAATGATCGATTCACCTTTTGTGAGGGGAATTTTGCTGTCCTCTCGTCCTAATCGATTCTCCTCTCCCTGACCTTTTTGTGTGGTGTTGTGTAGTGGGACTGGGAAGGACATGCAGCCACAAAGACGATGGAGCAGCAGTGCAATTTGAATGGCCATGCTATTGGGGCACACAATATTAAAATAGTCGAATTAAGTTTTACGTTTTAACTTCTCAATCATTAACTTTGAGCCGTCGAGAATTTAGATGAAGACAGAAAGACTTTACCTTCAGTTTGTGTACCACTCAACATGTTTGACAGCACGTGACTTCCATCTAGCGGCGGGAAGAGAAACAGCCACATATGGACGGCACTGTCGTAAAAAAGATCACTTGACGGCAATTTGAAGTTTAAACATTCGGCATGGCTTCATCCTTAATTTGCAGAGAAACTCAAAGCAGGTGAAGAACAACTGTGATTTAATGATGTTTATCCATGAAAACATCGCCAATGGATGTGACTCTTAAGATTGAACGACCATTTTGTGTTATCTCACCGTAAAAAGACTCGTAAATGACACATGTTTGGCTGTATATCCACCTCCTGATGGCGTGTGGAAGTGTAAACTGGGATTTTGTCATTCCAATTCCAGGGTGAGTTCAGTGCTAAACAGAGATGTGAAGCAGTATGGAAAGAAGTACATGTTCGACTGCAATGAAGAGACTTGTTGGAACTCGGACCAGGTAAAAGTACAGCTGTCTCACAATTCCATGCTACATACTTGTGTTGACTAGCATCATACTAATAGCTGCCTATTCATTCAAGATTCAATATTACGAATGTTTCATCTGGGAGCAGTCGTTGGCATAGAAATAATGTAGTCTCGGGGTCCCTTCAACAATGCAACATAAAAAAAAAATCAATGAGGAACACATAAGTAGCCTAAAGAACCACTTGGCCTACATTAAATAAACACAAAAATAGTGCAAATAAATTAAACTTTATCATAGTTTTCAGTTTTTCTAGTTACAAGAAATTAGCATACTTTAATGTGTTGTACTTATATTCTAACAGGAAATTATAATACTTAATTACACTAAAACTCAGTATTAACCAAAAAAAACTAAATGTTTTCTCCAAAATCTAACTGTTAATGTTCCTGAATCTGTTTCACCATCATCCCAATATCCGTTTTCTTTTTAGGCCTTTGCATGTTTCTGTTGAGTAGCATTTAATTTTTAGAAAGACACTATATAACGCTCCACTGAAATGCTCATGCTTTATGTTCCACAAGCCGGGTCTGAGCTTGGAAAGACAGCTTTTAGCTGCAGTGCCCCTGACTCCTAGAACAACTTACAGCAACAAATTAAAATAAATATCTTCACATCCTTTAACAAATTTAACTCAACATCATTGCAAATGAGGGTCACCCCTCAATTGATCTCGAGTATAAATAAAAGTTCAATGAAACATGAAAAAGTAATGCATACTTAAAAGCGCCTCATAATTCCTACATATGTAGCATGGAATAAAGATTAACAAAAATATTCAAGAAACTCAAATACTCTCCACAGGTACATGGAGTCACTCTTGTCAAATGATGTGTTTATTAAAGTTATGTCTTTGGTAGGGTGAATGTCAGTGGGTGTCCATGGAGTTCCCCCAGTCTGTCAGGGTGTCAGAGTTAAAGATCCAGTTCCAGGGAGGCTTCACATCAAAAACATGCAGGCTTGAAGGTAAAACCCAGTGATGGCTTTTTTTTAACTGTATGCCTCAATGCAAATTATTCACTGATGCAATTATCCACCACATTACCCCTTTTTATTGTTTCCTGTTGCAGCCGAAATGTTAGGTGTGACAACATATGGTTTATCAGTTTTCACTTGTGCTTTCCTGCAGGTTGCCCAAAAGATGGAGACTTTAAAGTAATCAGCGATTTTTATCCAGAGGACGACAACTCTCTTCAGATATCCTTTAGTCTAACAATGCAGCATTTGACATGTTCTTTCGCATAAAAGAGAGCAATGTTGTAACAGATTTTTTTAAATACAATGTCAGGAAGCAAAATGTAATTATTACTATCCTTATATTTCCTACAACACCTAATTATTCACCAGTAATTGTCAACATAGCTCTACATTTTACATAAAACTATTTTTGTATGAAATGCAAGATTCATAAAAAAATATCTTTTTAAAATGCTAAGTTCATCTAAAAACAAGGCCTTAAAGGAATTACCGGGTAATTCTGGGGAATGTTTGTGGACAAATCGCTATTTGTCAAAATCAGTGAATATCTCGTCACAATCTGCCTCCTGTCCGTACTGTGTGAGTGCTGAAAAAAAAAGTGTGAATACACCGCCTAGGCTCTGTCTAATGGGTCCTGGTATGGAAACAAAGAGAATGGAAACAAAGCAGGCCCACTTTGTTTTTCGATGTCCCGAAGTAATTGATGTCGTAATTGATTTAAAGTGTTGGTTATACAAAAATTGGTCTTTAGTTTAATCTGAGGGGCTTTTTTTTTTAAAGAAGCCTTTCGGAGTCTTAAATATAACTTGAACCTAGCTACTGTACAACACATATTGGTATTCCATCAAAAACTATTTTTTAGAGAGATAGTTAACATAATACTATGTATGTTATTCTGCTTGAACTAATGTGGCATTAATTGTGTCGGGTAACATCAGGGTTATTACAGCAGTTGAAGCTGTACCTGTTACTCTAGGAAGTTTGTGTGGGTTTCCTTATTACTGTTCAGGGTGGTTCATAATAAGCATGTGACAATATTTTCCTGGAAATGCTTTCCATTATTTTCCCTGGTTATCTCGTTCTTAACTCCACACCCACAGCTTTCCCATACAGGAGGCCCCCGCTGTGGACAAAGTAAGAATAATGTTTGAGAATAGTGCCGACTTTTTTGGGAGAATTATTGTTTATTCCTTGGACGTCCTTGGGGAGAAAACCTCATGACCATTTTTTTTAACCCTCTCGTGAGAGGAAATCACCCGTGAGTAAAGTACAGAATGGTGTGGTTGCACTTGGGAAACATGACATCTGTACTGCCACCTCATGAACTGATGTGAATGTGGCCTTTTTTGGTATGGATGCTTTCAGGGATCTTTCAAGCCTTCTCTAGATTACTTTGCATGATGACTGATTTTGCATTTTAAATGCCGATCGAATGGGTTTCTTTTGATTTTAGGGGCACTCGTAATCATGCTCTCCATACACTTATTGTGCCTTTTTAATTGAAGCGCCATTCCAGTGGAACACATTATAAAAATATTTTATTAAAACTTGTTTACAGTTCATTTTTGCTGTCACAAAATAATTCTGCAATTGTTGCATTTTACTCCCTGTTTTATGCTTTTGTTCATTGTACTGTATACAATTGGAATAAACCATTTATAAGATAACAAAAGCTCTTAACTCATGGTGAATGTCTCTGCATATGTACGGCCCTTTTACAATTACTTCTTATTGTGTCTGAAAGGTCTTGTAGAAGTTGCAGCAGCGATGATAGCTAGTTATAGATCCAAGATCAACTGTGTGAGACTCTCCTTTCCATCAATTTATTTTAATAAGTGTAATGATGGTGGCTTGTAGAGTTTAAGAATATGGCCCTCCAACACTTTCTGAACTAGGAAACAAAAGAAATGAAAAAGTTATTTCAGCAAAGATGTTTTTACAGTATCCCCTTATATAAAAAAAATACAAAGTATTTGTTAGGTATAAGAAGACAATACATACTCTTTTTGTGTCCTAGGGCAACAGCTAAGGCCATTGGACTGTACCCAGAGTCAGACTCAATGGTCATGTCTGCCCCTTTGGCTGCAAGAGAGTACAGTAATGGCAATTCATACAACATTCAAATCGTTAACCAGAATTGATCACAACTTAACACAGATATGTAGTGTACCTAAGAGTGCCTCTACACATGTGATGTGATTCCCTCGTACAGCATAAAGAAGAGGAGTTCCACCATTCTGAAGAAAAAGTGTTAATTATAAACCAAATTTATACTATTTTAGTTGTATTTCAACAAATCCTTGGCTTTCCAAAATTAATAAAGTATGGATTTGTTAAGAGTAAGACATGTCAAAGAAGGTAATTATGTACCCAGTCATAAGTGTTAATGTCCACTCCATGTCTGAGAAGAGACTCAACGATGTCCACATAACCTCCGGAGCTGGCCAGTGTGAGGGCACTCTCTCGCTCCCTTGCAATTGTTTTTGGGTCTGCGCCCTACAACAGAAATCCGTGAGATAGTGAATGTTTGTGTCCTTATACATTTGCATGACCCTCTGGACGACAGTCACTTGTTTCTAACCTTTTCCAGGAGGAAGTCCACCACAGTTTTCTCTCCAAACGCTGCTGCCCACATGAGAGGCGTAAAGCCCCGTTCATCCTGTTTGCTGAGCAGTGAACTGTCTGAAAAATAAAAACAGACCACAGACAATCACTATGATCATGGACAACATTTGCTTTGTATTACTGCCTGATGACGAGTAGTGACAACCATATTCCTCACCTTTACTCAGGTGTGCAGCCACTTGAGAAACCTCACCTTGAGCTGCCAGCTGGTGTATGGACAGAACTGATGGAAATAAAGTCTCAATAACTTAAAGAGACAAATTAAAATACGTGAACTTCTTTGCATCTTTGCCACTGGCTACTTACCGTCTAAAGTTGCTGGACGCACTGTAACCTCATTCCCACGCTGCTTGTTGGTCAGAGTGGTGGAGTGATTGAACAAACCGTCTTCATCCACATCCATGTTCTCGTGAGCCACTGGCCCAATCAGGAGGAACACAGCTATATCAGTGGAAGAAGCAAAGATATTCACTATTTAATTGACTATTTCAGGGCTGCAAACACAGGTTCATTGAAGAAAAAAGCTAAATACAGAAAGTGATTACAGATAGGAAGCGTATAAGAAAGATAAAACACAAACCATTGGACCTGTCATTTGTGGACTCGGAAGGGCAGATATTAGCTTTAGATGACTGCAAGGTTTGGCCATCTGCAGCCTCTTCATCACCTCCGGCCTCCATGACCACTGCAATGAGAACAAGAAGGGAACAACTAAATGCCGTGACACTGCCAACGAGGAAAAGTACTCCAAATTAGTTTATAAAGCACATTACATTGTCCACTCACCACATCGAGGCTCGCTACCTAATGTGCGCTAACTTCCTTTTGGCAAAACTGAAAGTAAATGATTTCTTATCGTACAAAGGTGGACCTTGCTGCCCACCGGAGTGCGCCGAGACACATTAAGTATCTCTCAGGTGGTTGGCTATTTAATAAATAAAAGTATTTTAACAAAATAAATGAGAACGCGTTTGATTCAAGCCCACGTAACGTACAATAGCATTCATTTGGTACTATAGGAAGGAAGAACTGTTTTTACAGTCGATGTTTCTGTCCGGAATATTTTCGTGTAGCACAAAACAACAAATACGGAAGAAGCTGGAATCGGCTGAATCGACCATGGACCTATAAAGAGGAATCGACTCGCGCACGACTGCATTGCATGGTTCTGCTTTCTGACTGTGACAGCCAGTTTTAATTATGGAGGACCAGGAGATGCAGCTGAAAGTTCGCAGAGGTATACGTCTGCTAAATAAACGAGCTACACCTACTAACCTCATTGTTACCTTGCAACGATGCTACTAAGCTAGCCGCTAAGCTAATGCTGCGCCAGTATTTTGTTTACCATCATTGTTTGTCCATGTCACTTACTGTTGGCTGTTTCCTGTATTGATTTAAGGGCTTTCTTACACCGCTCGTGTATTCTATGCATTTTTTCTTTTCGTGTTTGACTCTGCAGTTTCTGACAAATTTACGGAGAGCATGTACGTCCTGGCTAACGAGCCATCGGTGGCTCTGTACAGACTGCAGGAACATGTCAGGAGGTCCCTGCCTGAACTGGTGCAACACAAGGTATTCACCCATTCACGCTTTGCTTCATTGTTGTATAGAGTCTCAATGCAAAACAACGTTGATAGAAAAAGCAACTTCTACAAAATTATTTAAATCGTGCTATTCCAATATCCAGAGACGGGGAACTTTTTATTTTAGTGTTTGATGTTCATGCCATATTATCAGGGAATCAACATAACTAAATCAGATTTGGCCTCACCCAACAATAAACAACCTTTCAAGTTGGTTGTTAACAGGTGTTATAACTTTCTTTCTTGTTCTTCTTAAAATCAGAATTCAAAGCAACTGCAAAGAAGAATGTGTGTTTGTGTGCATGGTGTGAAATGTTCTGGTCTGCCACTTTTTGAAACGGTGTGTACTGTTTTTAAACACAAACAATGCCACTGCTAGTCTAATAGGTCTACTCTTTTTTTTTCAATGGATATTCTATGGCACAGACCGACATGCAGAGCTGGGAGGAGCAGAGTCAAGGAGCCATCTACAGCGTGGAGTATGCCTGCAGGTGAGAAGTAGCACCAACACATACAATTTGGCAGAATCCCCACGGACCGCCACTGTCGTGACTGCTAACATTTGGAGTGTATCTGTCTGGCTTTTCAGTGCCGTGAAAAGCATGACGAACAGCAGCTTGTATTTCAAAAGCATTGATGGCCTCCTCCGCCAAGCCATCAACATGAAGGAGAAGATCAGCAACTCTCAAGGACGCAGGTAGGAGGCAGCAGTGAACACGGCTGGACATGGTAGTGTTCAAAGAGTGTGGGTGATATGATGGTTTAAGGTTATAATGACATTACAGCAGAGCCGGCCCAAGCCTCCAGGGGGCCCTAAGCGAAATATGATTAGGGGGCCCCTCTCCAATGTTAGCGCTGCTGAAACTATAGATCTTTGTTAAATATCATTCACACACCCAGTGTTTTCCGCTAGTGCCTCCACTGTGCGGCTGTGCGAAAATATTAGACAGCCGAGATTCAGACCCTCCTAGGGGGGTCCGGGGGTATGCCCCCCCGGGAGATTTTTTTAACCTTTTTAAAGTGAAATGCATGAATCTGGTGCACTTTGAGAGGAAAATTAAGAGGCTAAATCTGAGAAATTTTGTGTGAACAAATAATTTGGAGACACTGGGTCATATGAATTAGAAGCTATTGAAGAAGGACACATGGATTTTCCATAAAAATATTTATATAAAATAAAATATTATGGGTTGGGCTTGGAGCTCTTTTTCTTTTACGGGACATATTTCTCAGCAATATAGTGAATGCATTTAAATGCAGTGTGAGGAACGAAGCAGAAGAACTCTGTTGTCCAGCTACTGTATCTTTTTTTCCACAGACAAGGCTGACATAGGCTATAGACTATACACAGTGCATGGGCAACTGAGGGCAGCCCCATTTCCAATTGTTTTTAAATAAACTCAATACACACTGTGCATGGATGTGAATGTGACATGATCAGATAATTTCGGATTTCCTCCCAGATGAACTGATTACATTTTTAGGCTATTAATTATCTAGACCAAAACATTTTATTCCTTTTTTTGTATGATAACTCACATTTGCATAGTATGATGTTAATATCAAACACACAAACTAAAAAAAAAAAAAGTTCGCTTATGCCTCGGGCCGGCTCTGCATTACAGTAACATATTATTGTAATGCCATCATGCCTTAATTAATCTGTGTCTCAGTTATCTTAGCGTTAATGTTGTTATTTGTGGATTTATCAAATATGAGCATCATTGTTCGCTGGCCTTTAACCATTTCACTGGGCTTTTTTGGAAATGATGTCTATTTTTTAAGTTTTCTGATTAAAAAGTAGTTATGAAGGAACTGTAAAAAATTTGCAAATTCAAATGCAGAACAGCATTTTTCTAATAGCAAAGTTCGTTTCGGTGGCTGTATACGACACATGCTTGTAGCTACTTCAAAGTAAGAGCCTCCTAAGACTGTTTATTAGTGAGTGTCACTTAGAACCCATTTTTGGAAACTTGTACGCAAATGTAGTGACTGTTAGTGTAAGATATTTGAATGGTATGACAGTAGTAATTGAACACATCCCTACAAAACTCAATGCCTTTATCTCACAAGTGCAGAGTTATATATGTGTGGCTCTCAAAATATACTTTTGCCTGTATTCAGTGTTGGTTCCTCAATCATTCGGCGGAGGAACTGTAATCTCTGGGAGTGGTGTTAAATACACAATTATCTTTACAAACTAAATATTAAAGCCAGATAATGAGATATTAGTTTTTTGTCAATACCACTAACCCCTATAAAAGTAGAAACGGTTCTTGTACTTTCACATTTTCCTAATTCTCTTTAGATAATTGACTTATTTGTTGAGGGTAAAAATCCTCATTTCTCATCTTGTGCTCCACAGCACAACTTTATTCACTTTTAACCTTTGTTTCCATTATTTATTTATTTTTCATTTCATTTATAATAATTTGTATAATTTGAGCTTATGACTATTTATGTTCCCCAATAACTTCACAATATTTAGCAGACCTATTCTTAACTATTGATTATTCATGTGCGCTTCATGTTTTCAGTTTTATTTGTTTTTTCCTCCTTTTCATTTTTTTCCCACTTACACCCGCATGAAGCTTAAGTGATGTCATCCCCCCTCCCAGTCCCCTTGTCTCTGCTCCACATGCCCCATCCACCTCCTCATGACCTCTGGACAGAGGTGTCCAAGGTTAGTAGTTCTTCCAGACATGATATAACTACATTCAGGCCTGTATTTCGACATACCATTACGATCTGCATTTAAACAACATTTAAAGTTAATGGGTTTTTGTGAACATCATTTTAATGTCAAGAACATCCTTCTTTTACACTGAATTATGTTCTCTAAAAGTCAAGATTTTAAGGCTGATAGGAAAGAATTTTGAACAACATATAATAAAACATCTGCACGGTGTGCACAAATATTTGGCAAAAAGTATTTACATTATTACATGGAAAGCTAAACCTTTGCCAGATTGGTACATGGGCAACATTGGTATTGATATTTAAATCAAAATCATTCATACAAAAAACTACAAAATATACAAAAGTTGTGCTCAATATGTTCAAATCAAATTAAAAATGCTTCAAAATCTGAACAGGAAATGAGGACAAAAAAGTCCAATCTCTGTCCCATGTTGTCTGCAATCAGTCGAGATAAACATCATCAGTGTCTAAAACCACGAGCTCCGCTTCCTTTATGTCACACAAGTGTAGAGTCTTTTGCGGAAATTCCTGACTTGCGTGCAAGGACGCTCCTCATCTCATTGTTGACCCCGTTCCAGGGTTTAATCTGAGCCTGCAGTAAAGCAGATTCAGTTGACAGGGTCCTGTGCATTCGGGGACAACTGCCACTGCTGCCATCGCTGGCGTGGCCCTGGGACCCTGCAGCGGGGGAGTACTGCTGTTGCTGGTACTGTTCCCGCTGTCTTGGGTTGACATATTGAGGGTAGGGGATCTGATGCTGGAGGTGAGACTGGCTGCGCTGTATCCTTGGTTGGTCCACGCCAATTTTGAGCTCACAAGGTCGGGAGAGGGCCGCGTTGCTGGCCCCATGGTCGTTCTGGTAAAGGGTGTCGAGGCGGTTGTCGCTGTGATAGTGCTTGACGCTATGGGAAGCTTTGACCAGAGAGTGGATCACAAAGACCAGTAGTATTAAGATCCCAGAGGCGAGTACGCAAGCGCTTGCAATGCCTGTCTCCATCTCAAATATCAGGAGCATAAAGATGGACATAGCTGCCAACAAAGAGAAGAATGTTGTAGACACTCTGAGATTTTATATACACAGAAAGACAAAATAATCAGCAAACAATCATCATGATTTGGTTAAGGGGCAAAATAACCATAAATGGAAAGACTGTAAAAGTTATCAGTTTGCTTCTAGTTAACACATCACAGCAATTGGATGCTGTACAAACATGTTTTTAATTGTGTTGACATGCCATATAAAAGCAAGCTATTCTTAGCTGAATTGTCCTATCTTTATCTCCAGGAAAAGGCCTATGGACTCAGGAATGCTGAAGGAAGGGGGAGAAAAGCACAGTTCTGGGATGTGACTGTCTTCCTGAGTTGGTGCAGTCCCTTGCCTAGCCACCTCTTGATTAAGGCTGAAGTGGGGTCATAAGGGCAACACCCCTCCTCATCACAATGGAGTGACTGCCTCCAGTAACCCCCCACGTCCCCCCCCCCCCCCAGCCCGGTACAAGCCGCTCAGTGGAACAGAGCACTACAGCGATGCCAGGTTCAGCATTAAAAAAACTTAAGTCATGGATGCCACTCAAAGAACGCATTGTTCTCTTGGACTCGCTGGACGGACCAGAGAGACAGCAGCCATGCTGGTATTGCCCCTGCTGTCAACACTCTTCGCCACTGCCAATATTTTGGACATTTGTTTTCCAGTTTTGTGTTAAAGGGTAAAGACTGAAAACTACCCTACATGCAGAATATAAATGCTTAAAATATACATGCATAAGAAAATCCTATGAATGTGTGGAAGAAGGCAATAACACAATAACTTATATTAAACACTTCTTCTTACCGGCCAAGTAGACAGAAACACCCAGGCAGAACAGTCCAATAGCCACGTGTCGTACAGCTCTGCTATCCAAAAGGAACCAGTCTGCTCTGTGGACACAAATGTCATATGTTCATTGGTATGGCTCATGCATTTTTACACTTTAACATTGCTACTTCTTATCATTGCATAAATGAAGATGATGCAGCATAATTTGTGTTGACAATAATCTTTTGTGTGTCTCTCTCCACATATAAGTTTGTATATACCTGAAAACATTTAGTTTTTTGTTTATTTGGATCTGTTTGAATGCTTGATATTGAGTAAAGCTCATTATTATTCACATTCTCTTGGAATGTCCACTCTGTCATTAGGGAGGTCCTGGGGTCTGCTGTTGGATTTGTAAACCTACGTGGGAAAGGGCCAGCTAGAGGCCGTGCGCTGGGTGCATAATGAGAGGAAGGCCATTGTTTAGGTGGTATTCAGAGGAGTTGAGAGGTGGGGGTCGGCCAACAACACTGCAGTGCGGGCCTCTGCACTCTGACACATAAGATAGGCCCTTTGATGCTGCTTCTGAAACTAATTTTTATTTTTTATAAAACTTAAGACGGTCAACCTAGGATCTGCTGTGGTATACAGAGAACCACTGAAGAAGATTGTGTGCTCGACAGATGAGATGTGCTTTTCTAATTATAGCAGCAAGCGTTGTACACTGACTGCAAACCAAAAAAAAATAGAAACCAACCTATGTAGGATGTAATGCAATTGAGTATTATAGCCTTATAACAATAATTATTACCTTTCCTAAAATAATTGTTTTTTGCAGGGGCATTAATTCAATTCAGTGGTCTTATTTTAGGCTGTGTTTTGTTTTGTGTCTCCTTGGAAATTGTGGGACATTGTTTTGCTTTTCACAACACACACCACAAATTACAGTCTCAAATGTTTTGAATTAGGCTAAGTCAAATTTGCATCTCTTGCATAGTGTCCACAATAACAACTCAAAATGAAACTTGCCTTTGGCGGGATTTATTATAGGGTTATTGTATTTGATTGCTTTACCTAGTACAAGGGGTTCTTTTTTGCTGGTCATTTATTGCACCTTTTTGCCTACAAGTGACAATTACAAGGTAATAATATGCTAACATTTAGTGCATTAGGCCTAACTTTGCCGCATGTGTGTTGGATTGAGCAGGAGTGGATCGTTTTATTGCTTTCAAATCCAACTTATGTTTTGGAGAAGAAGGAAAAACGTAATTCATCTTTTAATAGGCCTTATATAGCTTGGAAGGTCGCTTTGCTGGAAAGCCTGCCTACGTGGTGGTTCTCAGATAACGCACTCATTAACAATAATGACAAAACAGGTGCGTCAATTGCCTGGAACGTGACCCCCAGTATATCAGAACTGACCGGAACTATCTTGTTTATGAACCATTTCGCTCAACAGCAGCATACTACGAGTGAGTGAAGCGGCTGCCGCGGTAGCAGTTTACATGTGTGCCAAAATACCTTTCAGTATCCTGCTCTCCTCTGCAGACCTCTGTCGAGAAATAGCTGTGGAGGAGACACACCACCACAGAGCTTAGGTTGAGGGTGAGGGACAGGGCAGAGAGCACCGTGGAGACGGGCAGCAGCACGGCCCAGAAGTGAGCGGGTATGAGCGCGGAGGTGGACGGGGGAGACTCCTTCACGGCCGTCTGCTGAGATTGCAGCTGGAAAATCAAAATCACCGATAACACGGACATGATGGCCGATAAAATCCCCATTAAAGACAGCACTATAAGAGACCGCTGGCTGTACTTGAGCGTCATCTTTTCACCTCCAATTGTCAGGTTTCCAGAGAGAGAGAGAGAGAGAAAAAAAAGTTTCCCTTTTCCCGGTAGGACTTTTTAAACGCACTTCTCCGGCGATCCTAAACTCCCTTACAGTTCGCTTGCATTGCCGTGTGTGTGTGTAGGTAGGCTATTCAATGTTCTCCTCGGTCATTTCGGGGTGAATAGTTCCATCCACAGCATGTATTTTGTTGCAGCAGTTTGCCTGTTGTGCTGAGCGCCCCGCTGCCCAGTCTGAGCATGTGATGTGCTTTAAATCCCCAGATTAAAAAGTTCGCAACAACAATGGACTTTTTCTCTTGGATCCTCGGAAACAATGCGTTGACGTGCTCCCGGGAAAGGCAGAGTTGACTGACTAAAGACAAAACACCGTGACAGAACAAAGGATATCGAAACAGACTATCTCACTACTAAATTGGTATCCTATAGGCTATAACTTGCACCTAATTCAAATGCCTTTTTATAATGTGTGGAAGATATATACAAAACAAATCTGAATTAAATAGGCTAAAATGTATCTTCAAATGCCTACCTCAAAGGAAAACAAATACTTAACTATCACATTATTACAATGGGCTAAATATACCTAGGCCTACTTCTCATGCTGTGATGGAACCAGGCATCCACATAACGTGATTAAGGAGTAATTTGTCTCTTTTCATTCAACCAGCCCTTTTAATTGTCTTGTTTTTCTTTTTCTTTAACCTTTATTTATACAGGTAATTCCCATTGAGACCAGAGACTCTTTTGCAAGGGAGACCTGTGTTCACAGACAGTGACAGAAGTGGCAGGGCAGGGATCGAACCGCCAACCCTTCGATCATTGGCCGACCTGCTCTACCACCTGAGCCACAGTCACCCCAAAAGTCACCTACCTCACACTAAAGAACGTAAAAATACTAGCAATGGCTGGCATGCACTTCTTCAAATGAAGCAAAATCAAATGTAACTCTGTAAAGTCCAATTCCTAAAGTTGTCCCAGTGCAAAATGAGGCTGTGGCAGGTGTACATTACAGCTAAATGTTGAGGAATTTGTAGCAGCAGCCACCTTCGCTTACACCTCTTCATTGTAGAATAGCCCTTTTATTCTTAGTCTAGCTCCTCAGACTCTCCAAATCTAATTAAGTTTGACCAGTTGCTGTGGAAACATGCACAGTTTACCAGAGATGCACTTTTCTTTCATTGCACCCACTTGCTTTAAAAACACCGAAACTGTCAGCATATGCTTTCACCTGTATGTGCACTGCATATTGCAACCATACGTTATAATGAGTTAGTTGCCCAATATCTGTCTGATTTAATGGAATGAATATACACACCAAATATATGCCTATACCACTGCTGGACGGCAAACACCTTGACATAGCCTACTCAGTAGTATGTGTCTGTCTCACATTACAGAGGCCTTATTGTTCTGTTAGAGGTTTGGGTTCGGGGAGTGGGGGTGGTAAGGTACAAGGTAAAACCCTTATTCTGTTAAGATGTAGATAAGACTGGCTATAAAGGGACACAATGTGAACAATTGCTCTCGCACATGTACGCTGACCATAGAGGCTATTTCTGAATTCGGCAGCCTCACCACATGCTCTAAAAGGCTCGGGTCTGATCTTGTCGAAAGCAGAAGTGAGAAGTTTCAGGAAAATGAAAAAAAAAATGGACTTGATACGGAAAGTTCTCAAAGGCACTTTTATCTCTCAATACTTTCTGCTTTATGGCTGCTGCTTTGTGTGTTTATTAGTGATTTTTAATATATGCTTGCAATTCAGGCTTCAGTCTCCTGCTCCAGCATACTTGAGTAATAGCATATATTATCATTATTAATACAGTCATATGAAAAAGTTTGGGAACCCCTCTCAGCCGGCATTATAATTGACTCTGCTTTCACAAAAAAAAATATAAAAGTGGTATGTCTTTAATTTACCAGGAACAGCTAAGTACTGGGATGTTTTCCAAACAAAGATTTTTTGAAAAGCAGTATTTGGTTGTATGAAATAAAATAAAATGTGAAAAACTGGCTGTGCAAAAATATAGGAACCCTTGTGGTTTTGTTGATTTTAATGCCTGTAACAGCATGTAAAACTGATGACTTTAAACACAAAGTTGGTTGGATTATGTTGTTAAGCCTTGAACCTCATAGAAATGTCTGTTTAATCATGAGACAATTTATTTTAGGTGCCTAAATGCAAGTTGCACTTCTCTTTGACTCTCTGCTGAAGTGAGACAGAATGGGATCATCAAAACAGCTCCCAAAAGATCTGAAAAACAAAGATTGTTCATTGTCATGGTTTAGGGGAAGGCTACAAGAAGCTTTCCCAAAGGTTTCAATTGTCAATTTCGACTGTAGGGAACGTTGTCAGGAAATGGAAGGACACAGGCATAGTGGCAGTTAAACCCAGGCATGGCAGACCAAGAAAAAAACAGGAGCGGCATAGGTGGAGGATTGTGAGAATGGTTGCACACAACCCACAGATCACCTCCAAAGACCTGCAAGAACATCTGGCTGCAGATTGTGTATCTGTACATCGTTCAACAATTCAGCGCAATTTGCACCAAAACATTTGCTTTTTATAAAGACCAAATAACTTAATTTTTGTCTCATCAGTCCAAAGCATTTTCTTCCAATATGAAGCTGGCTTGTCTAAATGAGCTTTTGCATACTCCATGCAACTGTATCTGTGGCGTGGGCGCAGAAAGGGCTTCCTTCTCATCACCCGGCCATACAGATGTTTTGGTGCATACAGATGTTTTGGTGCAAATTGCACTGAATTGTAGAACCATGTACAGATACACAATCTGCAGCCAGATGTTCTTGCAGGTCTTTGGAGGTGATCTTTGGGTTGTGTGCAACCATTCTCACAATCCGCCGCATATGCCGCTCTTGTACTTTTCTTGGTCTGCTAGACCTGGGTTTAACTGCAACTGTGCCTGTGTCCTTCCATTTCCTGACAACGTTCCTTACAGTAGAAATTGACAATTGAAACCTTTGGGAAAGCTTCTTGTAGCCTTCCCCTAAACCATGACAATGAATAATCTTTGTTTTTAAGATCTTTTGGGAGCTGTTTTGATGATCACATTCTGTCTCACTTCTGCAGAGAGTCAAAGAGAAGTAGAACTTGCATTTAGGCACCTAAAATATCTTTTATCATGATTAAACAGACCTTTATATGAGGTTCAAGGCTTAACAACATAATCCAACCAATTTTGTGTTTAAAGTCCTGAGTTTTACATGCTGTTACATGCATTAAAATCAGCAAGACCACAAGGGTTCCCATATTTTTGCACAGCCAGTTTTTCACATTTTATTTAATTTCATAAAACTAAATACTGCTTTTCAAAAAATCTTTGTTTGGAAAACATCCCAGTACTTAGCTGTTCCTAGAAAATTAAAGACATACCACTTTTATCCTTTTTGTGTGAAAGCAGAGTCAATTATAATGCCGGCTGAGAGGGGTTCCCAAACTTTTTCATATGACTGTATAACCTTTTTTTAACCAGGAGAGACACACATCTCTTACCTGACCAAGACAGACAGCAGCATAATTAACACACTATTACAGACATGGGTTTGACACACATATTGTAATTGTACTGCTGTCATTGTCAAATACGGGCTACTGTACATGCACAGTCCCCTATCTCGCTGAAGTATTAATGTCACCTTTTTTCCTTTACTATATGGCCCGGTCTTGTAGGACAGTTGTCTGTTCATTGTTGTTTATTGTGTTGTGTGTCTACATTTGTCTTTTAAAAGAAGAAAATTAATAAACAGAGCTTTAAAAAAACACTACAGACGGAATACACATAAGAATGATTGGTAACACTTTACAATAAGGTACACAAAATTGTAGTAGCTACTACATACCTACTACATAGATATGTGTTACCTACTACATAGGGTTTTTTTTTGTTGTTGTGCTACCTATGTGTTAGGTAGCACAAAAAAAAACCTATGTGTTAGGTAGCACATAGGGTTTTTTTTTTGTTGTGCTACCTATGTGTTAGGTAGCACAAAAAAAACCCTATGTGTTACCTACTACATAGGTTTTTTTTTGTGCTACCTATGTGTTAGGTAGCACAAAAAAAAACCCTATGTGTTAGGTAGCACATAGGGTTTTTTTTTGTGCTACCTATGTGTTAGGTAGCACAAAAAAACCCTTTGTGTTACCTACTACATAGGTTTTTTTTGTGCTACCTATGTGTTAGGTAGCACAAAAAAAAAACCCTATGTGTTAGGTAGCACATAAGGGTTTTTTTTGTGCTACCTATGTGTTAGGTAGCACAAAAAAAAAACCCATGTGTTACCTACTACATAGGGTTTTTTTTGTGCTACCTATGTGTTAGGTAGCACAAAAAAAAAACCTATGTGTTAGGTAGCACATAGGGTTTTTTTTGTGCTACCTATGTGTTAGGTAGCACAAAAAAAACCCCTATGTGTTACCTACTACACATAGGGTTTTTTTTGTGCTACCTATGTGTTAGGTAGCACAAAAAAAACCCTATGTGTTAGGTAGCACATAGGGTTTTTTTTTGTGCTACCTAACACATAGGTAGCACAAAAAAAACCCTATGTGTTAGGTAGCACATAGGGGTTTTTTTTGTGCTACCTATGTGTTAGGTAGCACAAAAAAAAAACCTTTGTGTTACCTACTACATAGGTTTTTTTTTGTGCTACCTATGTGTTAGGTAGCACAAAAAAAAACCCTATGTGTTAGGTAGCACATAAGGATTTTTTTTTTGTGCTACCTATGTGTTAGGTAGCACAAAAAAAACCCTATGTGTTACCTACTACATAGGTTTTTTTTTGTGCTACCTATGTGTTAGGTAGCACAAAAAAAACCCTATGTGTTAGGTAGCACATAGGGTTTTTTTTTTGTGCTACCTAACACAGGTAGCACAAAAAAAAAACCTATGTAGTAGGTAACACATAGGGTTTTTTTTTTTGTGCTACCTAACACATAGGTAGCACAAAAAAAACCCTATGTGCTACCTAACACATAGGGGTTTTTTTTTGTGCTACTTAACACATAGGTAGCACAAAAAAAAACCTATGTAGTAGGTAACAGGGTTTTTTTTGTGCTACCTAACACATAGGTAGCACAAAAAAAAAACCTATGTAGTAGGTAACACATAGGGTTTTTTTTGTGCTACCTAACACATAGGTAGCACAAAAATAAAACCCTATGTGCTACCTAACACATAGGGTTTTTTTTTTGTGCTACCTAACACATAGGTAGCACAAAAAAAAACCTATGTAGTAGGTAACACATAGGGTTTTTTTTTTGTGCTACCTAACACATAGGTAGCACAAAAAAAAACCTATGTAGTAGGTAACACATAGGGTTTTTTTTTTGTGCTACCTTACACATAGGTAGCACAAAAAAAAAACCCTATGTGCTACCTAACACATAGGGTTTTTTTTTGTGTGCTACCTAACACATAGGTAGCACAAAAAAAAAAACCCTATGTAGTAGGTAACACATATCTATGTAGTAGGTATGTAGTAGCTACTACAATTTTGTGTACCTTATTGTAAAGTGTTACCGAATGATTAGAACTAAAAAGAAAACTAATGGAATTTAAATGACACAATATGTATTTCAAGGAGTCAGTTTTGCTGTAAGAAATAAAAACATTGATATCCTAAGGAATCTAACAAAAAATATAAGTATTTTGGACTGAAGCGTTTGATGAGATTGATTCATTACATTTCAAGTCATTCAGTAGCTTATGTGGAGGGTGCTGTAGAGTACACAAAAAGCCCTTTTCCCTCTACTGTTTGGACATTTGGGACAGAAAGCATAATGTCATCATGAGTATCGCCCAGCACTCCTCTGCCTGATAAGAGCAAGTATGGAAGGAGACCAAGAATTGCTTTATAAAGCTATACCAATGAACCGGCCTGCCCACACAACTATCTAGGCCCCTGCACAAGGTCCAGACTAAGGGCCCACTTTATTCAAACTTTACTTGTATCAATGTGTGTGCATGCGCTCATTCCTGCATAAAAACAAACATGTATTTGGAGAGAGACTTACTATCTTACAAATGATTAAATTCACGGAAAAATGAAAAAACACACTGTGCATAAAAGACTGACATAACAATTTCATTCAGTCATCAAAGCTTAACCTAAAAAACTGTATAAGTTGAAGTCAAACTTATATGTGAAGCATATCTGTTTTAGACACATTAAAATAAGGCTCCAGCTACACGTACACAGCGATAGAACGCTTGTTTGGGTGACCTTGACGTTGCACAGAAAAGCTACAAAGGGAACAAAATGACTCTATTTTTAGGTTTTCAAGATAAAATAGAATATATCTGACTCAAGTAACAATAAATACAAGTTCTGTTTTGTTTTAAGTCGGTTGATTCAAAATAATGTTTAACTTGAAAGCTTACTAGCCCCTAGTAAGCTTTCCCACTTTTCTTACCCTTATGGGCCAATAAGGCAGACCATCTTACCAGAGAGCATCTCTTGCAGTGGTGTTCATAGTGTTTAGAATAAATGTAGGAAAAATACATTTGCATAAACACCACACTGAGGAAAGCTATAATTTCCTCGTACTGCAGGTGATTAGCTTGATGTATTTACAGACTGGGGTTTCGCACTATTCTCTGTCGGATTGATTGGAACCACGGTAGTGACTCCTGGAGGTAACGGCTGAGGCAGTCTGCAGGGATGTTGCTAACTATTGCATCAGATGCACAATTTGAGTTAGCCCTTGGGGGATCTTAAACTGTGTGTGTTTGTATTTGCATGGCTCTTTGAGTCTGTATCTCTGTGGTGATACGTGTGTGTGTGTGTGTGTGTGTGTGTGTGTGTGTGTGTGTGTGTGTGTGTGTGTGTGTGTGTGTGAGAGTATGTGTGTGTGAGAGTATGTGTGTGAGAGAGAGATAGAGAGAGAGAAACACAGTTGTCTGCACTTCCACAGATGATCCGTGCTAATAAATTCTCACTATATTATTTTTAGGAGTACATTGTGTCACATCCCAAAAATAGTCAATAATGCACACATGCAGTGATTCAGTTATTACTTCTAAATATATCTATTAGGCTGACAGCAGGGCTGTTTTCCATTAGTGTCTTAGCTTTGCTTTTCTGAGCATTTTATTTTTCCCTTCTTTCATTTTCCTTTATCACCCCATGCAGGAATTGCTCATAAACACACATAATAACAGCAAGTCTACAGGGCTCTTGTAGATTGGACACACAACACTCAAACAGAAAGATTGTATGTAATAGTTGTATTGGTGGATCATTTGAGTGTGTGTTTTAATCTTACATGCACAGTGGTGGAAGTCAAGTCAATTATTTTTCTACAGACAAATATCAGTCACTATTTTCCTCAGGGACTTTACAATCTGCACAGCACCCGAAACTTTCTATACATAGAACACACACAACAATAGTTATAACTGTTTAATCTAATGCATACCCTTACCAAAGATACTGTCCAACTCGGTTTATTTGAGAAATTGTGAAAAAATATATAATATATAATGCTGCTATTTACTGCTCTAAAATGTAAGTCACATAAGTCCTCTAATGGACAGTGCAATCAGTTTTATGCAAACCCAAAAAACAAAATCTCATATTATTGCAGAAGTCCATAAAAATCATGCTGCAGTCTAGTACTTAAAGATACATAATTTACACAAGGGACATGCCTTTAGGGCAATCGTTTCAAACCTAGGGATTGGGACCCCCAATCTGAGGGGTCAACATGACATTTGATTTGCTATTTTTTAGGGGGCCTTATCTGTAGTTTAATATTTAATAGTTTAACCTGTAATGCTCTGAT
This sequence comes from Ammodytes marinus, assembly GCF_949987685.1. Classification (NCBI taxonomy): domain Eukaryota; kingdom Metazoa; phylum Chordata; class Actinopteri; order Uranoscopiformes; family Ammodytidae; genus Ammodytes; species Ammodytes marinus. Next base: position 21,604,912 of record NC_137212.1, read on the forward strand.
ATTCTACAAGTCAAAGGGTCTAAAAGGGAAAATCACTCTACAAGTATTCACATCTTATGCAAGCTTTGATAAAAAGAGTTGCAAGTAGACATTGCTTTGTATTAAGGGGTCAGAAGTTAAAATGGTTAGGGAATCGCTGCTTTGGGGAAATACTGTATATTCCTTGAGGCCTTTTTTTCTAGTGCTGCCCAGCTTCCATTCACATACAGTAACAATAAAACCAACCCATTGAGTTCATGGTCATCATCATTTATATATTATTAAGAACACTTGAACAGTGTAACTCACAAGTGGTTATAATCACAAAGAAGAAAACTTGCCAAAAGAGTATTTTAGTCACACCACAATCCTTAATCAATCCTACGGATGCATTTTTTTTTCAATACATTTTAAAGCATTATTTGTAAATCAACAATGAACAGTGGCCCTGCGATGTGATAGCCTACGTTTTCCAAGCCATGTTCCTAGAACCTCCAAGGGTCCAAGAGCATCACAAGCTTTAGGTTGTCTTGTCAAATAAAAATAAACAAAAAATAAACAAAAAATAAACAAATAACATATTGAATTGATATGCCTGAAAAGTCTAACAAAGGCTAACAGATCATACCAGTGATCTGTTAGCCTTTGCTGCTTTCATATGCAGTATGATGTGTGTGGATGTTGTTTTGCACATCCTTTTCTACACTTTTCATAGAATAGCCTCAGGGGATCAAAACAACAAAACATATGCAAATTGTAGGCCTACATCAGGAGACAGAAGTTGCCCTTGTCCATTATCACCTCCCCACCCCATTGATGTTCAACTGAAAAATCTAAACTTATTTATAAAAGGCTGCACAATGTTACAAAACTGTCGGTGTTTCTGCTCTGTTATACTGTATGTGGATCTTGTTGGTAGCCATAATGTATAATTACATGTAGCGTTACTTCTGCTGCGATTGCGCTGACAGCCCTGAGTGACATGCTGCGTTTGGTTTGAAGGCGGTATGGGGTTGGAGGGGGTTGAAGGGGGCCGGGGGCGAAGGAGTGCGTCCAATGGCGTGGCTCGGGAGGCGGCCTATGCTGACAGCGAGAGGCGGGCTGCTGCAGCCAGCTGTTGGAAAGCAGCGCTCCTGAGCCATCCGCTACTACTGTAGGCTACCAGGTGAATATATCTCTAGTACATCAACAGAAGAGGAGAACACGGGACCAACACGTCTGTTCATTGTGTACATCTGTGTCTACTAGGCTATTTGCGACTTTTCCTGTCTGACTGGTGGCGACCGAGCTGGTGAAACTCCGGAGTTTAGAGTGAGAAGAAGACCGAGAGCAGGTGAGATCAGATGCTCTTGTTTTTGTTTTGCATGTGCGTTCATTTAATAAAAACGAATGTTTTTAATGTTGTTGTGGCAAATTGAGACTCTTATGTGGCAGTAGGCCTATTGACGACAGAGCAGCACAATCAGCCGCCTACCTGTTGCTGTGTTATTGAAAGCAGTCAATAGATTAGAGGCTATATTGGACAGGGATGCTTGGCAACTCGGGGACAGACAGGCTATTCTTAAACAGTCTATTTTCAATGACGTCAGCAATTTATTAGGCCTAATTATCCTCAAACATTTTTGAAGCTATGTATTTTTACAGTTTTTATTTTTAGCCCCCTCGAGTGGCATTGCTGTGCAAAATGAATCCGCGCCCTTTGGATACAGACACATCACAAGGCTCTTTAGCACAGACTGGAAGGCTTCTTCCCAACTTTACCTTTCTCATCTCTTCAACTTGTTGTCCATTTCCCCCCAGCTCAGCCTCATTCAAAGTGTGCATTGATAACTGTCATGTGTTCAGGGGAGTTTGAGATCCTTGGCTCAAGATACCTTTTTTTTAAATAGAAAATTAACCATCCTACCAATTTTGTTTTATTCAGAAGAGCAGAAGTCAGTTGTCTGTCACACTGTATCTGTCTAATTAGAAAACAAGTCAATATAATTTTTTGTTTTAATGTATCTAGCCTATTCATAGAAAGAAAGAAAAAAATTCACCTCGTGCCTTCGTGTGCTATTGCTATTCTGGCACTATCAAAAAATATCGAGGCAATTCAATTATCTCCTGTTAAAATTAGACAAATATTTCCTCACCCTTTCTCTGCAAAGGCATGGACCGCCTGACCCCTGAGGGGATGGCACGCATGGAGAAACACACATTTCATTACCTTGGCATAGCGATGCTCCAGCATAAATAATGACATTCTTTGGCTTTGAAAACAAACCTCAGTCACAACTGAGGAGTTACACTTGGGGCATCCTCCTATTTATACACATTTCAGTTTTGATTTGAATGGGTAAGACCGTGCCGGTTATATTTCAAGGTAAACTTTTTTCGCCATCAGACCTTTTCTTTTAACTTGGGTTTGGGTGGAATTCTATATTTGGTTCACTCTTAGGCCTGGTTTCAAATTCTGCCATCTTTTCCCACACAGTATGTGACTAACAACACAGTAGTGACTAAAATGACCGGTCAGTAAGGTGTCAACCACACCACTGCAGTTAGAGTTCAGTGTATATGTGTAATAAAGTATATCTTATCTTTATCTTATCTTAACACAGTCACCACACTGGGTACAGCTTCTCTATTCTATAATGCGTGACTGAATGAAAAGTATGAAAAACAATATTTCACAGCAAGACAATTGGTGCAGAAACATGCTTAGTTAACTCAACGGATTATCAACACAGTATTTAGGCCTACATTCCTTCCTGTTTGATGAAAATTGTGTGTTCTTCTGCCACCACCGCCTGAACCATTAGCTTATTTGGCTAATAAGCTTACACGTGTCTACCATGTTTTTGAACCATTCACCAGCCACCGTGCTCTGAATGACTCATGGAAAGAAAACCATCAAAGCGGAACCCCCCCCCCATACTTCCTTCTTATTCATGCGTACAGCGCAGTTTATTGTTGCAAGCAAATAAAAAATCCAGTGCCCTACATCAATGAGCATCCTCACAACTACTGATCCAGCCTATTAAAATCATGTTGTCTGTTGACAGTGGATGGTTGATACACAAGCTTTTAGTTTTCTGTTTGTGTGTACATTGTTGTTCCAGTGATGCCCCCAGTGATTGTTGTCAGGAGCTCCCGGGGTATGTCACACAGAGCAGTATACTGTGTGTGCTGCCGGTGCCTGCTGTGCGTCTTGTGCTCAATTTTTTCCAATGTCTTGCCTCTGGGAAGGCGGCAAAGGTGCTGCTGTCTTTCCCTATAGAAGCCCAAGACCCAGGGGTAAGAGCGCCTGTGTGCAATTAATGCCATACATCCATTCTGTTTTACATTCATATCCTATGATAGTACCTTTTTTGGACTAGTTGAAGAAATATTCAAGCTCCACATTTTCTTTGCGACGACACATTCAAGAGTTGACCTTAGACACGAAAGGTCACAGGCCGAAGGTGTGAAAGCGCTGGTGCATTTCGCAGACCTCAAACGGCAGTTGTCGTATATGGGAAAACTAATATCCAGAATTAGCTGATATGTGAAGCACAGTCAGGCTTTTTTCCTGTAGGCCTTGGACAAAACCTACTAAACCACAGAATTATATAGCTATAACTACACACCGTTTGGCTGGTGGCGTAGCTATATTTAACCAGCTGGTCGTGTGTTTTAACAGGGCTGTGTGTGGCGGTGACGGTAGTCATTTGGTTTTATCTGATAGAGGAGGAACATTCTGTAAAAGCATGAGATAAATATCTTTCTACACTGTTTAGGACATGTGTCCTACTTTCCTCTCTTGTCACCATTAACATGCCTTGATATGAGGTTAAATTGTCTCACTTCTGGTCCCCCACCAAAAAAGGAACAAGTTAACCTTCGATTATTTGTGGCAGTAGAGATGTGGTCTTGTGGTCCTTTACTTAAAAGAAAAAACTAGACATCTGCTTTTTTGTTTTACGGTAGAGACAATGGTGTCCATCTGCAGCTGTACGGTTGTCTGTGTTGAGGTGTGTCTCGTCCCTACAGCATATTAAACTCAGTGGACATCACAGGACTTTATAAGGTAATAATGAGGGCAAAGAGGTGGATTCCTCCACAAATGCCCCAGATGCCTTGTGTGCCAAGCTTACGTTGAGAGACAGCGGGCACTTTAGGGGTCGTGGGAACACGGGCGCCATATCCGCTCCGGCACCATCAGGAGGGACAGGCAACTAAATATAGAGATAAGTCCAATACATGTTTAGTATTAAGGGGGAAAACCAGTGAAAAGTCCTCTGGGCTTTAGAGGAGCACTGTACGGTCAGGTCAGGGGAGACAGAACACCACTTAATGTAGTCCTTTGACTGGCAGTGCAGTGTAAAGTGGAGATTATTAACGTATAGAGCTAATTTATGTATGCATTGGATTAAGTGTTGTCTGTTTTTTGCGACAAAGTAATTTCATGGCTGTCCCCATTGACACATTTTTCATATAGTGTCCAGCTCTATACGGTCCTGCAGGGGCAGGGACCGGAGCTAGGGGTTTTCTAGACCAAGAAAAAAAAAAAAAAAACGAGTGTGAGTTTCAAAAATGGACATTCTCAAGCCAACCGCAATCCATCCATGCCTTTGCCTTCTGCTTCTTCAAATCCTGCCTTTTTTCCCTGACCTGGCTGTGCATGAGAGAGGAGTGGGTGGCTTTTAGCTTTCAACCATCTTTCAAAAACACACCGTTTTCCTTTTACTGTATGGTCTTAGCTATTGCCTGCTGAACCTTTAAAAGGAGCTGTGGACTGTATTTTTAACCCTGTCTCTTGGGGCTGTGCGGTGCACTGTGCTGCTGGCCCAGGGGTAACCCAGACTGTGGGGGTGTCAGACTGTGCGGACTGCTGGCCCGGCGAGGGCCGCTCTAACTTTAGACTGCATCGCCTCATGGTGGTAAAAATAAACACCCTGCCCTTACCAAGGGGGAAGGAACTTGAGTCACTTCAACCAAATGGAGGACATTTTCCCACCAGAATTGAACGTGAAGAGAAGTGCTATGAAAATTGTTATTTTGAATGTACTGTGTAAACGTAGATGCATATTCACAAAAATAATCCGTTCCTTTAGTGGCTACTGAGTACAAATGCAACTTAAAGCCTAAAACGAACATTTTTCACACAACTTTTTATTTTGCTTGAACTAGTGGAGAAAATATTATAATTATTTATCACATTTAATTGTTGGCATCCACTGCAGCAGCATGACTGCCAATAACAGAAGCATATTGCATTCTGCTTCTAAAAAAGTTATTTTTTCATCTTCCACAGGTAACAGTCTGTCAGACGGCAAAAAAATGGGAAGGAAGAAAATACAAATTTCTCGTATTCTGGATCAAAGAAATAGACAGGTGAGTTAGAATGCAATTTTTCATTTATATTAGCAACTTTACATCTGAATGTGTACAGCAGATTTGCACATGCAATATTAACTCATTAAGCTGAAATGATATTTGTCAATCAAAATAAACTAGTTATTTTCAATTATTTATTTATATGTATATGTAAAAATAAATGGTTTCAGTTTCTCCAATGTGATGATTCGCTGTTTTTCTGTCATATATATTTGTCAAGTGAATATCCTTTATTTTTGGACTGGTTGGTCCGACAAAGCCTTTTGATGTTTTCTGAAATTATATAGACTCTTTATAGAAAAGGCACACAGACAGCAGCACATGTTTAGTGCAAAGAAAGTGCAGGCTATGCACTAGAAAGAAGGCGTGTCATGTCACACATACCATATAATCACAGCTCACAGTCCAACAGTGCACTGGAAGCACACAGCACGCAATGTGATGGTAGTCCTGATTTGAATATAAACACATGCCTGGGATAGTACATTGTGGAGACATAATGTGTAGGCAGAGTTTCTTTATACCTGCAAGCTTGTGGAGGAAATATCACATAATCTTATCTAAGATGATGATGTAATAATAATTCTGATGATAGAGGAACATAGATGTAAATGTAATGTCTTAACTATACAATGACATTTCTCAGTGAGAGCTTTTTATTGCTAAAAGGAAACAGCTGAATTGAAGACCCACTGCTGTCAATTTGAACAAAATCTGGAAAAACCCAAATGTGGAAGTGAGATTTTGATTTGTGCCAAAAGGACAGTATTGGCATTTATGCTCTTTCACACTGTTGACTGAGCACTTTACCCAAGCCAAGACCAAAAATATTGTCAAAGCCTAAAACAAAGCTGTATTTGACAGGAGAGAAAGTTTTTCATCAGTAAGAAGAAAGATAAAGCTAGCATAACAAATGATATATTTAGTACAATCCTGACGTCAATTAACAGTCAAACGTTACAATTGTCAGTATCTGCCGTAATGTTAATGTGACCTCACGTTCCAAACCCTACTTAAATCTTTATCAATATAATAGTTCTGGACGAACGTGAGAGCCATAGGTTTTTATTACCATAAAAGAGTGTGAACAGTGTGAAATATCACATCAAATACACTTAAGGAATCAGTGCAGGCAACAAGAAAATCCTATTAATTCTTGCTCACAATGTTGGCAAATACGGTTTGTTTCTCATATCTGATCCTCAGGACAGGGAGGTGTTTTGGTGATAAGGTTTGTTTTTTAGGGAATTTTTTCTTATCTGAGTTGAGGGTCTGAGGATAGACAGTGTTGTATGCTGTATCCTTCTGGGACAAACTTGTGATTTTAGGGCCATATAAATATGCTCGGCTGCCAACAACACTGTTATGGTTTTGCAAATATTTGCCAGTTCTTTTTCAACAGTACCTTTAGCCGTATTATTTTCAAACAACAGTTATCATTAATCTGATTACACAAACATATACAGCACATGTTTATATCAGGTTGATTATCATCATTATCAATTATAATTATAATACAACATTTGGCCTAAATATTTTTTAAATATTATCTTCAGTCTTGCAAATTCTGCTCGGTTTTTACCATCACTTATTTTCTTCTTGCAGAAATATTTGAGAAAAGTTCATACCAAAACATATTTTTTAAATATCACGAGGCCTACTTTTTAAAATATTTGACTCTATATTGATCAAATTACTCAATGTACGATAAAATATGTTTTTTTAAATTCATTATCTGCAAGACTTATTTGTAGCTTGACGCAAACCTCTCCGTGCCATAGGTGACTTTCACCAAACGCAAGTTCGGTCTGATGAAGAAGGCGTACGAGCTGAGCGTGCTGTGTGACTGTGAGATCGCCCTCATCATCTTCAACAGCACCAACCGTCTGTTCCAGTACGCCAGCACAGACATGGACAAAGTGCTGCTCAAGTACACAGAGTACAGCGAGCCACACGAGAGCCGCACCAACACCGACATACTGGAGGTACTAGCTGCTGCTAGTAAAGGGAAATGACAGTGAAGCCTGATTCAGAGCAGAGCAGGCATTCAAACCTTTACAAAACAATACAATAGTACTGTCTCATTTTTCATTCAAACCATTACATTTTCCATGTGCCCTTTGTGTTCTGCATCAGACTCTGCGTAGGAAGGGCCTCGACATGGACGGCTCAGGGCTGGACAGCGAGGAGAGCATGCAGGTGGCCGCAGACAAGTTTCCTCTCAGCGAGGGCATGGATCTCTCTTTGGCTCGCCAGCGTTTCTATGTCAGTCCACACACACAGCTGCTGCTGCAGCACATTCACAACAACACACACACACACACACACACACACACACACACACACAAGCACCAGCACACACTGAACTGAAGATGTGAAATCATTTGAATCCCTCTGATTTTCATAATTGTAATGAATTCATTTTCCATAATTACTGGTCCAAAAACATTGTAACATTTTCATGACAGTTTTAAGACTTTTATTCTTTGTGCTGCTATCATATTCATATATGTATTTCACTCTTCAGGGTCCATCACTGCTCTCACCAGAGGCTCAGTTCCTGGTGACTGCGGGCTGCGAGAACGGCTTCCCCAACTCCTCCGGATCCAGCATGGCGTCACACAGACAGGCAGGCTTTAAATCCCTGAGCTCCAGACCCGTCTCGTCCGGCCCTGCTGCACAACACGCACACACTGCATTCATGTCCCCACACTCAGGTGAGCAGAACTGGACGCTCCTACTGTATGTGACAAAGAATTCCTATAATTAAATTAAAGATTGGCAAGACATACAGGAATGGGCATTGAGGCATTTTTTTTATTTTTTATTTTTTTACAAAAGCATGTTACAAACCAAATACAAACATACAAATGATAAAGAGATCATAGATTTCAGATATTTAACAGCACATAGATACTAATGATAACGTTCACGTGTGTATTACTACAATTGCCATAATTGCAGCCAGAAAGATGTCAAAATGATGTTTAATGATGAACAAAACTATCAGATTTTCTTTCATGTGTTTAATGCAAATTACTTTTATACGGATTTAAAATACCACTATTTGACATATCAATGGTTATGTGTCGATAAAAGTTGAAAGATGTGACTCGTACTATGAGAAAATGGTTGCTGGCATTACATTATAACTGGAAATGGTCGCTTTAATTTCAGTTGCATAGGAGACAGCAATTCAAAGAGGTTCTTCAGAAATGTTCCATCTTTTTAAAAAAGAAATGCAAAACATTCAGAAAGAAAATCCATTGAACATTCTTCTAGGTTCTTGCTAAAATGCTTGCCGTAAAATTGTGTAGACACTGTGTAGTGTCAACCTTCTGCGCAGCTGGCTGTGAACTCACAGGAAGTGTGTGCATGTGTGTACGTGCATGTTTGTGTGTGTGTGTGTGTGTGTGTGTGTGTGTGTGTGTGTGTGTGTGTGTGTGTGTGTGTGTGTGTGTGTGTGCGTGTGTGTGTGTGTGCGCGCGCGCGCGCATTAATCCACACATGCAGTTGGTCTGTTTTGTGAAACTGGCCCTCCAGGGTGACAGCGGCTGTAACCAGTTCTGTGGTTTCTGTACAGAATGAATCACACCTGCCAGTGATGTAGGTCTTTTATACAGAATTTAACTACTGTATAAGGACGCACGACAATGTCACCTGACCCCAATAATTGACATTCACATTTTTTACAAAAGTATTATACATAATTGACATTATTTTTTTGGTTAACGATCAGTTCAAAATGGATTCTGTCATGTCACCAATGCACAATATTTTACAAACGTAAACATTAACCTAGCTACCACTGATTGGCCCAGAAAGTAAAAAAAAAAACATATCCAAGGTCAAAGAGAAGTACATATACACTTGTACACATGAGATGGATTTGAAGAATGTATCAAAGAATGAATTATTCCGAGCGAAACAGGCTCACATCTCCTTTCACTTCCTGCTCCTGTCTTTCACTGTGTAGGTATCGGCTACTCTGTGTTCTCCCATGGCAGCCTGAACCGAGCTGTGGACATGAAGAGCCCCCCTCCTAACCTGAACCTGGGCAGTGACAACCTGCGGGGAGAGGCTGCTAATCAGGGCATGGGCGCCACACGTGCTAACCACAGCTCTCCTGTACGTAGCTTTTACTATCCAGTGTGGTATGCACTAAAATATGTCAGTGAATCTTACACATACTGTATGTAGTGTTGCTTCTAAAATGTAAATAATACGCTAGTATACAGTAGCCTACATGTTAATTGTTCTGCAAACTTAGATAAGCAGCTTCACAGTTTCTCTCTGATGTTCTCACTTCCTTACTGATGTGTTTTTTTGTGTTTAATGATGTCATTACAAACTTGAGATTTATAGCTTAACTAGTTCTCTTTTCTTCTTCTTCATCAGAGGGGTGTGTTGTACCAGGGCCTGCACAGTGGCAGCTCCATGGTAGCCATGGGCAAGGCGGGGCTGCTGGGTCACAGTTTGGGAGGCTACGGCCTGCCCTCTCCGGGAGCGTCTGGTAAGTCTACTGTGTATCAACTATTCTATACGGGTGATGAAAGGGTACTTTAAAGGAATTGTTCAACATTTTGAGAGATAGAGGAAAAGTCTGTTTAAAATAATGCTACAAATAACTCCTAGTTGTATAAATTAGCCTAAATAACCAGATTTAACATGGTGAGTTAGAACGAGACTAGTTTAGAGCCACCCTAGCTGTTTCCCCCTGTTTCCAGTAGTTGTGTAAGCTTAAATAGCCGAAAACTGTCTGTAGCTTCAATAAATACATGACATTGATATCAATCTTCTCATCTTACTTTAAAAATGTTGGCCACTTTTAAATTATAGTGAAGATAATATATTCTATTATTTGCTGATTCTGTTGTAGTCTTTTTTTCTTTCTTTTTTTCTTCTATTCATATTTTTTAATTTTTTTTATTTCCAGAGTATAGCCAACCTGGTTTCTATCACTCCATTAGTCTACAAAGAGGAGCAGTGAACCACTGGCAGTCAGCTCAGCCGCCTCAGGAGCAACATGGACCCCATATGAGCCCAGGGTGAGGATATTAATGTGACAAATGGTAACTCTGTGTGGATGAAATATGGAATGATGGCATGAAGTTGGATCCCTACACTGAACTTTACTCCCCCAATGTTTTTAAATTGACTCATGTGGGTGCAACTTAGATCAATAGGTCAGGTTTTTCATGTGCATCTTCAGGCCCAAAAACAAAAACATGACATTTTATATACAGACAAAGAGAAAGAAAATCATAATAATGAATGGGAAATAAGCCTGTAACAAAATAAATACATGATAAATAAATCAATAATTTTAAACCAACATACATAAATTACACATTTATCTATGTTGGGTTATCTGGATCATCTACTGGTTTTATTTTGCTTATTTTTTTCATATATAGGGAATAGGAATCTCTGTGTTGTAACTGGATGAATTTAGAACCAGTGATTTCATTGATTTCAGCTGCACCTGATACATTTTCATGTGTATCAGGTGCAGAATCAAGAATTGATGATTATCCAACTCAGTCATTTTCGACCTTTCCTCTTGTTGTTCCCTAGCATGTCCAGCGGAGGGTGCTCCTTCCCCTCCCAGTCGTGCTCCTCACCCTCTCCACATCTGCCCTCCCTCAACCTCAGCATCAAATCGGAGCGTAGTTCTCCCGAGCACATGTCCTCACCCACCTCCCCGCCTCTACACCACCTCAGGCAGCACTCTCCAATCAGCAACCCCGATTTGGCTCTCCACAGCCCTCCAGAAGCCTGTCCAGCCAATGAGAACAAGGAGTTCTCCAAGGCTAGCTACCCACAAGACCAAGAGGACGGAGGGCAGCCGCTCAGGCAGTTAGAGATAAGTGATGGGTGGCAGAGATAGCTGGCTGGCTGCAGTCTAACACCATATCCCATTCAGTCAGCTATCTTCCATCAAAACCAGTCCACTCCCGTACACACACACACACACACACACACACACACACACACACACACACACACACACACACACACACACACACACACACACACGTATATATATATATATATATACCACAGAAGATAGCTAAATGGGGTCCATGTATCCCCGTCATGACAAGGAGGAACACCTGTCTCCTCACACAGAGCTGGTCTCTCCTGGGCTCTCTGCATCGCTTGATTGATCCAATGAGGAGACAGATGCATACAGACTTTTGCTTTTTTGTTTGGTTAGGTGTAGTCTTCTGTGTGGAGCTTATGTGAGTTATTCTCACAGTTTCAAATATGTTACTTTTAGTTCTGTGACTTGAGGTTAGCTACAGCAGCACATCTGGACCAGCTGAATTGCTCCCAAACCACAAAACCGCCCAAGCCTTTAGCCCCAAAAATTGTGCCTCATTTCCTTTCCACCTCCACAGCTTTCAACAGTCCATTAAATGCAAAAATGCCCCAAAAATATACCTTGGAAATAAATTAAATAAAAAAAAGGAAAAAAATGCAGTCTTAACATGATAATAATAATAAATAATTAAGTTTATTTATAAAGTATCTTTCAAGAGCAGGCGTAACAGGGTGCTTCACAATAATTGAAAACAAGCAATAAAGACACAATAACCGACAATAACTTGCAAACATCTACCTTGAACATTTAGCTAAAACAAACATCTAACACACAAGATCCCTTAGATCCCGGCCTAGTCAGATCAAGTTGGTATCTTTACAATTTAATTCTTTAATGCAAAATTGTAAATTTGCAAGATTTGTCTGACACAGACCGCTGAGACATCATTGTAGCTCCAGTTCAACTCAAGGAGGCATTCTTTTCTACACAGCGAGGAGTCACAAAGACCAAAGAGTTTAAATAATGTCCATGTGAATTGCAATCAAATACATCAACAACCAAAGACATTATGTGTTTTGTCTACATTGGGTCTAATTTAATTTAAGCTACACATTTAATGTTATAAATGCTTTTTTTCTGGATTAAGAACCTGCATATTCATATATACATATTACTGATCTTTATTGCCATCACTGTCCTATGATATTTAGGAATATATGAGGCACAGTGTAATGAAAAAATAATCTAAATAGTCTGAGGATATTTTGTAGAAACCCACCAATAAAAAAACTTTTGTTTTTCAATATATATGTATACATATAAACAGTGTATTTTTTGCAATGGATTTATTTTGGCATTTTCAACTTTTGTTCTCTCAATGCCAAACTATGCCCACAGATTGGGTTTGGATGAATTTCAACACAGTGTCCACCAGGGGTCATTATAATTTCACAAACTTTGGATTTGGATTCTTAATGAGAAAGTGCAGAGCAGGGAAGACCAGCATTAACTATTTCTGATTAATTATCTCAAGAAAGAATGTCATTGAGAAGACTCAGGTTTTTCGTAGAAAAAAAAAACTAAAAATAAATCAAGACAATCTCTGCAGATATTCGGTGAACTGGCCGATGGAGAGCTTCAAGTTCAAGTGCTGCTGTTGAGTTAGCTCTTTTTTTCTTGTTCTTTTTTTGTAATTCAGTTTATTGGGATTCATATCAGCATAAAGAACCAAATTATCAGTATTATGATGTTTTGGCTTGAGTTCTTTTTCTTTTTTTTTATGTTTGCTAAATGTTTCACCAACAGAACAAAGATGGATTCTTATTCGATATTTGTTGTGATTCCTTTTAAATAAAAGACGGTTTGATTTGTAGGTTTGCCTCGGCCTGCTTCTTTATTCTACAAAGGGACACTGAACGCATTATCTTTCTTTGGAGAGAAAAATGTGATTCTGCTGCCACCATCTTTTCATGTACATTCAATCCGAAGACAGATTTAAAAAAAAAATAATAAGCCCTTCCCTGTGTCGCTATCAAGCTTTCATGTGTCCATTTATTTGGTCTTATTCACCTTGGCTCCATCTTTTGAATGCTCACACACCCTTATTATCATGTCTGGCCCCTGTCAGGCAGCTCACCACGCAGCCACCAAACGAGGAGGAACAAGAAGGGACCACTTAAAAGCTTGGAGACCTTTATGTCTTTGAAAAATAAGACATTCAGAACAAAAAGGGCGTTCATTCTCCACAGCTGGCTGTCTCACAACATCTACACCAGAATGTTTTCTCATGCTACCACTACGGAGCAGTTGAGCTGAAGGCAGAGCAGAGGCCTGGTCCAGCTCTGTCCTCTCTTCTTGCCTAAATGAAAAGAGACTTTCACTGGGGGTCATGTCTGGTCTGATCCCCTGGGACCAGGCCGGCCCAATCTGTATGTCTGGGCCCTATACACACACACGCACATGCACGCACGCATGCATGCACACACACACACACACACATAGGTTTCTATAGTAACGGCAGTCCGCCATGGCTTGCTGCAGTCCACAGATCAGAGTGACGGCGGGCCTAAGGCACATAATTAATGTGATTATATAGAAGTGTCAACCTTGACACCTTTTAGTTCATTAGGCTGGACACACACACAGATCTGTCACAGAGAGGAACACAGCTCCACTGGTCATGCTAGGTGAAGATGTTTCAACCAAAATGTGCGATTTATACAAAGCTCAGATTATACTTCAAAAATATAATATTGTTGCCACACAACATCCCTATGCTAAATCTCATGCAGGTCAATGTATGGGATATCAGGATTGCTAAACTGCATCCTCCCAAATGTCTTCACTTTTGCAGTGGCTTTGAGATTGTTGGTAGCCAGCAGTGGCTTTTTGATTTGACGTGGAATTCAAATGATATCGCAAATAAATCACATCCACTTTCAAAAAGAAGAGCCTCCCCGTTCTGGCTGTGGTGATGAACGGTCTTGTCCCTTGACTGTTCCATGGCTGGCATGTAAACCAGACGTCGTAAAAAGATAATAAATCTAGTAAACTGCGCTGACTGAAGTGGAGAGGATTTGGAAGATTTCCAGTAAAAGCAACAGTTCCTTTGGCCAAGTTGAGCATCCACAAACAATATTTCTTCCCAGACTCTTTGGAGGGCCATTGGGTTCACAGTGATTATCAGTGATTAAAGAATGATCTTCTCAGGGGTTGGGGGTCAGAGAGCAGGACCCCCGAGCAGCGGCGAGACACTCCATTGTCATGCATGAGCTCTTTTGACGATTGGTGCGCCCATTTTTAATAGGAAATGTTTTATCGGCAGGATCTCCCACGCTCCTCGAGTGGAGGCAGGATGAAGTTGGAACAACAAACTGACATGAGAATGAAAATAATAAAATGTTTTATTGAGCCACACACACACACACACAAAAATCATATTACAGAAAAAAGTTTGCACACAAATCTCCAAAAGCAACATTTCCATATGAACTTCACAGTATAATGACTTTCAGAGCAAACAATTAAAATACGTAAGCACACACTAAAAAAATTGCCACAAACAGAATACCAAAATGTGAAGAAATGCAGCATCTGTATCATTACTAAAAAAAAAAAAATTAAAAGAAAAAGTATCATAAATAAATAAATAAATAAAATCCACTGATGCAAACTGATTCGATGTAAGGACTGACTGGCTATAAAAATCAGCAAACAAACTTAAAACAGATGAAGCAAATTAAGATACTGCAACTACAAATGTTGCCAGTGAGTAGTGTTTGAATATAAAAAGAAAAACAGAAATGAGTTAAGGAGTGGTAATTTGATCTATCACCAGATTCTATTCATTCTAAATACACATGAAAATCCCTGAACTCCAAGGCACTTAAGATTTCTAAATCATACTCTAGTCTAGATTAAAACAAAAAGCTCTTCAGTTCTTGGCTAATTTAGCAACAACTGCAGTTTTTGTGGTAACTGTTTAATTCAAACGGATGGATCTGCGTTTTACTACTTATTTGCACTTTGAAAAAAGCGTTACAGCAGAAAATAATTGAAAAAAATATTTAGCACTCTTTAATCGGTTCCTTAAGGGGGACAGAGTCCCCCTCACAAAAATAAAACACCACACCTACACAGGGATAAGGTACTAATACTTCATCCTGGTACCAATTTAACATCTTATATGCAGCATTTAACAATGTTCTACTAAGAAAAATTCAGGTAACACTGGCATAGGCATACATCTGAAAAGTTGCACTAAGATGGTGACCTGTTTCACAAAGCAACATTAGTTGGGGCTGGACTCTTGTTTTCATATATCACAAAGCAGGCTCAGTGTAGATCACCATGGTAACCTATGCTGCATGGCCTACCAGCTGCAGAGCAGGTGAACTTCAAGAACCTGCTGATTAACCAATCACAGTCAGATCATTATCAAGCTATTTGTTACTTCCTGACATGGACAAAAATACTGAATTTAAGATTAATTTATGAGAACTAAAAAGCAGCAGAATCCCTTTGCTTATTATAAAAGATAAAAGAAAAGGTTTTTGGACAGCCATTTGTCCACTTTGGGTTAAACAGCTAAAGAATGGCTATTAAAGCTGTTACTGTAATAGCAAAGTTCCACTCACCGTTTATTAGCTCATAGCATTATAAACGCAGTTCAGTCAAAAAACAACCGTTATTTGTTTTCTTCTAATTCTTCAACCTGTGCTCATATCTGCTTAAGCAGCAGAAAGAGCATAACTTCAACCGTTATGACATGTATTAAAACATTATAATCTCAATGTTCCTGTATGAAGAACATGTTGAAAAATTCTAACACGTTTAAAAAGGACTACTTATTCTTGCTCATATTTATAGCTTTACTCTGAAAACTTTGAAATGATTCCTCCTACTTTTAAAGCTTTTGTCCTTTTCTACTGTGATTATCCATCGCTTCCCTGAATCTCTCCTTTTGCAACACAATAGTCTAATTTCCCTTTGGGTATCTTTGTGACATATTAAAGAGCTCCCCACATGGCTATTTCTTTGTTGCATGAAATGTAATTTGTGATAAAGAGTATCTAGGATTCCTAATGTTACTCATTGGGTAACCCAAAGATCAGCCAGACTAAGTTGAACTTGCTTTGTGAAACAGGCCTTAGTTTCTCTCTGTACAGTTGTGTTATTAATACCAGCAGCCTGCTGGTCACAAAAAAGTCAACAGGCAACAAGGTGGCACTAGCAAATACTGCAACAGACAGCGGGCCATCATCTGTTTATTCTCAACAAACCGTGATGAAATCTTCTGTTGCAGCCAATGAAGAAGGTGCATTGTGTCTGTTAACTTCTGAGTTTGTGATTTGCCCCCTTGTGCTGTCTGCAACTATCTCCATTCAGAGAGTGCATACAAACAGGTGAGGGGCTGGTATTGCATTGCAGGTTGGCACTCCTTTGTTTCCCCTCAGTTAGTTCTGCATGAGGTACTGGTGGAAGTAGATGCCGAACAGAGAGCTGATGAGCTGGCAGGCGGCCACCCACCACGTGAGGAAGGCGAAGAAGCCTCTTAAGAAGAGTGGAGAGAGGAGGGCCCGCAGTGCCATGAAGGCCTCCGACAGACGGGCCACTGTAGCCTGGACATCCTCCTCCATATCCTCCATCCCTTCTTCATCATCCTCCAGAACCCCAGCCAGGACAGGGGCTGCTGTGGGCATCACTAGGGCTGGGGTCACCCCGGGAGTCTGCTCTGCACCAGTCCTCCAAGAGAAGTCCCCTACAATATCACAGTATTAGTAAGTCAATATTTAGAATATCACCAATGAACTTGGGGGGGAAGATTAAGAAAGTAGACCCATGAATCAAACCATTTCTTGCATTATACTATTCACCGTCACCAGAACCTGAAATTAACCCTGTTAGGCCGTCCTCAAAGGGTGGTAGGATGGCCTAGAGGAAAGAGGGTCTGACCAGTAACTGTGAGGTTGCTGGTTCGATCCCTGGCATCGGACAGGAGGGTGTTACTTGTAAAACTAGTGGTGGCTGGTATTACATCTACAGTGCCCACCATCTCTACCATTGTGTCCTTGAGCAAGGCACTTAACCGCAAACGGCTCCAGGGGCATTGATCTATGGCTGACCCTGCGCTCTGACCCCCTCGGAAGTGTGGTAATTTGAGAGGGGATATGCGGAAAGACGAATTTCAGTGTGCATCTTGTAAATTGACTAATAAAGATAACTTAACTATGGATTATACATTTAAATACACTGTAGCTGCAAAAATCTCAGACACTACATGAATAGTTGAGATCTTGGAATCTTTTTATCAAAAAGGTAAAGGTTACTTATTAACATGGCATATCTTGTTTGTTTAATCCGTACTTAAACCAAAGTGTAATTACATGTGGTTGTTTTGGACATTTTTGACCTGAAGCAGCAGTTTCCTTTTTTCTGGTTTATGATATGAGAGGTTGACCTTCTCGTTCAACTCTCAACAAGAGGGTGATGAAAAGCAAATTTCCACAAATGTTCCTAGAAGTTTACAAATACAGATGCATAATGGTGGTGGTGGGGGTATTTTACTTACCAAGCGACTTGAGTGCCAATGTGGAGAAGAGGATGAGTAGAATAGGAATCAGATACTGGAGAGTAACTACAGTCAGGTAGCAGAAGATACGAGTGACCTAAAAAAGAAAATCAAAAGACAGCACATTTATATTCAGGTAACAGTTTACTAAACATGCAGTCAATGAGTTTTTCTTTTAGCTTTCTGAACTCAAAAGGTTCAGAGATAAGATTAAACCCCTTTGGTGTTCAGATGGCTGACCTTCCTCTGAATGTCAACGACAGCGATACGTCCCGCCTCCTTCTTCATCTGGTCCACCCACTTCTGGGACAGGTTGAGGTAGGCCTGCATGTGGTAGCGGGTCAGCGATAGCCGCAGAACACACAGCGCCACCACGATCCACAGGCGCATGCTGTCAAATGATTCACTGGAAACTCTGCAAGGAATGAGATGGTGAGAGGATAGGGAAAGAGTCAGGGACTGGCCCAGAGTCTACTGCGTGCCATTTGTAGGATTTTCTTACATTGATAAAAAGTGTATGTACACTCACATTGTAATAGTGGTCTTCCCAAGAGGTGCATTGGCCAGGAAGTCCCTTGCCATGGGCTTCACCCACAGAATCAACACAATGACTGGAGACATGAAACTCATGTGCAGTAACATCCTACAGGAGACATTAAAGACATCTAAGAGAGCTACAGACTGCTTATTTAATATGTTCTAATAAAGCATGGATTACTGCAGTGTTAAATGCATCAGTTATTACTGGATGAATGGGCGGTCTGAGTTCAGTTGCACAGCATCCATATGAGTCTGTGCCAGTCGCAGGCCGGGGAAGGCCATGAGAGCGCCGATGTAAGCACAGACGCCAGCCAGTCCAAACTTCACTGTCAGCTTGGTCACTGGGATTCTGAAGGGAGTCAAAGCAACAGTCAAGGTAATGATGCGTCCAGCACACATATTTGTCAAGTGTAGTCTGTCATTGGTACGTGCATAGTAATAACAAGGTGGTTTATCTTAGGGCACACTCACACTAGGCCATCTGTTCCGTGCCCGAGCTCATTTGCATCCTAAAGTCTAGATCGTTTGGCTAGTGTGAGCACGCCATCCGTATTCCAGCACGGAACACTTCTTTGGCCACGGAACGCTTGGGAGAGGTGTGCCCGGGCACGGTACAGCAACGAATAGTGGTCATCGATTCGTTGAGTCGCGCGATTAATAAGTCACTTGTAGGCGCGGCACTGTTTACATCCAGCCGCCGACAGGTTCATGCACGCCCACAGCGAGCCTTCAGCACGTGAAGCGGTGCGGGAAAGCTATAGTGTGAGCAGCCACAGCTTGTATTTTGGTCATATCTAACACTGGACTGTAGGCCTATATAAAAGTGTTGTACCTTTGCTGTCTTTGGGTTAAAAAACTCTGTCAGCTGCTGCTGCTGCAGACGGTGTGCAGACGGGCTCGGGGAGTCGGCATCGGCGCATCAACAGTCATTCAAAGCAGTGGCAGTAGTCACACAACCGAACGGTGTAGAAAGTCCCGTCAATTAAAAATAGTAATCCAGTTTTTAAATCCATGTTAAAATCGGAAGGATATAAAGCTAGTTAGCTTAAAAGAAGTCAGTAGTATCCAGACAAACACCCTGGCGTGACAACAACACCCTGGCGGGACGGAAACACTGTGGTGTGACGGACGTTACCTGTATCTTAGATTTTATTTTTGCTACCTCATAAACTACCTCCAGCTGGGTGGTTAGGTTTAGGGCAAGTTTGTGTTATTTATATTGTTTTGGCGACTAGGTTCAGGCATCACAGCTGGGTGGTTAGGGCAAATGAGTGACGTAGCAGACATGTTATGGAAGCTAAATAGTCAAAAATCACGTCCGTCACACCACAGTACTTCCGTCACGCAAGGGTGTTGTTGTCAGGCCAGGGTGTTTGTCTCCGGGGCTGCAGCTGGACTCTACTCAAAAAAGTAGCAAACATGTCAAATGTGATGTGTTCAGGCCGGCTCAGTAATATGATTGATGTGTTCAAATGCAACACAAAAAAAAAAAAAAATTTGAGATTTTGGCAAATAGATAGTAAAGATGGAATTATGACCTGTTTAATGTCCTATCTTGAGCTAAAATCATATCAGCAATTAAAGCAATAATACAAGTTCTATTTCAACAAAATAATTGAAAAGTATCAATAGTGATATTAATAAAGACTTGGATCGTTAAGGAGTCTCGAAAATGGTATCAATATCAATAAAAATTAATGATCTCCTGTCATCTGAGAGAAATTAAGATGATTTAATTTTTTTAACCGTTAGTATTTACCGGTAAAAAATATTATCGGTTGACTGGTTTACCATGGACATCCCTTATATACTGTATAAATGTATATCATACACTAAGTTTTTTTTTGTGTTATCCCAGTTAAGTTTATTTTTAATATTTTATCATTTAATATTACTTTTAATAGTTCCGGGATGTTGGTGCAATAACCTGGTGTTTTGACACTTCAGTCTGCACTGCGAATTTGAAGTAATGTTCAGTTTTTGAATAAAGATGCGGCATTTACAAATGTTTCTTTTTTTTAATCCGATTCATCGATTAATTGAAAAATAATCGACCGATTAATCGATTATTAAAATAATCGTTAGTTGCAGCCCTAACTTGGATTACTTGATGGAGCGATCGATGTGTATAAAACCATCCGGTACGTATGGTCTGATGACGGGCCGTTATATTAATAATAAACAGCGCGCTGCACATTTATATGAGACTGTCCACCACGACCCATTACGTCAAGGCTTCTTTTAAAAAAACAAGAGCTTAAGGATTCTCATTGGTCGAGTGTGGAAGTGGTATTTTTGCTGCACATTTGGCCGGATGAAAATATTCACAAACAGTCGTATTGCAGCAATTGGAGCAATTGTGCCCAGGCCAGGAGCAGTGTGAGCACAGGCCAGCGGGGGAGGGGGGGGGTCAATCGTGCTGAAGCACAGAACAGGCAAACTTGCCTAGTGTGAGTGCGCCCTTAGGGCACACTCGGCCCGGTTAAAGGCTGTTACATACTCCGCGAGAAGAAAGAACAAAGTTCTCGGTGACAGAGCTGCGAGAAGTTCTTTCTGGTCTGACATTACATACTTCACGAGTACTCAACTGCCGAACTCCTCACCGTGGCGCATTGTTACCATGGTAATTGACTCAGTAGCGCCAGCTGACTTCACTTCGCTTTCCTCATTGACTTCAGACTGACCAATCACACAATAGTTCTCGGACAAGCTGCGAGAAGAAAGTTCGGCCCGGGTGATGTGTCGAGAACAAGCTACGAGAACAGCTAAACAAGAGCTGAGAGAAGAAAATGACGTAATTTTCTTCTCGCAGCTCTGTCACCGAGAACTTTGTTCTTTCTTCTCGCAGAGTATGTAACAGCCTTAATCCATGCCGTGCTTAAGCGCTATTGTCCTTCCTCCCTCCACTCCGCTGACCTGCACTCACACTTCTGAGATTGTTTAAAAGCCCTTCTAGAATATTTTTATCATCCTGCCAAATTTGCAGCAAACATTCCAGCATCAGACCAACGCAAACCCTTACGCAACTGTTTTTTTTATGTTTGTGAGGGGAACAGTCGCATATAAATTGACGTCAGGGTCGCTGTCTATGCGCATGCTCGTACCTGAGCATCTGTACCGTACTGAAGCACATTTCTTCCATCCAGGCCAGGGCCAAGGAAGTGTAAGGAACGGAGCAATAACACAAGTCAACCAAACTGTACCTTATCCGACAAATGCAATTGGGCACGGTACGAATGCCTAGTGTGAGTGCACCGTCAATATGATGTGAATCAATTTATGTTGCCTGCAGGGACAGATACTTACGACCAGTCGGCGTAGCCCTGCTGTCTGGCAAAGACTTCCAAGTTGTCAAAGAGGCTGTTAAAGCCGGAGTCCAGGCCAAACTCCAGGTAGTCCTCTTTGACCACCAGCACCAGCATGGCCACCAGCAGAGACAGGAAGCCAAAGGACAGGCACACAGAGCGCTCACCGCCCTCCTCAGAGCGGAAGTAGTGGCTCATCAGAGTTTTAAGGGTCTTGCTATAGGTCTAAGAGTTAAATGAAAACAACCAAGAGGAAAAAGTAGAATTCATACAGTCCAAGTCTCTCTGTATATCTTAGTGAGGCTATTTTATCTTTAGCTTATTGACTAGTTTTAAAATATCAAAAGTATCTTTAATATAACCTTTGAATACTTGCATACATAATAAGATGTTAGTTTTACAAGTGTAACTGGATGCTTTCGCCATGCTTAGTTAGTTGAGCTTTAAAAAAAAATACAAATTACAGCACTAGCAAACTGTTAACAGGATAGATCAGTACTGATGTTCAGACTTATCCATCATGACATAAAGTGACTTCACAGTTGAAGGATACAGACAGAAGAGGACACTCAGGACACACCAGATGGCTCCGATATGGACCTCTTTGCTAGCATCTAGGACACTGTAATAACACTCTGTGAACAGGTAGACGCCCATCGTATAGACTGCAAAATCTATCAGCCACTGGTACTCCAGGAAAAAACGCAGCACTAAAAGTTGAAACAAGCAAAGAGAAAATGAAAAGATTAGTCTCAAGAGGATTATTTTGTGCTCTACCTGTTAATCAAAACTAAGTTTGTTAGATTGCCTTGATACAGGCACTATTAAAATGTGTTACAACAACTGTATTTGTAATTTGGATCAGATCTGAGTGGATATCTAAGGTTCAGCAGTGCTTGCCCAATGTCATAGTGGTCGTGTAGATTAAAGAGTGTTTGTTTTACCAAGAGCGTCAATGGCGTTGATTGGGGCTTTCTCCAAGTGAAGGTCGATGTCTTTGGGCACAGTGAGAGGCTTGCTCTCCCCATTCTGTCTCCTACAAATCAAACAAAGAAAGTGTTAGCTTACAAAGTACAAAAGATATATATTTTTTTATATATATATTTTTTTAGATATTTTTGGGGCATTTTATGCTTTATTGATAGTGCAGAGAGACAGAGGTGAAATGGGGCAGAGAGGGGAGTGACATGCAGAGAACGACCGCGCTCAGCCCTACCAACTGAGCTAAGGGCACCCCGCAAAATACATTTATGAGCCAAAGGGAGACACCGCTTTCTGAAGTAGAGATACAGTACAGCACTGTCAACAAATGGGGAAAATCTCCTGACAGACACCCTCCCCCAACTCCCACCTGTCTCTCTTGCTTGGTGGTTTGGGCATCTGTTTCCCTGCAAGAGCACACAGTTCTCCTTCTGAGGGGTGTTTGAACCGGAACAAACTGGAAAAAGAATCACAGGGCATACACGTTACACATGTAAACACTGTACAGCACACTATGTGTATATTGTCATAACCTGATTGGAAGGACAAATTACCTTCCGTTGCAGAGGAGCCAGCGTGCAAATGAGCAATGTGGAGCCATCCTCTGCATTATGCTGGCAGCCAGCAAGCTGACCACCAGCTGAATCCCCATCAGCGCCTGTCAAGACCAAACACACACATGTTTGAGAGTATGATATCCAGGTCTGCAGCTCCCATCTTCCACAGTTAAGATTCAGAAAATGTAAGTGCCTTCCTTACAAGGGGTCATCCCTATGTTCCCACAGCCCTATGTTACCGAAATTGACGATTAATTTAGGTTCAGGCATCACAGCTGGGTGGTTAGGATTAGGGGACAGGTTAGACTAGGAATGAAACACACGACACCCAATCAAAAAAACAGACCTACCATTCTTTATTATATAGTTTGAATACTTAAACATGTGGGAAGAACAGGCTGTGGGAACATAGACACGCTCCCCTCTACAGTACAACTAAGACAGTCATTCAAGCCAGTGTATCATGTTGATTCGTCATACAAGACCCAAGCAAGTGTGTAGTTTTTGCTTCACCAAAAGGTTAAGTTGGCTAGTTCACATATATCAAAGACTGCGGTAGAAGCTATTAACACACAATGCTATATAGCTAACAGTAAAATAGAGATTAACCTTATTCTACAACCTTAAACATAGGGTTGTATTGAAAGCCCCTTGCGAAATGAATGAAAGTTAGCAAATGGCTATAAGTGCTAAATTTAGCTCCACTTCACCACCTGCCAGTGCTACTGCAGGCATTAGCTAGCCACCTAGCATTAGCACACTTGCTGTCACTGAAACCAGTACAAGCAAAAAGGGAGCTCACTGTCAAATTTTACAGCCCATGGTTAAGGCTGGTTAGTACATGCCAATGTCCTCGGGTATGAAATGAGTTACCATCTCTTTTCTTTAAAGCTGTGGTTAAATGTCGACTTCTCTCCCGGAGCTTCTTCTCGTGCAGGAAAGTCTTGACAGCTGAACCAACCAACTGACATGTGAAACTGTGCTCAATGTCCCGGATGTAGAAGTCGCGTGCTGCCTTCAGGTGCTCCTCGAAAGCTCCGTGAATTCGATGAATAATTTCTAAATATAGGCCTACGTAGGGTGAATTGCCTTTATGTGGGACACTTCTTGCAATGTGAACCTATGTACGACATATATTACCATATGAAGCCAATACATTTGACCCATACATGATAACATTCTGAAATCCACAAGATGTTGGCTAATTAAAACTGAATAAATAATTCATACATCATACTCAGAAAAAAATGGCACATTGGCCAATATTAGTGGTCCTTGTGGAAAATTGCTCCAGAAAATGTGTTTGCTCTAATCTGGAACTGTCTTTATTATGCATAGAAAAGACAAAATCCCCTTAATTGATGAAAGGCAAACTTATCTGGTCATAAACATTAATGGTCAGATGTGGGGTGAGTTGCCCTAATGTGGGACACTTTTTGCAATTTCAATTTATGTACGATATTAACATATGAAGCCAATACATTTGACCCATACATGATACCATTCTGAAATCCCCAAGATGTTGGCTAATTAAAAGAGAAGACATAATTCAGATATCATACTCAGAGAAGTAATGGCACGTATATTAGTGGTCCATGTGCAAAATTGCTCAAGAAAATGGGTTTGCTCTAATCTGGGACAGTCTGCATTATGCAGGAAAAAAACAATATTCCCTTAACTAATTCAAGTCAAACTTATCTGCTCATTAACACTCATGGTCTTAGGTACATTACACAGGTTTGATGGTTTCAATTTGAACAATACTTTTTTTGCCCTGGCTTCATATCCCAACTCTGCGCTTTGCCATTATAGCCTGACCTGTAATACATTGCATTGAGTTAACACAAGACATGAGAAAATTACTATTTCCTAGGCACACGATTGAATTAATTTCTATTTGCTTCAGGGAAGCTTTCCTTATAAGAGTATTGGACCTGTAAACCTTGAATAAAATTAATATTGCACATTTGATTTTCCTACATGTGTATTCCCCCACTTTAAATGACTGTCCCAGATTAGGCAAATCATGCTGTCCCACTTTTGGAAACACCTTTCCGAATATGGGACAGCTAAAGATTGATTGAAGAAGAAAAAAACGTAAAACATTTTCCCAATATTATTGCATACTTTGATGCATAATTGTATCATAAACGTAATCTGATAACAAATGGCAACATTGTTTTGTTAATGAAAAATGTAAAGCCTTAGCATTGAGTTCCTCTCAAACCTATGTCACTGTCCTTTTTCTGGACTTCACATGGTTTACTTCCTTTTTGACTGTTTCCCCTCCCTTATCTTTATAATCAAAATTGTGAATTCATGTGATTTCAATCACAGGGAACCCCTGCTTGGATTTGACAACAATATTATCTATTTACATGTGTCAGAAATAAGAGATAAATGCTCTGGACCTTAAGTGTCCCACATTAGGCAGTGTCCCACATTAGGGCAACTCACCCTGCATATGGTTTGATGGTTTCAATAGTAGCCTACAATATTTTTCTTGCCCCCCTGGCTTCCTCTCCTTGCTCTGCGCTTTGTCATTGTAGCCTAACATGTAGGCTAATACATTGCATTGAGTTAATATAGGATATGAGAAGATTTGTATATCCTATGCACATAATTGAGTTAAATTCAATTAGCTTTAGGTTTGCTTTCTTTATAACACTATTGTACCTGCAAACCTTGAATACAGTTCATATTGCACATTTAATTTTCCTACATGTATATTTCCCCAGGTTAAATGACCTCAATGTCCCACATTAGGCAAATCATGCTGTCCCAAGTTCGGAAACACCTTTCTTGCTGGCCAGTTTCATGATGATCTTGTATTTGCCAGACTGATACAGTCTGTCACAAATTATTATGCAAATTGGAATTAAGTGTCATAAACATAATTTTTCTTGTATTTCATTTAAACGAATGGATGGTATTGTGTCTCAGGGCGCTTTGGACCATAGAAATCAATCTCAGACACCTGTGATAATCAGTTTGCTAAGTAAGCCCAATCAAAGGAAATCTACTTAACAAGGACGTTCCACATGATTAAGCAGGCCACAGGTTTCAAGCAATATGGAAAAGAAAAAGGATCTCTCTGCTGCCTAAAAGCATCAAATAGTGCAATACCTTGGACAAGGTATGAAAACATTAGATATTTCACGAAAACTTAAGTGTGATCATCGTACTGTGAAGAGATGTGTGGCTGATTCAGAGCACAGACGGGTTAGTTCGGATAAAGGTATGAGGAAGGTTTCTGGCAGACAAATTCAACGGAATAGGAGAGCAGCTGCTAAAATGCCATCACAAAGCAGCAGACAGGTATTTGAAGCTTCTGGTGCCTCTGGAGTCCCGCGAACCTCAAGGTGTAGGATCCAGAAGTTTGCAGTTGTGCATAAACCTATTATTCGGCCAACCCTAAACAATGATCACAAGCTGAAACAGTTGCAGTGGGCTCAGGAATACATGAAGACTCACCTTCAAACAGTCTTGTTTACTGATGAGCAACCCTGGATGGACAGGAGGTGGCGGAGTCATGTTTTGGGCCGGAATCATAGGGAGAGAGCTGGTTGGCACCTTCAGGGTCCCTGACGGTGTGAAAATGACCTCGGCAAAGTATGTAGAGTTTCTGACTCACCACTTTCTCCCGTGGTACAAAAAGAAGGACAGTGCCTTCCGTAGTAAAATCATCTTCATGCATGACAATGCACCATCTCATGCTGTAAAGAATACCTCTGTGTCACTGGCTGCTTTGGGCATAAAAGGAGAGAAACTCATGGTGTGGCCCCCATCTTCCCCTGACCTCAACCCTATTGAGAACCTTTGGAGCATCCTCAGGCAAAACACTATGAGGTTGGGAGGCAGTTCACATCAAAACAGCAGCTATAGGAGGCTAGTCTGGCATCCTGCAAAGATATTCAAGCAGAAACTCTCCAAGAACTCACAAGTTCAATGGATGCAAGAATTGTGAAGGTGATATCAAAGAAGGGGTCCTATGTTAACATGTAACTTGGCCTATTAAGATGTTTTTGATTTAAATAGCTTTTGATTTCACTAAATATGACCTCCTAATGCTGCAAATTCAACAAATGACAATTTTTAGTTGTTTACAACCTATAAAATGTTTTGAAACTCTGTTGCGCATAATGATTTGGAACAGTGCATTTGGAGTTTTTTATTTTTGAAAAAAATACTTTTATTATTGGGAGGTTTGTTCAATAAAATTCAAAATATACTCTAACGGTTGATGACATGAAAATTATACTGACTGTGATTTGCATCGACTATTTAGGAAAATCTGGGAAAATCTAATTTGCCTTATAATTTGGAATGCAGTGTAGATAGGCTATATGAATGCAGGATAACAGCATTCAGATTGACTATGTGTGTTTCCTCTCACACATTAATCAAAAGCATGCCAAAGCCACAGATGAACAGTGAATAGTTTTATTGGTTCTCGTCCGACAGGGATATTTAAAATATTATTCAGATAGGCTAAATTATATTTCCATAATAGCACTGTTGGACATACATAATTTGTTTTAAAAAACATTGAGTAGACCAGTGTTCTAGGTTAAGACAATGTAAGCCTATGTGTATCCAGTGACACAGTTTTAATTTCACCAACCTGCTTCCACTCTTTATCTGTAATGAAAATGTAAAACTTTATCCATCTTAATTCCTTGTTCTCCCTCAATACCCGTGAACACCTCTGTGAGATCCTCCTAGTGATAATCTCTATGTTTCATGCTTCCACCACCATGTATCTTAACATTTCACTGGATGAAAACAAACATAATGCAAATGGTGAAGCTTAAAGTCTCAGATATGCTCATGTTGGCACATGTTGATGTAATCATGAATTTATGTTTTATTTTCCCATTTAAATGGATAACAACAAGGAAATAGCTTACTATTACAATGCCCACCATCTTTAAACCTGTGGACCAAATCTTTATCTTCGTAATGCGGTGCTGAATGGTCTCTGAGCTCTTACATGATTATAAGCCATGGGTGGTTTGGGGAATATTGTGGTACAAGGAGGACAGTGTCTTGGGACACTGATCCATCCGCCATGTGTGGTATGCTTGGTCACTCGGGATGAGAGATTGTCCTCACACACTCACACTCACACACACACACACACACACACACACACACACACACACACACACACACACACACACACACACTGGCCTGCACAGTGCACATGCATTATAATGTCAGCTCATCCTCTGTAAAGCGGAGGCCCGTATGCCTCCGACAGTGCACACTGTTTCTAACAGCACGCCCTCTAAAAGATCTTTTACCAAAAAACCATTCACCACAATCAAATCTGTGTTTAGCATGTGCGTTGCGATTATTTGGGTGGTCTGCTGAAGTTGATTGAACTTCCACTTTCTGCTAATTGGTGGCACCCCTTCTGCCGAAGATGTGTCTGATCCTTTGGCCTGTGAATTTGCGCACGAGGACATGACATTTCAATGGGAGTTGTGAATTTGAGCAAATGGAGCTTTGTGCAATGAAGCAACAGCCTCTCTGGTGGGCATGTATGCACCACCGGGCACGGCATCTATAAACATAAATCACATGAAATTAGTTGTTCGGCTCGATATCAAACTGTGTGATTGTTAAATCTCTATGAGTCCTGTTAATGCAGCTCAAGCCTGAAGCCCAAGGCAATTAGTTTGTGAGATTTCGAGCAAGGGGGAATTGAGGGATCCATTTTTAATTAGGATTTTACTTTGGCATATTGCCTTCGTTGAAATAAATGTTCTTGTTTTTTCATCTCTCACTGCTGCTGGAGATGCAATATACATAGGACTGACACAAAGAACTTGAAAATTGTCTGATCTCTATACATGGATAGTGCAACATAGGACAGTAAGTGTTGTTTTATTCATTACCATAACATCATCTAACATGTACTTTTTTTTAAATGCAAGCCGCAAAAGTCAAATACAGAAATAAGTGGAATATTATGCACATTTTTGCCCAACATCTCAGACATTAAAATGTCAGTCACACTGTGAGAAGAAATGTCTCTTGTCTGGGTGTAAAAACACTTCCATAATCAGCGTCTTAGGAGACAAATGCTAATCCCTCTGCCATGTTAGCCATCTGTGGCTGAAGTGGCGGGGACAGAAATTACTGAGAAAAATGGACACAAATAAAATGCTAATTCACCGCGGGCTACAAGTGTCTGCCCTCCCTCTGCTCAGCTCGGGGGGCCTCTCGGTTCCCACACCACTTCCCTGTGTGAGCTGCTGGGATACCGGCGGCTGCTTCTGAGCCCGCAGCAGGGATGCAGCCCTCCCATTGGCTCGTCTTTGTTTGCCCCCATGCATGGCATTCATCGCCTGATTTGAATATATGCAAATGTTGCAATGCTGCCCTGTCAAAGGAAACTCCCACCATCACCACAACCAACACCACCGCCAAAGGGTATTTCTTTTCCTCCCTAATTTTCCCCGCTCTTTTCCTTTTTGTCTCTTTCCTAAATGCTGCCTCCTTTGCAAAGTGTGTGTGTGTGTGTGTGTGTGTGTGTGTGTGTGTGTGTGTGTGTGTGTGTGTGTGTGTGTGTGTGTGTGTGTGTGTGTGTGTGTGTGTGTGTGTGGAGGTGATAGCTGTGGGAACCAGCTAGAGCCAGATCTGCTTTGTCATTTATTTAAAAGAGGAGTGAGACTCATGACTGTTAATTATCTGTTTTGCATATAATAAGGAAGGAAGAAATATAGTTAGTACACTATCCTTAAAGCTGGTCACCCGTTAACGTCTGTATTGTACACAATCAAATCAAATGTCTTGACCATGAGTGGCACATACGGTGATGGCTTTTTGTCTCTCTATTCAAAAATGTGTTTCATGTGGCAAGCATGCGTTGTAGATCTTACTAATGCCTTTCCAGTAGTAAAAATTATTTTACATTCTGTAAATATGTTGTTGGTATAAACTTGCAGTTGAAAAAATGTAGAGGGCATTTTTGTATTGTAATTAAAGCCACATGATGAGCATGTGGCCTCAAGCATTTGAAAAGCTTAACTTTTTTCACATTACATATTCTGTCATACAGTTGTAGGAAAAGCTTGAATGTTACCATTAACATTAACGATGGCTCTGTTCTTGAGTCAGCATGCCAATCCCAGCCCTCCTTAACTGGAGCAACTAAATCAAATTCAGCCACCATCTTCCATTTCATAATTTACAGCAGTCTTTTTTTCTACTGCCACATGTCAACATGTCTTCGGTTCAAAAAGGCCCATTGGAGGAATGATTAGCACACTACGATGCCATTAAAAAAAAGTTATTCACCTGTGGTTTGAAAAAGCCATATTGTGTTATGCAAATGAAGAAACACACACACACACACACACACACACACACACAAAACATGAACACAAATGAAGCATATATGCATATTCTCTGACTATATTCGGCTCGTCTGGCTACAGATTCAAACAGAAGGGAATTAGCTCGGCCCAGTTCCACTGTGATGTGTTAAGCCGCTACGTTGGCTTGTCCTCACACCGATTCTGGATTTGGACGACATGAATCGTTGCACACTTACACTGTTATTAGGCAAATGTATGCAGAAAATTCTGTTTCACTGAGTGTTTGCAGCATAGATAATCCTCGTGGATGATCCAAGGCATGCAGATATGGGTGACAGAGACATACACAAGTATACAGGCCTATGAATAATGGTAAAAGGTTGCTCTTATCTATCTATCTTATCTTTATTTCAACTAAAATGTGTATGCACAAATACATTTAAACTAAATTGACAACATTTTAGGCGTTCCATTGATTTATTTTTTCTTCAACTTTGTCTCCTTTGTTATGGAATAAAAGGCATTTACCTAGACATACCTCCTCACCCTCATGGAGTTCCTCACATGTTGTCAATCCAGAGGTGACAGGTCTATAACAAGATATATTCAAAACCACTTGAAAAGTAAAACGCCCACTGGATAGAAATAATTTGACTGTGTTTTAAAACTAAATACAAGTGTAGCCTATACCTATTCTGAAAAGTAGAGTCTTGTGAGCTGTGTTTTTTTTTTTTGCTCCAGATTTTGTCATTTTTCTTGGACAATTTCAAATTCAAGTGAAATTACCTATCATTTTCTCATCTTGTCTTGACAAACAATCGTGGTTTGTGCACTTGTCCAGTCGATAATCGATTCCTTGACACTGTTAGAATTGCCACAGTATATGTAACGCATTCCAAGCTTCACGTTTTAAGCTGAATACGTTTGCAGGCCTATACAGTGGAACTGCCTGGCCTCCCGCATTACCCAATGAATTTGCTATGTGCATTTACATGTTTTGAATGACAATTGCGTGCACTGTGGCTGCGCTTGAACTTGACCGGCGGAATTGCCTGGGAAAAGAGGCGCGACTTTGGCCCTTTGCTCCTCTCCTTTATGGAGTGGAGGGTGGTGAGACTGATGTCAGAGCTCATTAGCATAAACTTCAGCCTGCTCCCAATTAAACCAGGAAAGCTGTAGGAACACCAGTCTGTTTTCACATGGCCGGGACTCAACCAACATCTCTCCCTCACTCTGAGTACCAGAAGAAGCTGCTACTGTAAGTTAATTTAATCTTCAATTGATCGATGTATTTAAACAAATAGTGTTTCATAATGGTTATAGAGTTTTAATAGCCTATATGTTTGGGACTTTAATTTCAACGTTAAATATTTGTTGTTTGAAAACTCAGCATTCGTTTATTTCAATTATATAACTCAGATTTAGTCCATTTTTGCAAAGGCCTTTATCTGTCCTGTCTGTTGTTTTCTCTGCATGAAAGTTGATGTGGGAGAGATGCTGGACAAATGACACCTGCAGTTTGTTTCAAGCCACAGTACTAAATGTGTAACAATTGTGCTACATGGCCCAGCATCTTTGAGCCTGGGGAATTTTTTGATTTTATTTTAGGTTGAGGTATGGTTTCTTATTGATGAGGTGTGGTGCTGTTTACCTGAAAGCCTTTGCATTGGGCCTTTTGCTGAGTGTACCTGAAGTACACTTTACCTATACTGTGTTGTGTGGGTGGTCATATTAGCAGTATGCAGGTGGCATTTGTGCTTCTGGTGAGGTGACCATCAATATTATCCTTACTCACCTGGACATCTTATTCACCCCGTTGTTATATTTTGTGGGAATTGGGTATGCAATAGCAAAATGATTATTAAGGTATTATGTATGTAAATTGTATTGCCATTTTTTATCAACTTCCTAGTGTATGCATTTACACTCTGAATAAACAATACTCCCATCATGCTGCTATGTCTGAAGCAGATGAGGCCAATATCACATTCTTTAAACATATCTATCCTGTTGCTCCAGGAGCAGAAATTCTAAGTACTCCAGAAATGTGGATTCCATGCTATAAGATAATACTGTAGCTAAATTATATACATGTTTAATTTGCATGTAGTTGAGTACTTCTTTGTAATACTGCCTAGGAGTAGGCTATACCTGCGGCCTCCATAAGCAAAACATAATAATTCTAGTATACAATGGACTGCTATTAGTTGCTAATTTGGGGGCATGACAGAGGGAAACACAAATATTTGTTCCCTGTTGTCTTCATGTGCGACCTCTGACACCTTTATGTCCCTGTGTCAGGTCAAGCCCCTTTGAGGACCGGCCATTACAATTCCCAGAAGTGGCCACTTGAATTGGTCAGTTATCAACAATTGAACCCATAGGGCCTCAGTGTGGTCATGCATGATGACATATACCATCATGCAAATGTGACAGAAATGAATGAATTTTAGGGGAATTTATTTTAAGAATTGGGGTTTTATTATTATTATTATTATTATTATTATTATTATTATTATTATTATTATTATTATTATTATTATTATTATTATTATTATTATTATTATTATTATTATTCGTTTATTTTTTGCCTGAGTGATAGGTGTGTGGTGCTATATCGTTTATTCAAATGCACATGAAAATTTGTTTATTATGTGTGAGAAAAGAAAAAGGTTCATTGAAACTATCTGTTTTCATGGACTTTGTACGAGATACATGTCAGATACAAATGAATTATTTTAGAAATTAATAAAATAAGAAACATGTCACATCAATAAAAAATTTAGATTTCCTTAGTGGCATTAAATACACCAAACATTGTTCCTGTGCATTACTGAACACATAAATGCATACATTTATTAAATATGTTTTTATCAGGGAAGATAACCAGTCTTGCTTTTTCTTTATAATTCAGAAACACGGTGAATGAACCTTAACCTGCTCTTTATTCAGTAAATGTCCATTTATGCAGAATTGGCGTTGATAGTTTTGCTTGGCACCGTGTATTTACGTGTTTCTGCTTCTAAAGACCAAAATATTCCTTCAATTTGTATTCGCTATATATTTTATAAAAAGCAATGCATTTCTCTACGTTCTTCGTACAACTTCAATTTCCTATGAAGAAGGCCTAAGCATGGCAAGCATTTTGTATGTTGCTTCCAACTAAATGTTTAATATTTCTAGTCTATTTAGTCATTCGCCTATAGCCTGTACCTCTGACAAGTGATAAGACTGTTTATTTATACACTGTCCAGAAATTGCACAATTATATAGCCTAGTAATAGGTTAAATAAACCAAAATTATATCAGGATATGGGTGCACACTGTTAACCCCGGTTCAAACTTTGAATGGCGAAATTATTCTAAAAATTTAAATCATGCCGTCATCATTTCAGTTGGAAAACAAACACAAGATCTTCGAGAACCATTGGTGCAGTTTTTGATCCTAGGGGAATTTATATAAAGCCTAGGTCATATCATACATACTCCTGTATTCCTGCATTATTATGTCTCATAAATAGGAATGTTCCCTGCCAGAGCCATAAAAATGCACAAACACAAGCAAATAAAACACGCGACAGTTGTTTCTATAAAACCGAGACATCCCTTAATATAAAGATTACACGTTCTATGTATTATAATAGATTATTTCACAGCGCGGGCAGAGACTATAGCTGATGACAGCCCATTGAGTTTGAGTGTCACCCGGCTTTAAAATAGTGTAGCCTACAGTCATATAGTTAGTTTTCTGTCTGTCATTATTTAAAAGGATTAATCATTTTTTTTAAATAACATTGGCGATTATATAATTATTCCTGCTATGATGCATTATCGGGTAAGCTATAATGGGCGAACCGGGCCATTTTGCAATCCAACTATGAAGGCACCCTTATAACGATTTAAAAGAGAATACTTATAATTTTCTTTTACATGTTCGAAATAGATTTAAAATCAATCAATCGATACACCTCAATAAAACAACACTCAATATTGTTTTAGGATTTTCAAATTATATTAGCATTCCTTCACATTTGAGTAGATTAAGGCCTGTCACTTACTCCATGAGATGCATAATAATGTTGTCTGCAAAGTAACATAGTTTTAATATATTCGACTGTATCAATTCAGGTACTGTATTTCTGTAATAACGTTGTAATGATATTATGTGGCGTTGCATGGAGTATCCAATGTGTTGTGTGGCTTTAGGCCGGTTTAAGACTATCTACAGGCCTGAGCTTCAGTGCACCTTTTCAGCCAATAGGTGTCACTGTTTAGCTCGAGTAGCCGTGACGTTCAACTGAGATATTTTTATCATCATTGCCTTTTTTCTGCAACCGTGCAACGTGGATTTTTTTTAAAGGGACACGTAATATTTTGTCGTTAAACTTCAAACAAGACGTTGATTTATGAGACTCAAAAAATGATGGCTCTTATATGCCTATATGGAGTCCATGGAATCAGGTTTATAACAGGATTTTCGCCACCATGTCAATATATTTAGAGATCAACAGTCTTGTAAGGAACAGGCTTATAATAACACACGTTTATGGCTTATTGAGAAAAAACTAAAATCAAAGATAAATAGGTCTATAGATTTGTTTTATGTGAAAATTAATGAAGTTTCAAATGTAATGTCATGAATTCCGTGTAGAGGTAAGTATAAATCTTAATGTAATTTTATTGATTCTAGTAAAGTTCCAACCAGTAAGCCTAATAATAATAGAAATTATTATAATATTAATACTCATAATAGTTATAATAATAATAACAATAGGCTGCCTTGAAATTTTGATAATTAATGAAAGTAGAATAAAAGCCGGGTTTATTTGGAAATTCAAATGGCCTTTTAGAGAGAGAGAGAGAGAGAGAGAGAGAGAGAGAGAGAGAGAGAGAGAGAGAGAAGAGAGAGAGAGAGAGAGAGAGAGAGAGAGAGAGAGAGAGAGAGAGAGAGAGAGAGAGAGACTTAATTTCTGCTCAAAAACAAAAGGAAGATGTATGCAGCAGTAGCTGGGGTAATTTCAACATACTTTCTCGTTGAGCCTCAACCGTGGACCCAGGCGCGCACAGGCGCATTGGATAACACGTTTGGAAGAACCCATCCCGGCCCCTGACGTCAGCACGCAAACAATCACGTTCATTCCAAAGGCTAGATTTGTTGCACGCAGCTTTGACTCTTCTATGTGCCCATCATCTGTAGTAGAAGGGTTCGTTTTTATGGACATAATTCAATAGTTGTACACCATTATGTACTGAGCGTCCACCGTTCGCTCTGTTGCGCACAGAGGAAGGAGACGGCACACCACGTAAAGCAACGTGACATGCACGAGCTCCGGGGAAGCATCATGCTTCTCCTGGCGCTGCTGAGGCTGCGGCAACAGAGGCACGGCTGCTGCGTTCCTCTCTTTGATCGTCCCCATCTCTTACGAATCTCGTCTCTGCCTTTTTCTCCCTTACTGCAGACTGTCTAAAAACGTTTGGAAACTACACATTTGAAATCTACAGTCGTTTCTGCTGGTCAATGGGCTCGCTGTGGCGGCTCATTCATCCTACAAGCTCTTGACTCAGGTGCTACAGTAAAGCAAGGTGCAGGTTTGGAGATCATTGGCCAGTCGAGGTCCCCCTCAGTCCGGCTTCACCGTGCACATAGACTGACTCCCTACGGAGCAATCAGGACTTGACTGTGCAGCTGAGTGTGATAAGGACAGGGGATGGATCAAGGAGTGTAGGTATCTTCTGTGCTGTGGCACATTTGAGATTTGCCAAGGCAGCATGCTGCTGCTACGATGTGCTTAAACATTCATGTGGCGACCAGCTAAAGCTTTTTGATGTATTCTTTAGGCAGATGCAGCAGAACCCAGCATTTTTGATTTTTTTTCGTTTGGGTTCTGCCTCCCAAGAGTCTCAGTGGTGCCTTCCTCCACTCAGTCCGCCACCGACGTGCAGCCACCACGTGTCTCAACGTCTTCCGAATGCTGCCAACAACAAAAATGTGCTGGGTGCAACTCAAGAGAGAGAAGCGGCATTCAAAATATAGGACAATGAACACCAGTTCACAATGGTCAACGCATTTAAGCGGTGCGAACTGTGTTTAAGTTTCT